>NC_090448.1:881580156-881935942 GCF_031143425.1 Pleurodeles waltl | reverse complement strand
AAAGAGGGAAAAAAATGACACCCAGACCCACTCACTAGATGGTAAAATAATGCTGAGCACGTGAATCCAAAAATTATTCATGCTGATAACCAACTGTTTCCCCAGGCAATGACCTCTCCTTTCAAGACTTTCTAAATCATATTTTCAGATTGATACCCACAACAGAAGAAGGCAGCCTCTCCCAGCCTCTAATAAGTGCTGTCCTGTAAAACTCTGCTATTCTAACATGATTTGTGCGTTTGTCAGTTATTAGGTGTCTTTTTCATTGGTGGTGTCTTCATCACCTCTAATCTTGTCCCCCCCCCCCCCAGTCTGAGAACCTGTGCAAATACATTTGCTTGTTAGTAACAGTCTCATTCAGTAGGTATTCACAGTTTTCCTCTTTCTTTGAACAACTTTGTAAATAGTGCGTATCTGCTAACTGTGTAGAAAAAGTGACAATAGATTTCCCGTCATGCTGTTCTGTTTTTATTTTCAGAGCCCGAGTTACCTACATAGACTATGAAGGGCGATCGGATGGGGACTCTATTAAAAAGATTATTAATCAGATGAAACCTCGGCAGCTGATCATAGTTCATGGGGCTCCCGAAGCCTGCCAGGATCTAGCACAGTCATGCAGAGCTTTTGGAGGTAAAGATATTAAAGTGTACACCCCAAAACTACACGAAACCATTGATGCAACCAGCGAGACGCATATCTATCAGGTGAGAAAAATGCATTGTAGATGAGATAAAGATGTAGGTCAGCCCTTAACATCATGAATTTTTCAGTCCTCTACTACTCACTTGTTCTGGCTTGAAGCAAAACAAAATGGCTCTACCTAATTAGTTGCTTGCAAAGCATTGTTTCTGTGCCTGATGTAACGTGAGCAAGCTAGACTAATCTCAGGAAGAGATTTGCCAGGAAGCGGGCACATACAGCTTGCAGCCTTTAACCTTTTGGGTAACAGTTAACGTGTGCATGTTTTGTGCCTTTCACAGTGGCAGCCTCTGCTCGTTGATTAAAATGAACTTTTACCATTATGGTAAGAGGTGAGTGAGGCCTGCTACAAGACCCAGTTTCTCCAACAGAGTAATGACATTGAAGAGTGAGCACTGTAAAAAGTTATTGGAAAAATGAGGATACGCATATTATATTATTAAGAGCCTCAGTAAAGGGATTGTTTGTACTGTGATAGCTTAGTGAGTAGTGCAGGGACTGGAAGGATATGTGTGTAACATGTATGTCACAAGTATGAAGCTCCCCAGGTTCAGCAAAGCCTTCTGTCCTTCCAAGGTCTAATAGTTCATTTATTAAATATCACGGTTTTTGTTAATGCACCAATAGACCATTCATTTTCCTGTATGTCCTATGTATGCAATTCTACACATTTGTCATTGCTACTTCTTACTTTTGTCCAGGTCCGGTTGAAAGATTCTCTTGTGAGTTCTCTTCAGTTTTGTAAAGCCAAAGACGCTGAACTAGCTTGGGTCGATGGTGTCTTGGACATGAGAGTATCGAAAGTTGACACTGGTGTCATTTTGGAGGAGGGTGAAATTAAAGAGGAAGGGGAAGATTCGGAAATGCAAGTGGATGTTCCTTCGATTAACCCTGCCGCGATTGCGCAGCAGAATGCAATGAAAAGCCTGTTTGGAGATGATGATTTAGAGTTTTACGAGGAGGCAGAGATCATCCCAACTCTTGAACCTTTACCACCAAATGAGGTAGGAGCTTGTGATCTTGTCTTTAACTTGAAGCAGAAGTCAAAGATGTACATTGGGAGATTTATTTATTTATTCATCGTTATTATTCATTAGAATACATATTTTTAATGCTGACCATGCTCAGTGTGCTTTATTCTGTTTCAACAGGGAACAAAAAAGATAGATTATATTTTATTTTAAAAGAGATGGCTTTTTCCAGTTGCAGGTGGATACAGTAGTGTTAGGAATGAATATGTAATTAGGCGGTGTATGTGCAAAGTGTTCTTTAGAAAGCAACTATCTTTCAGATGTCCTAATGTGCACCCAAGATGCCCCAATTCACAAAGCCTCTAACAAAACGCTTAGCTGATCATATAGCCTCCTAATCCATTATAATGCCATATACTTACCACCACCTGCTCACTCCTTCCACACAGCTGTTCAGACGAAAACATACGTTTCATTAAAGCCCTCCGCTCCTTTAGCACATCAGATGATTCTTAGGTGCTCAAAAAAGGAAAGTGTTCAAGTCCTAGAGCAGCAACCTTTACATCAGCTTCCCATGACTTCTGAAGAAAACAAAAGTGAAGATCAGAAACTGGTTGCTAAAGGTCCTTCCTCAAATCATGTCACTCAAACAAATGGTATTCAGAATTTACAGAACCTGAAACCACTCAAATGCCAAAACAGATGGAGATAACTTCTAAATATTTCAAACAAAATACGAACGTGCCCCTGTCCTAGCCAGAACTGCTTCAACCATTCCCCTCTTTCTGACACATGTTCACGCAATCAGTGATCTATCAGTCCCCGGGCACCACAACAACCTGATCAATCATCTGGGAAACTACATGCAGCAACCATCTCTCTACTCCACATTTGATGCAAAGGCCCAGCCTCAAGCCTTACTCTCTGTCCCACAACACACTGAGTGCTGTCTCTTTTTATGCCCTAAAGACCCTTGGCAGTCTTAACATTGCACCCCTTATGTGCATAACTCTTTTTCTGTACTATTGACCTACCCATTTAAAATAAGCCCTCATTTCCCAATGCCTAAAAACAATTATAAACTTTACACAGCTACTGCCCAGTGTGCAGCCTGCCCTTCCTCAGAAAAATCATTGGGCTCACCGAACAACTGCAAGAGCACCTATTCTTCTACAAACATCTTGATGACTGCCAACCTGATGCCGGCCTCTTACATGTTATGACATGTCTAAGCGGCATTAGGCACCATTGACCGTTCAACAGTTTAACAGCAATGTTTGTGTGTGTCTGTGTGTCACAGTTGTAGTACTTTCATGAGGTAAATCCCTACACCATAAAGAACCCAGATAATAGGCTTCATGCACCACAGTTACATATCTCTCACCTAGGCATGCAGATTCATTCAAGATTTGGTCCTTCCCTCTGTGTTTTTTTTACTGCACTTGCACCTACTCCTCTACTCATACAGGTCACCTTCCACTTTATTATCCAAAGGAGAAAGTCTTTTAACTGTATCAAAACAAATTCCTGTTGCTGGAAACTAAAGTGCTTTTCTTTAACTACATGAATACTTCCCTCAATCTAGATTCTAGCTTCTTCACACAAAAAACAATTAATGGAACATTTTGTGACTTTTCTTTTTTTTTTTTCTTTCTTTTTTGTTTTTTTAGCTTTAGATTCGAGTTAGCTCGGAAGCTATCACTCCAAGTAAATTCAAAGACGTCACACATTATTTTGTTGTTCAGAGTCTACTAATGCTGCTTTTTCTGTGTTTCAAAAATTCACTTTGTTGGAAAATGGGTCTCTGGTTGGCAGAGTTATGCACCCTGTACAAGTAGGGACCACAGTACTAGTCAGGGTAAGTCAGATACACTCCGTACATTAACCTGTGCGCACCCTCTCGTAGCTTGTTACAGAGCAGTCAGGCTTAACTTAAGAGACAATGTGTAAAGTATTTGTCCAACACTAAACAACACACTGAAAAGCACCACAAAAAAGACTCCACACCAGTTTAGAAAAATAAAGAATATCTAAGTAAAACAAGACCAAAACGAGTCAAAGCCAATAAGCAGAAAACTGGATATGATTTTTTTTAACCAATATCTGTAATATAGTGCTTAAATGTCAATAGAGCTAAAAGGTTCCTTGAGGTCACGCTAGACCAAGGTAAATCCAAAGCTCGGGCCAACCGCAATGGAGGTCAAGCCGGCTACAGGACCCAGGTAGATCCTGCTGAACAATACCTTGGATGAGGGTTGCATTGATGATGCACAGGCAATGCATCGGTTCTGATCCACACAGTTGGGTGGATGTGTCATTGTCAAGCAGCGCGGACACCTTTCGATGAAGGCGATGCTTTGTTGTTGAGCCAGCTGGCTGTAGGTGATGCATCATTTCTGAACTGCACAATCCGAGAGCTGTCGTCCGCAGTTTCTTAGCGAGGGAGGCACTGCATCGTCATCGAGCTACACAGACCCCTTGCGATGAAGATGTGTCATCGGTGAGCCGCACACACCTCTTGCTATGAATTGTCATCAAGCCTGCTGGATGTAGGCAATGTGTTGGTTTTCAACCGGCTTAATGGCAGCGATGTTTGTCAGAAAGCAGCTGCAGAGTTGAAGTGAAGTCTTTGATGTGTCTGAGACTTCAGAACAGGAGGCAAGCCAGCAAGCCCTTGGAGTCACTTGGTTCTGGGGATGAAGGGATGCAGATCCAGTACTTCTCACTCCCAGGAAAGGAGGGCAGCAGGGCAAGCACAGCAAAGCAGGAGTCCAGCAGAGTGGAGGGGAGGGCAGTCCTCTCAGCACAGCAGTCCTTTATCCTGACAGAGTATCATCAGGTCAAGAAGTATACTGATTTGGTGGGGTCATACGTCCAGTTCTTACACCCAGTGATGCCTTTGAAGTGGAGGCTAATTCAAAGAGGGGCTTTGAAGTGCACAGAGGTCTTTCCTTTCCTGCCCTTGCTCCAAACACACTACAGAGGGTTATACAGCTCCTTTTGTGGGGACAGGCACAGCCCTATTCAGTCGCATGTTTCAGCTCCTCCCTCCCATCAAGCTCAGTAAGGCCCATCAGCCTGGTGATGGGCCATCAGGATGTAAATGGCATACCTCAGCTCCTTTTGTGTATGACTGTCTCGAGGGAATGCACAAAGCCCAGCTGTCGCCCAATCCAGACATGTATTGGAAGCAGGCAGCAGTCACATAGTGCTTAAGAGCAGAAAAATGCAAACTTTCTAAAAGTGGCAGTATTAAAGTTGTAATCGTGAATCAAACTTTACAATTAAAGAAGATTTATTATTATAGGTCCATAAGTACCAAACACAACAGCCCTACTTCTTTTCAATCAGGAATTACACTTGATAAAAGTATTAAGCGATCCCTAAAGCTTTCCTGTGAGAGGGGCTGGCCTCACAGTAGTGAAAAGTGACTTTGGGAGTTTTTCACTACCAGGACACGTAAAACTAAGAAGCATATGCCTTGTGTTTTACTTACAGTGCACCCTGCCAAATGGGCTACATAGGGACTACATTAGGGGTGTCTTATGTGTAACAAAGACAGAGTTTAAGGCTTGGCAAAAGGTTTTAAATGCCAATTCGACATAGCAGGATAAACTGCACATACAGGCTCTGCAGTGGCAGGTGATACATGTTTAAAGGGCTATTTAAGTGGGTGGCACCCCTTCTATCTGGCCCACCCCTTCCGTCTGGAACGACTTCTGGTGCCCACAGCTCTGGGAAATGCCCCCGCTTCCACGGACCACGCACACAATCTGGGCATCATCCTGCACTTCTCTCTATCCATGAGCCTCCAAGTCAACGCCGTCTCATCGTCCTGCTTCTACACCCTCAGACTCCTTTGAAAGATTTTCAAGTGGATCCCCTCCGACTCAAGGAAGACAGTCACCCACACACTCATCACTAGCACACTGGAGTAGGCCAACACACTCTATGGCGGCATCACAAAGGAACTATAATCAAGACTACAAAGAATCCATAATGCAGCAGCCAGACTCATCCTGCGCATCCCCCGACACAACCACATCATCTCCCACCCCAGAGACCTACACTGGCTCCCAGTCAACAAGTGCATCACATAAAACTCCTGATCCACACCTACAAGGCACTACACAACATAGGGCTGGCATACTTCATCCACCACCTCTCTTTCTACGTACCGAACAGAAATCTCCGCTCTTCTCAGCTCGCCCTCCCAGCCGCTCCAAAGATCTGGAAAAGCACAGCAGGAGGAAGATCCTTCTCCTACCTCGCAGCCTGGACATGGAACACGCTACCCCTACAACTCAGGAAGACTGCATCACTAAAGCAGTCCAAGAAGGACCTCAAGGCCTGGCTCTTTGATTGAGCAGCATGCCCACAAACAGCGTATTGAGTCCCTACGGGTGATTAGCTGCGCCTTAGAACTCACTGGTTGATTGATTGTGATACAATCAGGCCCATTAGTAGCATTTCATTTACAGGCCCTCGGCACATACAGTACACCTTCCTAGGGACTTATAAGTAAACTAAATATGCATGTTGTGGATACACCAATCTTACCATGTTTTAGGGGAGGGCGCACATGCACTTTAGCACTGGTTAGCCTTGGTAAAGTGCCCAGAGTCCTAAGGCCAACAAAAACAGGTTGAAAAAAGTGAAGCAGGGTGGGCGAAAGTTGGTGTGAAGACCACCCTAAGGCTATTGGGTCTAACGGGTGACCTCCACCCCACCAACACCCCAATCCCCCTCGCCCCCCCCTCCCCTTCGCACACACACTTTCCCAGGTGAAAGTGGGGAGAGCTACCCATCCCCTTGGGAGTTCTCTTCACTAAGGCGGAACAACCTAGAGATACCATCATCATTGGTGTGGTCTGACTGAGGTCGGTGTTCCACGCTAAAGTCCATTCCCTTTAGGGAAATGGACCACCTCAACAATTTTGAATTCTCCCCCCTCATTTGCATTAGCTACCCGAGAGGCATGTCGTCTGTCTGAATCCGGAAGTGAGTCAGGTATGGTCTCAAACTCTTCAGTGCGCAGACCACAGCAAAATCTTCCTGCTCAATAGGGCTCCACCTCTGTTCCTGGGGTGGTAACCTCCTGGAAATGAAAGCTACAGGTTGGTACAGGCCCTCTTCATTAAACTGTGACAGTACTGCCCCATGCCATACTCTGAGACATCAGTTTAAACTATGAACTCCTTGGAAAAGTCAGGGACCTTGAGCACAGGGGCTGTGCACATGGCTTGCTTCAGGGAGTAGAATACTTTCTGGCATGCATCTGTCCATATCACATTTCTAGGTTATTTCTTGGACGCAAGTTCTGTCAAGGGGGTCACAATGGTGCCACACCCTTTATCAAACCTCTTGTAATACCCAGTGAGGTCTAAAAAGGCTCTCACCTCAGTCTGAGTCTTTGGGGGCTCCCAGGCTATGATGGTGTCAATCGCAGCCTGGAGGAGTTTCCCTTTACCCCACACTCACCAGGCATCCTAACTACACCATAGTCCCCTTCCCTATTTGGCACTTACTATCCTTGTTAGTCAGGCCTGCGCCTTGCAGAACCTGAAGCACCTACCGGAGGTGAAAGAGATGGTCCTTCCAGGAACTGCTGAAGACAGCTATGTCATCCAGGTATGCAGGGCTGAAATCCTCCATTCCAGCCAGAATTTGGTTTACCAACCTGTGGAAGGTGGCAGGGGCGGTTTTGAGTCTAAAGGGTATTACCCTGTACTGGTAATGACCCTCAGGGGTAGAGAAGGCAGACCTCTCCTTGGCTTATCAGTTAGGGCGATCTACAAGTATCCTGAAGTGAGGCCAAAAGAACTCGGGAACCGTGCAGCCCCTATTCTGTCAATCAGATCATCCACCCGTGGGATTGGATGAGCATCCATTTTGCTGACTGAATTGAGCCCCCTATTGTCTACACACTACCTAAGTTCTGATGTAGTGCCCTTTGGCCACCAGCACCACTGGCCTGGGCCAGGGGTCACTGGAAGGTTCAATCAGCCACAATTCCAGCATTTTGGAAACTTCTTCCTTAATGCTGGCTCTTATTTTTCCTGACAGCTGATAACTTTTATTCTTGAAGGGGGCTGTTGCCTGTGTCTCTGTCATGGGTACACAAGTGTGGAACCCCAGGAGCGAGGGAAAACAGAGATGAGAATTGTCCCAGCAGCTGGCAACAGTCCTTCTGCTGTTCCTCCCCTCCATTTGTCACCAACTGCATGGTGATCTCAAACCCCTCACAATAAGGCTTGTAACGGTTGAGGTGGATAACCCTTAAGGAGTGTCTGGGGGTCTTGAGGTCCACCAAGTAGATGGCTTCCCCCTTCCAAGTCAACAGTCTTGTGGGGCCCAGTCAAACGGTCTCAGAGGGCCAAGGGCTCCACAGGCTCCATCACCCACACATTCTGCCCAGATTGTAAGTCCACAGGGGCTGCCGTCTGGACGTACCACTGTTTCATTAATTCCTGTCTGGCCTCTAAGTTTTCTGAAACTTGCTTCCACAACTTGGCCAACTGGCTCCGGAAGGCCAGCATGTAGTTCACTAAATCCTGGGGACGCTTCCTGGGAGATTGCTCCCACTCTTCATTTACAAGGCTGACAGGTCCCCGTACAGAAGCTGAAGGGAGCTGAATCCATTCCCTTTCTGTAGCACCTCTCTGTATGCAAAAATCAGGCATGGCAGAAGAACGTCCCACTTACGCTTCATACACTCAGGTAGGCTCCTAATCTTGCCTTTCAGGGTCTTGTTGAATCTCCCAACAAGCCCATTGGTCCATTGGTTTGTGGATGGGAGGGAGTAGAGAACTTATATATAACTCCACACTCCTTCAATGTCAACTGCATTTAAACAGACATGAAGCTGGTGCCCGTCATGCACCACTTCCTGGTGGAAACCCACTCAAGTAAAAATCCCCATCAGGGCCCTAGCCACTGCAGGCTGCGGTAGTAGTCCTCAGCGGTATAGCCTCTGGGTACCTAGTGGCGTGATCCACCAGAATCCGGATGTACCTGTAACCAGAATAGGTCTGGGAATCCCTGGGCCCTACAGTGTCTTTCCCACCCTTTCAAAGGGGGTGCCAACGATAGGTAAGGGTGACAGGGGAGACTTTAGCTTCTGACCTGTCTTCCCACTGTCCTGGCAGTTCACCCAGGTCCTACAGAATGTATCCGAAGTCCTCCTCATCTTGGGCCAGTAGAAGTGGGGGACAAGCCTGACAAAGGTTTTATCCTGACCCAGATGGCTTGCCAGGGAAATCTTGTGAGCCAGCCCCAGTAGGAAGGACCAGTAGCACTGGGGGACCACCAATGCCCTTGTCACATGCGACGGTCCTTAGCTTCACTGTACAGGAGGTTGTCCTCCCAGTAAATGCAATAATTGCCAGAAGCCTGCTGCCTGGGACTCTGCATGTCGCCTCATGCCCACCAAGCCTGGGCACTCTCTCTCTGCCTTGCAGAAAGCTTCACTGGTGGGTCCTCCTTCTACCTGCCATTCTGCAAGACCCGGTAGGTCACCAAAAGAGACAGTTTCCTCTCCACCAGGCTCTGGGATAGCCTCCTGAGGCACCCCATCTCCCTCTGCTGGGAGACACTCAGGAGCTGGTTCTCCAGTCCTCCACCTCACCTTGAATTAGCAGCTGTCTGTCCCATAGTTCTAGGCTTCAGACCTTTTTGAGTCCCTCTCCGGGTAGCCATGGACCTGGTGGTAGCACAAGCCCTCTCAGGCTCTCCCAACATTTCCAGGTGTGACCTGAACTCCTTTTCCTTCCAGGCGGGGTGCTTTTCACTCCCTAAGAAACAGTCCACAGGCATGGCAGGGCTTACAGCTACTTGCAGAAGCTCTGAGACCTCCCCTCACTCCTCAAGGGAACAAGGGTCACTGGGTAGTGATTCTCATGGTTGTCTTTTACCACTCTCTGGTGGAATACATTGGGTAAAATCTGGTCTGGGGCACCAGATGAGTACTTACCATAGTCATACTGGCACCTCTGACCCTCAGAGCCCCCGCACCTTGCCCATTGGTGGTAACCCACTGCCTATACTTGATAGTATTGGATGGCACATGGATCTTTGGGACCATCTCCATGTCATCCAGGGACGCTAGGGTAACACTGCTTAGCTCCCCCCAGCTGGGACATACTCCTCCCCAAACACAACATTTGCCACCCCTGGTATCTTATCTCCAGTTAGTGTCTTGGGACACTTGAGATCCCCCTGGTAGTGCCCATACTTGTAGCACTTTGGTTGTTTGTTCTTACTCTTGTCAGGGAGGCTCTTTTTCTGGTGGCCAGATTGGGTATGGGACCCTTTCCCTTGAGAACTAGTCTGGGGGCCTTGAGAGCTCTTCTTCTTATCTCTCCCCCTCCTCCTTCTGGTGTAAACACTGACCACCCTTTTGGAAGTCCCCCCAGATGCCTTTGTGGGAACTCCGATGCTGACCCAGAGGTCCTCCTCCTCTTCAGCAAGCTTCCTGGGGTCATTCATCTTTCTATCCATTTGGTACCGGTACAGCTCTGGAAAACCAATTCAAACATGCTTCCTCATAATCAGGTTGTACAGCTCATCAAAGTCATATACCTAGCTGCCCCTCACCCAGCCCTTCAATGCCTTGCTGGAATAATCAAGGAAATCCACCCAGGTTTGTGTGAGAAGTTTGTCGCTCTTTCTAAATCACTGGCAGTACATCTCTGGAGTTGACACAAACGTGTTGCTGAGTATAGCCTTCATGGGAGTTTATTGTGCCTGGTTCTCTGCTTCTAGTGTAAGGAGTGTCCCTCCCACTGTGGGCATATACCTCCACAAGCTACCCTCCCAATACTCTTAAGCAACCTTGTGCACTCTGAGAGCCACCTCATAATTTGCAAAACACTGCTTGATGCTATCCCCCATCAGCTGGACTCCTTATCTATATGCGGACCCTCTCCTCACCAGCAGACACTGTAGGTAAGATGCCACCATCACTGCTGGACTCAATCTCCCTGGACTTAATGTCCAGCTCCTTTTGCTCAGCCCACGCGCTAATATTAGTTTCTTTTCCTTGATGGCCAATCTCTCTTTCTTCTCCTCTAAACCCTTCTCTTTCTCCAATTGGAAATTATCCAATTCCAGTTTTAATTTTCTTTCCTCCCTCGTCTTCCAGTTCCTCTGGGGACAGGCCTCTTGACGAGATGCTCCTCCCTGGCCGGGGAGGAATCACTGCTTCTTGCATGGTATTCCTCTCCTGGCTCAAAGGCATACTCTAAACCTCCACTGAATCATGGTCCTGCTCTTCATCGTCCTCAACTTCCACATCATCATCACCTTCCTTCTCAGGCGTCTCCTGTGTGGCATCGCGAGTTTCTTTCCAGGCCCTTAGTGCCTTTTGCAGCTCCACCTTCCTAGTGAAGCCTTAGGTAGAAATCCCAAATGCCTTGCATAAATCCTTGAGCTGCGTCACTGTATACTTCTCCAGCTTGGCCAGCTCAGAATCCCATTTGCAGGTGCAAGTATGGGACCCCCAATCAGAGACACGAGTTATAGAAAAATAAAAATGCCAATCAGGGAGAATTGCAAAAATTTAAAATACTAATCAGGTAGAGTAGGGAAAAAATAGATGCTATTGAGGATCAGAGACATTTAGCTCAAATTGGGTAGTAGTGTACACCAAATTACTGCAAGGCACTGCACAAACCCAAGTGCTATCCTTGCCACTGATCACCAGAAAGACTCAACACCAGTTTATAAAAATAAAGAATATTTATCTGACTAAAACAAGACCAAAACAAAAAGAAATCCAGTAAGTAGAAGTTGGGTAATGAATTTTTAAAGAATATCTGTAATATAGTGCTTACAAGTCAATAGCGCTGAAAGGTTACTTTGGGTCACACTCGACTGGGGTAAATCTAAAGTTTGGGCCGAACCGCCATGGAGCAACCGCACCTTACCCACACATAGCCTAGTGAACAGTACCAGGACTTGAGGGTTGCAGTGATGATGCGCAGGCAATGTGCCAGATCCGATCCACGTGGTCGGGTGGATGAGAGGTCGTTGAGCCGCACGGACCATTTGCAATGAAGCTGATGCATGGTCTTTGAGCGGGCTGGCTGTAGGCGTTGCTTCTGTTCTGAGCTGCACAATTCAAGAGGTGTCATCTGCAGTCTGAGAGGGAGGCATCGCCTTGCCGTCGAGCTGCACTAACCCCTTGCAATAAAGACAATGCATTGTCATTGAGCCTCTTAGATGTGGGCGATGCATCTGTTCCGACCAGCACAATGACTGCGATGCTTCGATTTTTGTCGGAAAACAGCTGCAGAGTTGGAGTGAAGCCTTTGATGTCCTCGAACAGAAGGCAAGCTAGCAGGCCCTTAGAATCAAATGGTTCTGGGGATGAAGGGATGCAGATCCAGTCCTCCTTACTCCCAGCAAAGGAGGGCGACAGGACAATCGCAGCAAAGCAGTAGTTCAGCAGAGTGGCAGTACTCTGACCACAGCAGCCCCTCTTTTTGGAAGAGTATCCTAAGGTCCAGAAGTGTACTGATTTGGTAGGGTTAGAAGTCCAGTTCTTACATCCAATGGTGCCTTTGAAGTGTGGCTGACTTCATAGAGGGTCTTTGAAGGGCACACAGGACCTCCCTTTCCTGCTCTGGCTCCTGACATACTACAGGGGATAATGTAGGTTTTTGTGTGGGGACAGGCACAGCCCTATTCAGGTGCAGGTGTCAGCTCCTCCCTCTCATCTAGCTCAGGAAGGTCATCAGTCTGGTGATGGGCCATGCCTTATCTAAATGGCACACCTCTGCTCACTTTATGTGCGACTATCTAGAGGGAAAGCTCAAAGCCCAGCTGTCACTCAACCCAGACATGTATTCAGGCAGGCAGCAGGCACATAGGTCATAGGAGCAGAAAAATGCCAGCTCTATAAAAGGGGATTTATTATTACAAGCCCATAGGTACCAAACACAGCAGTCAAACTCCTTCTTAATCAGGAATTACACTTAATAAATATATTAAGCAATCCTCAATGCTATCCTATGAGATGGGTAGGCCTTACAGTAGTGAAAAGCGACTTTGGGAGTTTTTCATTATCAGGACATGTAAAGCTAAGAAGCATATGTCCTTCCTTTTACTTACACTGCACCCCGCCCTATGGCCTACCTTAGGTGTTTCTTATGTGTATTAAAAGAGGAGTTTAAAGTTTAGCAAGCGGTTTTAAATGCCATGTAGACATGGCAGTGAAACTACCCATACAGGCTGTGAAGTGGCACGTCTGAGACCTGTTTAAAGGGCTACTTAAGTGGGTGGCAAATCAGTGCTGCAGGCCTACTGGTAGCAAATAATTTACAGGCCCTGTGCACTTTACTGGGGGACTTATAAGTAAATTAAATATGCCAATTGCGTATACACCAGTGTTAGCATGTTTTATGGGAGTGAGCACGTGCACTTCAGCACTGGTTGGCAGTAGTAAAGGGCCCAGAGTCCTCAGGCCAACAAAAATAGGTCGGCAAAAGTGAGACACCGAAGGATTGATTTGGGCGAAAAACACCCAAGACTGTCAGGTCTAACACATTTTGTATGCTTCAGTTTACCAAAAATGTAGCAGCCAAAATATTAATTGACCCCAGAGACGCACTTATGCAATTACACTAACTCCCCATCAATTATCAGATATTTTTCATTAGCATTACAAACAAGATGAAAGTAGCTGAGAATAGAGATTATGAACGAGTAAGTCAAGGGCCAGTTGACTGCTAAGGATAGGGGGTGAGGAGGTTATATTGAATTTGTTGAAATAGGTGTGAGAATATAGTGGTGAGATTGAGGATACATAACAGTGTGGAGGGGGAAAATGGCATGTTACGCTGTTCAGTCAAATGGAACATGAAAAGCAGATAGGAGCTGGGAAACAAGCTCTCAAGCTATGCATATTATGTCATAATCAATAACTGGAATTTTTTATAGGTGATATGTAAAACCAGAGAGGTGGGCTGGACTTATGTTCCAGAGAGCCTAATTAATCTTCTTTTGTGGTTTGTGGAATAGATCCCTGGACATCAGTCCGTCTTTATGAATGAGCCCAGACTGTCTGACTTCAAGCAGGTACTTTTACGAGAGGGAATCCAAGCCGAATTTGTCGGAGGAGTACTGGTCTGCAATAATCTTGTGGCTGTACGCCGGGTGAGTCCTTTTCATATCTGGCTAGAAAATGTTTTAGCTTATTTTCATAGCTTATTTATATATACACAAAATAAACATTCTTTTGGGAAGGGGTGTAAACTGTAATCTTTACTTTGCCATCAGAGGAATGCAAATGTCACTGTTGATGTGTGGGGCCTCACTGTTGTACAATTATGATGTACTGACTTTGTGGAATAATACTGACCACAGGTGATAACTGGATCTACTATCCCGGATTACAGATGGGATCATACAATCATACAACATAACTTGACATCACCGACTTACCACTTGGCTTCTGAAATTCTCCAATATAGGCATCTCAAAATTCTCTACAGCTGAATGAATACTCTGAGAGAATTTGCCATTTTATAAGGGAATTACATATTATTAAAATGGACGATAATCTGCATTCAGTGTCGGAGAATCTGATTTATCCAAGAATATGCCAAGAAGTGATGGTAAAACCATAGCATCTATATTTGGCTAAGGCTAGCCTTCAGTTTTCCTTTATGAAAGTGCAATTGTCTCCATTGCTGCTTAACTCTGATTAATTTTCCAGGCCTCTTTTTCCTTCTCTCAAACGAAAGATTTCCTAGATGACTTTAAGAAACCCTACCTCCTGTTAAAAAGTTTGATCCCCTATTAGGTATTACATTAGCTAGATAGGTGGGTGTGATCCAGCCTATGTGTCCGTACAGTACCATAGATGTCAGTAGAATCATACAATTCCGCCTTATTAGGAATTAAGATGTGGGGAAAGTTGGAACATTTTTGTAATTTGAGAGTCTAGCCATACTGGTTTGGTGTCTTTGAAGTAATCCATAGGCAGACAAATGTCTTTTATGAGTGGCTTTTGTCAAAGGTCTCATTAGACCCCTTACTTGAAATCTCAGGGCCTCAAACGGTAAAGGTGTAGCTGTGGGTCACATAAAAAATGTCTTGCTCTCTGTCTATTTTTTACAGGTATTGTTATGTTGACTTTGACACCAAACGTTACTTGATTGACCAGGCCACTCTGTACATCTAGTTTATTTAATGAGATTCTCACTGTTAAACTTTCCTGTCAGTTTCCTGTCTTCTCCCACCTCTTCAGTTGATGAATGGCTTTGTTACTCTGTTGGCTAATACTGTAGTAGGACTTGAATGCTAGCAATTTACTTATTTTGCCACCTTTCTACAGACTTACCTAATGGGACTGGAGGTAGCGATAAGCAATAGCTCCAGGGTTGGAATTCCTTTTTGAGTCTGTGCAAACCTACTAACTTGTATGTTTGGAAATTTACTCTTGTCAAGGCCAAAAGTAAAGCTTCTTCCATCGTTGGGGGGAAAAAAGTGCTTGGAGGGCAAATTAATTTCAACACTAAACAGATTTTCGCTTGAGCAGCTCTACACATGCATATTTGCTCGTGCAAAAATACAATTTACAAATATTTTCTAGGAATACTATTTCCTGTAAATTCTTGTGAATTCATCAAATATGTTAATCTGCACTAATGCAAACACATATACCATGGGTGCACTTTTATGATTTCCTTTAATAATTGGGTCCCTAGCTAGGTCTGACGTTAACCAAGACCTTTTGTTTTTATTAAAATTCTCTCTGCCTCTCTATCCATCTTTCAGCTGGCTTTATTGTGAGTGATCACAATCTGCTCTTTCACAAGAAGCATATCGGCACACAAAGTAGTTGTTCAGTGCCAGGAACTACTGTGTTATTGTGTGCTTTTCATACCGAAACAATGTTTGCTTTTTTCAAATGTTTGTTACAATGGTGAGGGCCATTTCCACAGCAATAAAGTTTTACAAAACCCATGCCAAAATAAGTCACGGATTGACAAAACCGAAAGACTGCCCACCAATCTGGACCTATTTGCTTTGAGAATGCTGGTTTATTTTCACATTCCTATAACCTTGTTGAAACTGGTTACATTTATTTTGCATTTTGAATATTTTTAGGTCGAGCCTAGGCAGAGCGCATGCACTGTCTCTTGACATGTTGTAATCTACTTCTGTGGGCTTTCACCACGCCCATCTCACGCCATCACTTTCATTCATTCTTTGGCTTGCCTTTCAAAATTCCCTTGATTTCGTAGGTAAACGCTATACGTTTGTCTCACCTTAAGGATGATTTGTTACCATCTTGGAGACTGACCCGGTTACATAGATTATTGCACGATCCGCTAAATACCTTAGTGTGGCACACTACTTTTTTCTTTTTTGCCTCTTCGCTTTGCGCCTCTTGTCCGAATGTTGTTTCTTCCTCTTCCTTGTTTTTAGTCATACCGCTGTTTTTTTGTGGTGTCGGCGGCCAAGGGCTGCAAGATGGAGGAGGGGGCTCTTTTTCATTTTATTTATTTTTGGAAGTTTCATATTGTGTGAACTCGAGCAGAGGAGCGCTTTACATGAGTACCACTTACGTACAAGTTCAGCAGTTGAAAAATGTACACACTGGTGTATTTTAAACAGAAAAAACACAGAAATCCCCAACGCTGTTCTTTCTGCACGGGGGAGAGCCGATACTACAATATTCAATGCACCCAGGAAACTCACCACATAAAGTTTTGCTTGGCATTTCTGGCCCATAACTCAGTGTGGGTGGTCCTAGGACAATGAGACCACCACCAAAACATTCTCTTTCTGTCCAGGTCATCTTCTGGGTCCCCACACTAGGTTGGGGAGGCCCAAAATCATAACCTCTCCCATCATTCAATGTCTTTGTAAGCCCTCTCGTGGCTGGAGCTTTTGCTTTACAGCTGGGAGTAGTTTGTGTCTTAAAGGGCCCTTTTTCTAATATCATTGCAATAGGCCTGCTAGGCCTGAGAAACATGTAAGTCAATACACCCTCTAGGGGTTAAATATATGGTTACACTGCATTACTTTCTGCCATTCTCTTTTCATGTGGTTATATCCTTTAGGGGCTGACTATATGGTTACATGACTTTATTTCTTCCACATGCGAATTTTATTGTGGTGTCCTCTGGGACAGTTCTGAGCATTACAGTCAAGATACTACAATATTTGTTGCCCTCTGAAACTCGTCCTAAAATGCTTTGCTGGGCATTTCTTTCACCAAACATTTTGGCACATAACACAGCCTGCGGTGGTCCTAGGACAGTGAGGCCACCACCAAAACGTTCAACACAACATGCTCTGTCATCTTCTGGGTCCCCACACTAGTTTGGCGGGCCCAAAATCATAACCTCTCTCACCATTCAATGTCTTTTTAAGCTCTCTGATGACGAGAGCTTTTGTGTTACAGCTGAGAGTAGTTTGTATTTTATCGGCCTTGTTGGTAATATCATTGCGATAGTCTTGCTAGGTCTGAAAATGTGTAAGGCAGTACACCCTCTAGGGGCTAAATATATGGTTATACTGCATTCCTTTCTGCCATTCTCTTTTCATGTGGTAATGCCCTCTAGGGGGCTGACTATTATGGTTACATGGCCATGTTTCTTCCAAATGCTATTTTTATCATGGTGCCCTCTAGAAGCTGTTCTGAGCATTGTAGTCATGATACTACAATATTCATGGCATTCATAAACTCATCCCATAATGCTTTGCGGGGCATTCCTTTTACAAAACTTTTTTTCCCATAACTCGCCGTGTGGTTGTCCTAGAACAATGGTACCACCATCAAAACGTTCAGCAGGATGCACGTTCTGTCTAGGTCATCTCTGGGTCCACACTTTTGAAATAATAGTATAAATAGGATACATATATTAGTTGCAATTTTTCATTTTTTGCTGCAGATCGAGGAAGAAGTGGTTTAGTTATATGCAGGGCCAATAGAATTATGTGGCAGAGAGAACTAAATTATGCGGCAGGGTTGACCAATTTATGTGGCAAGAAAAGTGCGGTTATGCATTTACAACACCAAAAGCTCTAACTCAAGCAAACGTAAGACCTGTTGCATTGAAAATGCTTGTTTTGGAAATACTAGCATACATTAACACATTTTACTAAATGATTCTTCAAAAAATGGTACCTTTTTCACAGTAGTTTAGCAAAACATTTTTTTCTAATTGCATTTCTTTGTGAACGTTTTATTTTGAAAGCAAAGAATCATCAATCTTGCTTTCAAAATGTTGCAAATATTTGCATGTCGTCGTGTGACTCTGTATCTACATCATCCACAGGATGTGATGTCAACGGAGTCTAATATTACCCCTTCGCCAATGCGCCAACGTCCATTCCTTCTTTTTTGCGCTTGCAATGGAGATCCGTAACGGTTGGTTCAGCTGTTTTTGGCCTTCATTGACATTTTCATTGACAGGGCAGAGTGCTTTTAATGTCCATGTCTTCTAGCTTTAAGCCCTGTGGGTCCTGTGGATGACAAATGTCAGCTACACACCGCCACTATGTTTGTATGTGATGCCTGGGAGAGCACCACAATGCTGAAGAGTGGGACTCCTGTCTGCGTCTCCATCCAAAGGCTCCACAGGAGCGCCGTATGAAGCTTCTAGCGGCGCAGATGTTGAAGCCATCTCAGTCTTCACGTCAGTCACGGTCGTCTTCTCGTACCGAAATGACCTTCCCCTGGAGTGCCTATGGGCTCCGAGTAGGTACAAGAGGTCTTGACTGTGTCCACATTGGTGGGCTCGCCCTCGGCTTAAGTTCGACCTCCAGTTTCAGTTGCCGAAGCTGTTACGGCGCTGGTGCACAGCCCTTCAGGGTTCATACCTTTGGCGCAGGTATCCATTCAGCTGACTCAGGCGAATCTCCTGGCAGCGTCAGTCGAACTCACATCCCTTTCCCCGTCTTAAGTCAACGTTGAGGATTCACCTTCTCTGCGCCGCTCTACATAGGGTACAGTGTCCGTTATGTCAGTTATCCCTGGCCGTCTGTCACATTCTGGGGAGTCCCCTCATGTTTGTACGTCTAAGGGACATTGTGAAGAGGCTGTGGATGCACCACACATTTCACATGAGGAGCAGCCTCTTCTTGAGGAGAGCTGCATAGCTGTCCCAGCTATGGCTAGTGGTTTGGATTGATTCCTAGCCTCAGCCTACTTTCATCCACTTGCCTTGCTACAGAGGTGTGTTCCTCTCTAGCTGACACGTTGAGAAGGGTTAATATGATTTTGAATTTTACAATTTATTCAGTGGAATTAACCTCTGACCCTCTCATTGATGTTCTCCATCAAGGACAAACGAGAGTTGAGCCCGGGCTTTCTTACAGTGATACCCTACATGATGTTTTGTTGGGCTCTTGGGCTCAGCCTGATACAGGGGCCTCTGTTGATCGAGCTGTATCTCATAGGCATCGTCCAGCCCTGGGTGATCTGACTTGTTAATTAGACATTGTAGTCACCGTAGTTTGGTTGTACAGGCTTCTTTAGCCTCCCATGATATTGAGGCTTTACCGCATGTCCCATCTAATAGAGAGTCCACAAGTCTGGCTGTTTGTGGAAAGCCTTACATTCTGTGAATACGTCTTGGTTCTCACATTCATTATGGGACTCACTGACAAGCATCTTAATTACACTTCCAGATGACATCAGGAACTCTTTTGCCCCTATGATTCAAGATTGCCAGCAGGCAGCTAAACTAATCATTCTTTTGCTGAGGTATGGATACTACTGACTCTGTGGGTCTGGCCATGGCCTCTTCAGTCGCTCTACGTCACTCTGTGTGGTTATGCACCTCTGGGTTTTTGGAGGCAGTTCAGGCCTCTTTGATTTACATGCCTCTTTATGGTGCTTGTTTATTTGGTGCACAGGTTGACTCCGGTTTAAAGCGTTTTCATAAGAGTAGGGGTGGGACAGCGAATTAGCTAGATTCCTCTCTATCCTTTGGTCTAGGTAATACCTTCTGTCTTAGCACATAAGCCGCGCTTTGGCAGTGTTGTGAGACTTTTTCAGTTCTGTGTCTGTTCCACCTAATGGTGGCACCCAGTGGGGTGTTCCTGCTTACTATTTTTCCTTAAATTGCTAAATATAAAGTATTTTTTGTTTTGTATGCCCGATGAGCTTTTATGTTCGATGGCATGTGTAGCTGTAGATACATATGCTTTGCATACGTCTGCCATCTAGTGTTGGGCTCGGAGTGTTACAAGTTGTTTTTCCTCGAAGAAGGTTTGCGAGTCACAAGATCAAACGATTCCTCCTCTCGGTGATAGGCGCATGGGCATCGAGTCCTTCGTTAGATAGTTTTCTTTCCACCGTCAGGTTTGGAGGTGTTCCCTCTCGGTCTCGTACATCTCTGTTCTGTCTTCTGACCTTTCCTCTAAGTTTCTATAAACATCGGTATAATTTTGATCACTTTTTTCGACTCTTATAGTCGATCCGATCGCAGTCTAGGTAGATTACGACCCTTTAGGAGCGACCTCGCCCTTCTAGGCCTACTTCGACACGTAGTCGAACAATGTTAGGCTGATGGAAGGGACTCCTTTTCGGTTCTGTGCTTGGTGTCGCTCCAAATTTCCCTACACCGATCAGCATTTGGTGGGTAATTGCGATCTGTCTCCGAAACACAAAAGAAAACTCTAACGCTTGTATATCATTTCGATTCAAAAAGACTCTTTGGGATCGAAGGGCGCTTCGAATGGAGATGGCGTCCAAGTCGTCAGAACACACACCAGACATCTTCGGAGATGAACACACGCAAGAAGTAGGACAGCGTGTAGCCGTTTCCATTGCAGATTCGGATTCAGATTAAGACTCCGATGTCAACAGCTAATATATGCCACATGCGCTGTACGTGAATACTCCAGCACAGTCACACCAAACAAAGACTATCAAAAAGACTCCTGCATCGGTCTTCGGGCCATGGTTGGACCCGAAAATTACTTTCAGATGACCAACGCTCGGGTTCGACACCTAAGCAAAAGACCAAAGTGCTATCGGCATATACCAAACAGCCTGCCATATCTGTCTCAATACCAACCTGGAAATCAGACTTTTCCACATCCGAGCTGAAAAAATTAGCAGCACTTTCAGAGCTGACATTTTCAGTTCGAGCCAAGCATTCCGTAACCAAACCTTCGGAATCAAAAGCTGCAAGTAGTAAACACTCTCCAGCTACTGATGAGTCATCAGAGATACAACCGATATGAGAGGTTATGGACGCTAAACAGTGCAAAATCCATATAAATAAAGAAACAGGAAGGATCCTAGCCTGTCCTCCTCCAAAAATAAAGAGAAAACTGACTTTTCAAGAGACTTTGGATGCCTATTAAGGTAACAGAACAGAAAGAGAAACAAAAGGCAATCCAACAGCCTCAGCCTTCACCACCACATTCTCCTATCCTTCCTGCTACCCACCACCACCTTCAGCCAACACTTAGCGCAGTTTTCTATACAGGAATCATGTACATCACCACATACAGGTGACCGAATTGATCCCCAACAAGAGGTAGACCTTTGGAATATATATGATATAGATCCCATTCTCCCTAATGATCCAGATTTATACCCAGCATGATCATCTCCCCCTGAAGATACCACTGCTTAGAATCAAGTTATAGCTAGAGTAGCTGCATATCATAAAGTACTGTTACATACAGACCCTCTTGAGGATGACTTTCTATTTAACATGCGAACATCTACCCATAAGGAGTATCGGTGTCTCCCTATGCTTCCAGGAATACTTAGACATGCTGAAGACCTATTTAAAGAACCTTTGAATGCAAGAATTATTACACCCAGGGTGGATACAAAATATAAACCTGCACACTCTGATCCAGTTTTTAGTAGGGCACAATTACCACCGGATTCCATAGTGGCAGGTGCACCTAGAAAAAGTGCCAATAGCCAGTCTACAGGAGATTCTCCTCCTCCAGACAAGGAGTCGGAAATTTGATGCAGCGGGTATAAGAGTTGCTACTCAGGCTGCTAACCATTGGAGGATTGCAAACTCCCAAGCACTCCTCGTAAGGTATGACAGGGCTCATTGGGATCCGATGGAGGACTTGTTACAATATCTTCCCCTCGGAACATCAAAAAAGGGGACAACAAATAGTAACAGAAGGACAGGCTATTTCTAACAACACAATTAGATGCACTACAGATGCAGCTGATACAGCAGCAAGGGGAGTCCACACCAGCATAATCATTAGGAGACATGCATGGCTAAGAGCTTCAGGGTTAAAGCCAGAGATACTGCAAGCAGTATTAAACATGCCCTTCGATGAAGAACATCTATTTGGGCCAGAGGTTGATACCTCAATAGATAATCTTAAGACTCAGAAACAGCTAAATAAAGCTATGGGTGCATTATACTACCAACTAGGGGCACTTGCCGTAGGCCACAATTTAGGGGTGGTCTGAAATCATCAACCACAGAACCCCATCTACCGCTCAACAAAGACAAGGGCCACACTTCTATAACATAGGTTCATTCAGAGGCTCTTACAAAGGATCTAATTATAGAGGAAGAGGTAAATCAGCCGCTCCCAGAGGTTCCTCCACCTCAACAAAACAGTGACTGCTTACAAATCCCCACAGAGCACACATCTCCTGTGGGAGGAAGGCTGGCAGAATTTACCCACAATGGCACAACATCACCACAAAACAATAGGTTTTATCAATTACCCAACATGGCTATCGTCTAGAGCTCATCTCTACTCCACCAAACTTCCCCTTTTTTCACACAGACTCACTCAGGAACGTCTCACTTTATTAAAACAGGAAGTACAATCTCTACGACTCAAAGGAGTCATAGTGATAGTACCAATATCCCAACAGGGGTCCGGAGTATATTCACTATACTTCCTCATACCAAAGAAAGATGGTGCTCTCAGACCAATTTTAAATCTATGCAACCTTTCAGAACACTTTCATATGGACAATCTAGAAGACATCATTCCCCTACTACAAAAACAGGATTACATGACAGCATTAGACCTCAAAGATGCTTATTTCCACATTCCCATACATACGGCACACCAAAATTATCTAAGATTTGTTATAGCAGGAAAGTACTACCAATTCAAGGTGCTACCATTTAGGGTAACAGCACCAAGGGTGTTCACCAAATGCTTAGCGGTGGTTGCAGCATTCCTCAGAAGACAACACATACATGTCTTCCAATATCTGGACGACTGGCTCATAAAGGCCAATACAATTAAATTTTCTCAACACACTCAATATACCATAGACATTCTACACAGTCTAGGATTCACAATCAATTACCACAAATCTCACCTGCAGCCATCACACATACAACCATATCTGGGAGCAATTCTGAACACTTAATCAGGATTAGCATACCAAAACCCAGGGAGGATTCAAGCATTTCACCATCTCATATCTCAACTACAATACAACCACACTTATGAAGTAAATGTTAGTGATGAAACTATTGGGAATGATGGCTTCATGCACAGCAATAGTACCCAATGCAAGACCGCACATGAGACCACTACAGTAGTGTCCTTCTCAACAATGGTCTCAGGCACAGGATCAAATTCAGGATCTAGTGTTGTTGGACTGCCAGACTCACCGCTCTCTGCAATAGTGGAATTACACCAACCTAACAAAAGGGTGGCCCTTCCATGACCCTGTTCCTCAGACCACAATCACAACAGATGCATCAATGATAGCTTGGGGAACTCATCTCAACACCCTTATTATACAGGGGGAAGGGGACTCATTTCAACAGACTTATCATATAAACCACTTGGAATTGCTAGCAATATCCCTAGCACTCAAAGCCTTTCAGACTCAAATCACACAAAAGATAGTGTTAATAAGGACAGACAATTTGACCACAATGTATTATCTGCAAATACAGGGCGGGTCTGGGGGAACACTCGTCTCAATTGTCCCTTTTAGCACAGACAATTTGGAAATAGGTGATTCACAATCAGATTCAATTACTGGCAGAGTATATTCCAGGGATACACAATCATCTAGTGGACCTCTTAAGCAGGACGCTGCAACAAATACACAAATGGTAGATTCACCTACAGCTGATTCAACAATATTTCCAAATGTGGGGAACCGCAGACATGGACCTTTTCGTCACAAGAGAAAACGCAAAATGCCAAAACTTTGAATCCAGGTACCACACACTCAATCCAAGGACAATGCTCTTGAATCAATAAGTCAGGGATATTTGCTTACGCTTTTCCAACTCTCCCACTAAGTCCATTTCTGATCAAAAAGATGAAACAGACCTCACTCACAATCATACTTGCAGCTCCCACGTGGGCACATCAACATTGGTACACAACACTATTGGATCTGTCTGTAGTACCACATCACAAACCCCCAAACAGACCAGATCTGTTGACTCAAAGCAGAGGTCAATTCAGACATCAAAATCCCAGCATACTCAACCTGCCGATTTGGCTCCTGAAGTCATAGAGTTTGGCTACTTACAGCTTCCATCTGAATGTCTGGATATTCTAAAGGAAGCACACAAACCCACAATTAGACACTGTTATGCAGCTAAATGGAAGCATTTTGTCTACCGTTGTCAGGCTAAAAACATTAACCCCTTTAAATCTTCAATACAGGATATTGTTTGTTATTTGCTACACTTATAAAAAGCAAACCTCACATACTCCTCTATTAGGATACTTTTAACAGCAAGAGCTGCTTACCTCTAAAACAGACAACATACTTTCCTGTTTAAGATTCCTGTTATAAAGGCTTTTATGGAGGGTTTTAAAAGGGTTATTCCACCTAAAGTACCACCAGCCCCTATGTGGAATCTTAACATCGTACTCACAAGACTTATGGGGCCACCATTTGAACCCATGCATTCTTGCCCTCTTCAGGTTTTTTCATGGAAGGTTGATTTTTTGGTAGCAATCACTTCTTTAAGGAGAGTTAGTGAAATTCAAGCTTTCACTTTAGAGGAACCTTTCTTTCAAATTCTCAAACACAAAATAGTTCTTTGGACAAACCCAAAAATCCTACCAAAGGTGGTCTCACCTTTTCATATCAGTCAGTGGAATTGCCAGTCGTCTTTCCACAGCCAGATTCAGTTGCTAAAAGAGCTCTTCACACCCCTGATGTTAAGAGCTCTCATGTACTATATAGACAGAACAAAAGATTTCAGAAATTCCAAGCAACTCTTTGCGGCATTACAACAACCTCACAAAGGTAATCCCATTTCAGAAAAATGGATTAGCACGATGGATAGTCAAGTGTATACAAATTTGCTAAATTAAAGCTAAAAGACAGTTACTAGTAACTCCTAAAGCTCACTCTACTGGGAAGAAAAGGTGCTTCAATGGCATTCTTAAGCAATATACCAATGGCAGACATATGTAAAGCAGCCACATGGTCTACACCACACTCATTTACTGAACACTACTGTGGATGTATTATCTCGCCAACAAGCAAATGTTGGACAGGCAGTGCTTAGAACACTATTTCAAACTACTACAATTCCTACAGGCTTGCCACTGCTTGTTTTCAAGAGGGGACTGCTTTACAGTCTATGCAAAGCTTGTATATCTACAGCAACACATGCCATTGAACGGAAAATGTTACCCAGTAGACATCTGTTCGTGGCATGTAGTGCTGTAGATTCACATGCACCCTCCCTCCTCCCCGGAAGTCTTTGGCCGTTGCAGTATTATATATTGTAAATATGTGTATACGAATGTATGTCGGAACGACGCCTGCCGGAACAACGAATGCCTGAACAACGAGGTCGGAACAACGACCTCGTTGTTACCACTAATGCCTTTACCACAAATGCCTTCACAACGATTTTTCGTTGTAAAGGCATTCCTGGTAAAGGCATTAGTGATAGGCATGCATTGTTCCTGCATGCTCCCCCCCCCCCCCCGGCCCCCCCACACCTAAAAATTACTGCAACACCCCCAGCCCCCCTAAAACCACACCAACCCCCCACCCTTGCCCCTAAAACTACCCCAACCCCCCCAACTCCTCCCTAAAATTACTGCGACCCCCACCCTACCCCCAAAACCTAAAACAACCCCAACCCCCATCCCATCCCTGAAACCTAAAGTACCCCAACCCCCACCCCCTATAACTACTCCGAGCCCCCACCACGCCCCTAAAATTACCCGACCCACCCCTAAAACCTAAAAGCACCCCAAACCACACCCCTAAAACAACCCCAACTCCATCCCTAAAACCTAAACTACCACAACCCCGCCCCTAAAACTAAAAATACCTGACAACCCCGCCCCTAAAACTAAAACCCCAACCCCCCACCCGCCCCTAAAACGGAAAATACCCCAACCCCCTCCCACCCCTAAAACTAAAACCCCCACCACGCCCCTAAAACTGAAAATACCCCACCACGCCCCTAAAACTAAAACCCCAACCCCCCACCCCGCCCCCAAAACGGAAAATACCCCGCCCCTAAAACTAAAACCCCAACCCCCGCTCCCGCCCCTAAAACTGAAAATACCCCGACCCCTCACCCCTGCCCAAAAAACTAAAATCCAAAACCCCCCACCCCGCCACTAAAACTGAAAATACCCCGACCCCCACCCTGCCCCTAAAACGGAAAATACCCCGACACCCACTCCCGCCCCTAAAACTAAAAACCTGACCCCCGCCCCCTGCCCGTAAAACGGAAAATACCCCGAATCACGCCACCCCCACCCCTAAAACTAAAACCCCGACCCCTGCCCCGCCCCTAAAACTGAAAATACCCCGACCCCCACCCTGCCTCTAAAACTAAAACCTCGACCCCCCCCCCCACCCCTAAGACTGTTGGGCTCGGAGTGTTACAAGTTGTTTTTCTTCGAAGAAGTCTTTTCGAGTCACGAGATCGAGGGACTCCTCCCATTTCGGCTCCATTGCGCATGGGGTTCGGACGTGTTCCTTTTCGCTCTGTGTTTCGGTTCGGAAAGTTAGTTCGAATCTCGGAAAAATCATCGGTATTGTTTGCGTTCGGTATCGGGTTAATTACAACAGATCGACACCGACTTTTGAAGAGCTCCGGTGGCCCTTTGGGTTTTTTTTTCTATTCCCCGCCGGGGCCTGGTCGGCCCGGCCACGTGTTTCTTCAAGGCTGATGGAACGGACCCCATTCCGCTTCTGCCCAAAATGTCATAACACGTATCCGTATACAGATCAGCATGTGCACTGGGTAAGTGACATTTTCCATATATATATATATATATATATATATATATATATGTACATACTCATTTGTGCACTCTTTACTTCACCCTCCTCCGGCAAAACAATCAAACTAAAGAACTTGATGCCCATGCACCCTATCACCGAAAGGAGGAGGCACTCGATCTCCTGACTCGAAAACCTTCCTCGAAGAAAAACAATTTGTAACACTCCGAGCCCAACACTTGATGGCGGACTTATGCAAAGCATGTGAATCTACGGCACTACATGCCACGAATAGATGTCTACTGGGTAAGTAACAATTTACTTATAAAGCACACTAATCACTTTTGAGGGCATTCGGGCGTTGTTGTAGCTGTGCTTGTCTCAGTCAAGCAGCCACATTGTAAGATCTCTTCTGAACACCTGGATGGCGGTAGATGCCCTTAGGTGGAGGGGAGACGGTTCCATGCCCTTGCGGCTAGGTACGTGAAGGGGCAACCACTGTAGGTGCTGCAGCAAATTTGTGGTGTGATTGCGAGGGAGAGCGAGGCAGAGCAAAGGAGTCTTGATGGATGGAGGAAGTCCGTGCAGTGGTTGAGGCATGCTGGTCCTAGGTCATAAAGGGATTTGTACACAAACGTCAGGAGCTTGAATTGGCACCATTTGTTGGGATCCGTGAAGGGTTTTTCGAGCCGGGGTTTGACTCATGCATGTTTCCAGTCTTCCGGGTAGGTAGCTGTGCTGATAAAGGAGTTGAGGATGTTGGTGAGTTTGCTGGTGATGGTGCTGATGCCTCAGTTGAACATATGGTGAGGGCAAGAGTAAATGGGTGATCCTGAGTGGATAGATCTCTTGTGAGATGTTTCCAGTTGGCTATGGTGCAGTTGGTGGTGGGTTCCGAGGAGCTCAGATGGTTGATGGTGTCCGAGGAGCTCAGGAGATTGATGGAGTCCGAGGAGCTCAGGAGATTGATGGAGTCGGCCACGGAGGGTTGGGGTGCGATGTTTTTGTAGTTGGTGGTTATTTTGTTGTGGAAGAAGTCAGCAAGGGAGTCGCGTAAGGTTCTGTGAAGGGATGGTGCAGTTCTCCAAAGCAGATAGGTTGGAGAATTCTTTGAAGATTTTGAAAAGTTCTTTGCTGCAGTTGGAGCTGGTTTGAATGCAGTTGGTTAGAGCTTATTTCATGCATAATTGATGCTTTGTTATATTGACTGAGCTCACTCTTGAAACCAGATCGGTCGATAGGATCCTTTGTGGAGCGCCACCTTCTTTCAAGCTGCTTGCACCTGTGCTTGGCGGTTCGGTGTTGTGGAGAATTCCAGCCACTTTATTGGTGTGGTTGTTGGGCTTGCTGGGGACAACAGTGTTGACGCAGTTTGACATCCACATGATGAAATTTCTGACAACTTTGTCTGTTTGGATATCTAAGTGGTGAAGGTTGAAGGCGGTACACCATTGGCTCCTGATATCTTGCCCCAGCTTCGATAGGAAGTGCGGGCTGGTTTGGTTGCGTTGTAATGGGCTAGGGAAAATGTGAAGTGTATGATGAAGTGGTCCTTCCAGGTGGCCAAAGAGACTGTTGCTGGAGGTGAAGATGGGATCCAGTGTGTAAGCCCTCCTATGTTCATGGCCTCCACAAGACCAATGATGATGTCGTCGTTGGGTTCGTTGAGGTGGAATTTCAGGTCTTCAAGAAAGATTTGGTGATCAGTATCGATGGCTTGGGTGGTGATAAGTTCAGGGATGTTTTCGCAGAAATGTTGTCATGGCCAAGGTAGTCTGTATGCAAGGGTTCCTTTAAGTGAGGTTTTTCCATCTGGGTTGATCACAAAGTGAAGCTGTTCCATGATTTGAGCGTCGTTCTGTGTGAGGCAGAGCAGTGGAGTGTGTCCTTGTGATTAATGGTGATTCTGCCGCCTGGCCTGCCTGTGTGATCCGAGTGGATGATCTTGTAGCCGTTGGGGGTGGCTGCGGCGATGTCTGGTGCAGAGGAGGTGTTCAACCAGGCTTCAGTGATGAAGGCCACATCTGGAGCGAGGAAGGTGATGGTATCCCATAATTCCGTGGCATATTTGCTGAGGGAATGAACGTTGATCAAGATGCACTGTAGGAGACGGGGATGTCTGGGGGTGTCGGAGAGGGGGTGTCTAACTGTGCTGGGCTTCTGATGTTGCATGAGAACTGGGGGTCGACCTCCACGAGGGCACTGGAATGGGATGCACTTTAAGGTGCTCCTACGTGGGGAGTGTCTCACAAAGACCTACGGTGTGTCAAACGCCACCAGTAAAACGATTTTGGGAGTCAAGATCCAAAATTAGC
Source organism: Pleurodeles waltl (assembly GCF_031143425.1). Taxonomy (NCBI): domain Eukaryota; kingdom Metazoa; phylum Chordata; class Amphibia; order Caudata; family Salamandridae; genus Pleurodeles; species Pleurodeles waltl. The sequence goes on along the minus strand of NC_090448.1, from coordinate 881,906,798 downwards.
TTGCATCAGAGGGCCACAATTACGACCCGTCTTCCGAGGTGGAGGCACAGACAGTGCAACACACTTTATGGGGAATTTGGGACACACTTCACATGTTCACTCACAAGAGCTACAGTCGGAGGCTACACCGGAGGGTGATAAGCCAGCTAGGATATTGGCTTGGCTCTTGCGGTGCGTGAGGCCCCCTACCTAAAATCAAGGAAACTTAGGGCCTATGCAGGCAGCAATTTATGGCTAATTGCAACATCATTTCTCTGTTCTTTATAGTTACCGAATGCTGGGGCAGATATCGCCACCGTCTAATTCTTGTGTAGGATTGTCTTACCAACCCTTATAAGGGGAGCAGGTGGCCGCCTTGGATGCAGATCTCACTAGAGAGGAATTATTTGAGGCCATTAAGAGTGTGCCCTGTTGCAAGACACCACACACTAAAGGCCTCCTTTCTGATTTTTAATCCAGCTATTCAGGTTTGCTGGTCAACCTGCTCTTGGAGGTCTTTCGGAAGGCCCGACAGTTGGGTAGCCTGCCAAGGTCTATAGAGGAAGCTCTTACTATGTTGTCTAAACCAGAGCTTAACCCTGTGCAAATTGGCTCATATTGTCCGTTGTCTGTGATCCACACAGATATTTAAGTTCTAGCGAAGGCCATAGCTAATCGATTGAAAACAGTAATCCCCCACTTAATCCATGACAATCGGTGTGGGTTCATCCTGCACTGTAGCACCCTCATGAATATATGTAGATTGCCATATGTCATGCACTTCATGCCTTGTTCGATACAGGAGGCAGCATTGATTTCCTTGGATATTGAGAGGGCATTTGATACCTTGTATTGGGACTACCTCTGGGACGTGCTGAGGTGGATGGCATTAGGCCCTGTATTTATCAAATGGGTCTCTCTGTTTTATGTGAGCCCCTCAGCAAGGTTCAAGTCATGCAACTTTGTATCTGATGCCTGGACCATAGAATGGAATACAGGGCAGGGTTTCCTGTGCTCTCCATTGATGTCCGCCCTGACAATGGAGCCCCTAGCAATCCACTTGCAGGCTGAGTCGAGGAGATGGGCTACACTTGTGGGAGCGACAGATCACTTGGTTTTGTTATACTCCGATCACGGCATTGTGTACTTGCAACAGGCTGAGCTCTCGGTGCTGCTCCTTCTGCAGGAACTGCGAGGATTCTGATCTCCCCGTAAACCATTAAGATTCCCCCTGGCAAGACTGGAGGTTAGGCCCCTGGAAGCTTTGCCACAGGTTGGGCTGTGATGGAAGCTGGAGGCGTTTAAATATTTGGTTATCCAAGTGGCACATGCAGAGGAGAAACAATACTCCCTTAATATAGGTAGGCTGCTGGCTAGGTTGTTAGCCTCTGTAGCATTTTGGCAAACATTGCAGCTGTTGGTAGCAGGTAGACTCTCCCTCGCGAAAATGGTGTTGCTCTGAGATGTTTGTATATATAACAGAATTTGCAATGTTTGATTCCCTAGAGCACCTTCAAGGAACTTGATAGCCTACTGGTGGCACGGATCTGGGCGGTTAAGAGCAACAGGATAGGCATACAAATTCTCAAACTAGACTCTACACAGGGGGGCTGGGACTAGTGGACCTTGCGCTCCATTACCTGGTGTCGCAGCTACAACATGTTGAAGATGGTTTCGGAAGTAGATACCTTGGAGAAGTGTGCCTTTGCTGGAGCCCTGGGTGCCATCCGTGTTGATGGCAGGATCACAGCACAATAATTCTCACCCATCCATTGGTCAATAAGTCCCTCGGGCATGGAAGAGAGCCTTCAAGAGGATGTTCTGTACGCCACTGTTTTCCAGGAACCTCCCGATAGTGTGAATACCCCAATTTGCGGACCTCAACTTCAAATTATCATTGACAGTGTGGAGGGAAGGGGGTTTTAAGTTTCTTGGAGATCTCTACCCAGCTGATAATTCTCTCACCTTTCAAGAAGCGCAGGGAATGTTTGGTGTGGGCCCAGTACAGTTCTTGCAGTTTGCAGCCCTCACTAGGTTGATGAGCGGCCTGTACACTGCAGGTGATCCTGGAACTTGGATCTTCCAGATGATTGTTGTCCAATATATATATACCGGTTCCTAAAGGTGGACCGACCGCAAGTTGACCATCATATGCGGGGTGTTTGGGTAGCGGATCTACAAGAGCCCATCACTGACTCAGAATGGAACAAGTCTTGTTCCCTTGGTGAAGGAAGTGTCCAGTAATGCACGTTTCATATTGGCTCATTTTTATGTCATGCATTGAGTGTACCTACCCCCTACGAGGCGTAGTAAAATATACTCCACCTACATGGATGAATGCCTGAGTTGTAGAGGGTTGGGGGCAGAGCGGGATTTACCCACATAATTTGGAGTTGTGGTGTTTTGACCCAGTATTGGCAGAGGTGATAAGCTGCTTACAACAGACTACTAATATTCGCCTTGTGATCACGGATAAATGCTTTCTGCTGGGCCACATCCTGTGCCACGAGAATAGTAGGGTTCAATATTGATTGGCTCAGTTGAGGCTTTTACTGGCTAAGCATGGGGTTGCTATCCAGTGGATGCCTCCACCTGGACCCATGATACTGGCATGGTCTACGGACCTGGTGGAATGGGCTTGGGTGGCATTGAGACGTATGAAAGAGGTTCATGCTGATGAGTGCGTGGAAGATGATTGTTGGGATTGGGAGAGTATGTTGCATGGAGTGACAGGAGCCATGGGATGTGCCTGCTGCTGAGGCATTAAATGGGGCGCTCAACCCCCTTGATAGGACCAGTGGGGCCATCAATTGAGATTTGGTTGTGCAGTGCCCCTGGCTTGAAGCAAACCTTATGGATAGCGATGACAATTGTTTAGGCCATGCCCACAGACGACATGACATAGTATGCCACCACTGGAATGGAAACCGATATGAGGGTGGTGGAAACCCATGAGGCTCCATTGTGAGGAATTGCTGGTTACCTTTTGAGATAATTGAATGACCTTGATAGGAGATAACGGTACTATGAATTGACCATTCAAAGCACTGGCATAACTGAACTTTACATGTTTTCTTGTTGCTGACAATGACTGTCACTATTTGTTTTTATTATGTTATGTGACAAAGTTGAAAAAACATTTATTTTAAAACAAACTTTTGCAAACGAGTACCCGCCTTTGTTTTAGTGGAACCACTGCCAGTAGTGCTGTCTGACCTTTCAACGTTTATTTAGAGCACTCACCATAATAATAAAGACTTTGCATTAATGAACCATTAATACAAGTTTGAACAGTATTAACATATGGACACAAATATTACCTCAGCTGCAGACAATTCCCTTCCATGCTCCATAATGTGGTACTGTAACCTGGCAGCCATAGGGTTTGTCCTGCATGGGGTTGGGCCTACTTATCCCAAGGTCAAAATAAACATTAAAACATGTTGTCCTTGACCCCAAACAATATGTCCTGTGCCTCAGGCTATAGGAATTCCACATTGATTTTTGTGTGCTTATTTTTATTTTTGTTCAACACATTGTATCCTACTTTTTTAGGTATACTACATTTAAATTGATGATTCATTGCATCTGTCCCAAGAGAATACAACCGTGGTGTAACCCCAAGTAATATTCAGATATAGTTCTCAATAGGCATTACTACAATTTACCGTGACCAGTCTTCAGACATTTAAATGTCGTTCGAGTAGAAAAAAAAGAAAGTCTACTTGAGCAGTGAAAGCTTGGCATTGTCCGCATGCCCTCCCTAGAACACAATCTTGTGTGATGTTTAGTTTCCTGTTACTCAAAAATTCTTTTAACATGATGTGTGTAATTTGCTCACTTATTTAGGGTTCCAGAATCTAATTTAGAGAACGAAACGTACAATGTTTTGAAACTGTTTTTATTTGCTTGATGGCTAAACTAAATTGTATATTTTTATTTTGTTTCATTGACCATTTAGTAGTGCTCTCTTTTCATGGTATGTGATTAGCTACATCTGCTTCCTTGGGTACCAACTACACAATATCTTCTACTTCAAAGCATATGATCATTCTGATGGAATGTCACTTTGCCTCTCTTAGAAAATTCTAATAATTTTTAAGAGCGTCTAGATGACCATGCTGAAATGTTTCAGGGGTGGAGAAAGACGACAGTAATTTTGGATATGTTTTAATATAAAGTAATAAGCCACAAGAAATTATATTGATATATATTGAGAATGGCCTGTGAATGTTTTACACAAATGTACCATAGTAGGGGAAGCTTGATACGCATAGAATAGTTGGATAACACTGTAAGGAGGTAATAAGTAGTGTGCGGAGCAAAGAACCTAAGGATGATATAGTGTATAATTAAAGGATTATCTCACACCTACTGTATATTCATAGCATAGATGTTTTGAAAATGGATTTTCTGAATGAATAATGTATCCTCTTTGTATGCTATATAAACTAGAAAGTGCATGCATTTATTCATTTCTGAAGACAAGTTCACATCTGAGCTACTAATACAAAAACAAGTGATCATTTATATTAGAGTCACGAAATAACCTAATACAAGAAAGAAAAGTAATTTACTTGAAATCCTAGGTCTGCATATTGGTATCTTCTTTGACTTCATCAAAATCCCATGATCTTCTCCATCAAACCCAGAGACTAGCATGAATATGATTTAGCTAGGGTGTAATTAGACATTCCGCTAGAATAAAACTGCCTGATACACATGATTATACTTACACAGTGAAGCTGGGAGAGTCCTCAAAGTAACAGTGTCCCTTTTTTATGTAAAGGAAAATACATCTATGAATTGTTCTTTTTTCATTTTTAATGGATCTTTAATTGGAATTTCATTCACACATTTACAAATTATTCGATTATAATTAGTTGTATTGAGAAATACATAACAATGTTCCCTAATATATATATATATTTACTTTGAAACCAATTTTTTTAATGAATGTGTGAGCTATGAACATTTGTTCTGAGATCCACACGCAAGCAGAGATGTTTCTATATTTAATAATTCAAACCTGATGGTCATGATAGAAAGGATTACAATTATGTGATTTTTCCATCTTTTTATGGGGATCTATCAAATACGGAGATGTAAAAACACATCACCAAGTGACCTGAACTCTGCAGGAAACAAGAGGATCTGGCCATGCACTGGTAGAAATTAGTTCCGTACGCAGGGACCTAAACAAACTACTATAACAATAAGCAGCTACTGTTATACTAAATGCACTCAGTCGCAGTCAGAAATGGTGGATCTCATAGGCCCTGTACTACAACACTCGACAAAACAGGTATCACTCTCTCACCAACTGCACTTCCCCTTTTCATACAAAAAGCTCGCTCTTACAAAACATGGTATTAGCAAGTGACAAGGCCAGCTTCACTAACATACCAACATACGATCCAACTCATAATAAGTGCATGTCCCCCTCTTCTCATGCACAATATTACACAAGCAATCCACTGATTCAAAACACACAGTGGTAGTCACTGTACAAAGCAACATCTATAAGCTTTTTTCATTTTTATTACAAGCTATTTGAAAGTCATCTCTGCAGGTATGCTATTGAATCTGTGAAATTTCTCCAGGCATAGATGTTGGCTTGGACAATGAAAGTTCACCTATAGAACTCCAATAAAGATCAGATCAGAAAAATCTTTATTCGGTTAAAAACCACAGAAGACAATAAAATAGCATAAAGAAAGCAGGCAAATTTAAAAGCACACACAAGATTTAAAATACAAAAGTGCAAATGCATTTGTTTACCATCAGACATATATATTCACTTTGCAGAAGCTGGAGGTGGAGCAGAGCCTGTCTACACCTCCTTATGTTCAAACTTCTTAGCAAAGGCAGTAAGAATTTCCTTTTAGGCTCAATGTATAGGTTGCAAAATAAACAAAATGCAACATAGACTGAGCCGAAGAATAATGAAAGGGACAAGGTTCAAGAGCAGAGTCAGAATATGCCAACATGGATCCTAAACCTTACCAGATAGAATCTTTCCTGGGTTTGGAATTGGAAACAAGGGATAAGGTTCAATATGGTTGTAGACACTAAAGGAGATGAATCTCCACGCTCTTTATTCCCCTCACTGCACGTTCTCTGTGTTTTTGAATTGGTCAGGCAGTCCTGCTCCAGCTTGCATCTAGGGACAGTTGCACTGGTCTGGGGATGAGCCAAACAATCAGGCCTCCCTATTGCTGCCAATTGCTTTTTCACATATCTTAACAATGGTATACTAGATGCATAGTATAGGGATAAACAGTAATTTACAATATGATTAAGCAAAGTCTCTCGTTTTGACCATATTAAGTGCCAAAACATAATTGGAGCGAATCTAACACGGTCTTCCAAAGGGAAACGGCCTAATTCAGTATGACATAAGAAGATAGGCATACTATTGCGTATGGACAAGAGCCTTCTCAAAATAGATTCTCTATAATTTGCAGGTTCCAGACGTCAAATTAGCCCAAGACTCCAAACCCATAATTAATAGTGGAAAGATCGCGTGCCTCGTACGTAGTGATCAAAATGTCCAGGTGTTTGAAGCCCAGCTTCCCCGCAGATCTAAAGAGTGCCTCAATGGTTTGATCATTTAACATTAATCAGGGGCTACCATGTCCGTAGACGGTCAAAAGGATCTCCCTAATAGGTGAATGTCAGGACTTCAGCTAACTTTTCTCCATAGACAAAATGCAATCTCTGTTATGTCTTTTCCATACAACCATCACATGGGATTTTGCCAAGTTGGTCCTTAAACCTTCATCATTCATAAATGAGACAAATTTGTCCAGCAGTTTCTCAAGGCCAGTCCTCCACATCAAAACACAGTTGTTTCCGTAAAGCAGGACAGGTAGTCTCCTAATAGCCCCCCTCTGTGTGTTTGCCTCACCATCTTTTAGCCAGACTTCCAGATCGTTAATACTTAGACAGAACAAAAAAGGTGCCAGCACACACCTGCCTTATGCCACATCTCATCTTTATGGGGTCTGTGCACTCCCCATTGGCACCATATCTTCTGCGACCAGTTACATCTTCCTGTAAATTAGCCAGAAAATAAACCAGAGCATGATCTAGACCCATGGTTAACGTTTTGTGCCGCAGCTTCCCCCTGTTTACCCAGTCAAAGTCTGATGTGAGGTCCCTGAGGGCTAGATGGTGATAGGCCTGCTTTGCCATTTATTAACCGCAAAGTGAGATTGAGGCAATGTTCAAGGGTGCCGAGGCCTTTCCTAAACCCATATTTTACTTCAGAAAACAGTTTTTTCTGCCACTCAAGTTTCCAGCCGACTCAGCAGAATCATCCCGAAGATTTTGCTAGTTGAATCAATCAATTAAATAGGGCGATAACAGTGAGCATCTGCCCTGTCCCATTTATTAAAATCAGGACTATGACAGAGCTGGACCCACGACAACTGTACATCCCAAACATTGAGCAACCGTGGTGCCCAGAAGTCAAGCTTATCAATAAAAAGGTCAATTGGGTCTAAGTCTGTGCCTAGCGCCTAATTCTTAGCACTCTGTACCAATGCATGTATGACCTCAATCAGTGTGGAAAGCAGTTACCCCTCCCCCAACTGCCCAGAGGTTAAACCAGTGCGGTAACACTATCATTACCACCATAAATCTTAGAAAAATGCTAGGCCTATTTATCTGTTGGAATCATAACATCTATGGGTATATTATGCGAATCGCAAAAACATGGGGCATTTACTGTTTTCCAAAAGAGCTGGGAGTCATTTCTTACACATGCCTCGTGCAGTTTTCCCCAAGCATCTCTCCTTATATCGGCTTTCTTGTAATTCAGCCTGCGTGCTCTTACCAGCCCCCTGCTCCTTGGATGTGTTTCAGAGCAAGAATTAGGTCTTTGTGAGCGGCAGAGCACTTGGCATCAAACCGCCTCTGTGTCTTTGTGGCCCTAGCCTTGCCCTCAGTAGGTACAAGGACGACAACACCTTGGCATATCCCCCAAAAAAGCCTGCAACACACACTTTGGGTCAGATCCGTGTCCAGCCATACCATCACCACTTCCATATTCCTATATACTAGAGTTATTAAGGTAGTCTCTGTATCCACAGAGGCCCATTTCCACAGGGCACCCTTGTTCTGGTGATACACAGTTGGGGTTACAGTGGGGGTAATACACGGTTTCTCACATCCAAGATAGAGAGAAAAGGATAATGATTGCTCAGATAATTGAGCAGTACCGTAAAGTGTACAATTCTGTCCTTACAGTGATGGGGCAACACAATAAATCAATTAGGCTGCCCGTGCCTCCACCCATAAATGTTACATAGTCTGTTAAGGGGGGGGGGGGTCGTGCAAGATCAGTTGTAATAAAAAAGTAATATACTTGGTTAGAATTTAATTGAATATAAATATCTCCACATGGGCTGTGCTCAAAGTGCGTGTAATCCTCATTTTCCCAACACACTTCTCCACACACTGTTTTTAGAGATTGAGTCGACAGTGCGATCCCAAATTAGTGTAAATTCCATTTTAGGCTCCGTATGGCTCATGTTTAGTGACTGCTCAAGAGTGGCTGCTAAATCAGTATCACTAAAAAATTAAAATTCTGATGATAAGAATTAACAGTCACAAGCATTTCCCTGGATTTGACCAAGAGGGTAATAATCTTAAAGTGGGGGAAATCCAGGTACTTTTTTATAGTTACCACGCCTAAGGTCGTGGAAATCAAAGTTAAAAAAACACCTTTGTGATGTCCCCCTTGCGGTCTTTGCTTGTGTGTGAATTGATAAAAGCCTATTTACAAACCACCCCAGAGGCCCAGGTCTCCTATAAGCAAACCATGTAAAAAATCTTAATAGTGTCCAACAATTCAGTTTTACCCAACTTGCCTGAAAGACCAGCCATATTTCAAAACAACCATTGAAAATCGTAATAAAAACCCATGGCGTGAGAGGCAGCCCCAAAAGAAGCATCTTCACATGCAGTTGTGGTGGAATTTACAGCATTTAAGGCAACCTGGGTCTGCCCCGTCACTTGCGGGACGTTATTCCACCTATCAGTGGCTGATACAGGTTCTCTCATATCATCATTATTAGGACTCTGGGTGAACGATGGCACCACCAAAGATTCATGCCTGGCTAAGTTCCATTCAGCAGGGGTAAGACTGACAGACATATCCCCCAAGCAGCCAGTGTCCAGAAGGCAGTTGGCAAGGAACCTTAGCTCAGGAGTCTATCAACTTGTTCCAGGGGAGAAACTCCGATTAGATGTTGGGTGTTGGGATCACAGAAGGGCTAAAAACCGGAATATCTGTGACAAAAAGTTTAAATGTGGTCATGCTCAGTGCTTTATAAAAGTAACTCAGTGAGACTGCTGTGATACGCCACAGGAGGGGTGGATAGGGGACAGCCTTTCGAGCAGCATCCTTACAAGATGTTTTTCTAAAGTTGAGTACTAAGCAATCGCCCAATTCCTTTTTATTAGATGGGCCAATCCAATGAACCCGGTGCACAGCGATTATGTTGCTGGATAGACACTCACAAATATAAATATTCGATGTTGTTGTCACCCAGTGTACAACTTTATTTTTTAATTGGTAGCTATCTTTCTCCTGGTTGTTTTTTATGACAGGCACATTCTTTAAGATTATTAGCAATGGCATGGCTTGGCTCCCGACGGCATCTCGAGTATCCTGTTAGTGACTGCATGATCTGAACTCTGAGTATTGAAGGCCCCTCTGCTAATATCACGCTGGGGTACTCCTGCTGACTGCTGGAAATCATTTGACTAATTGCACGTGCCTTCTCCTGCACACTTTGTGAGATTGAAAAGGTTTTGCTAGAGCCACAGTGCACCTGAGATCCTTGGCGCCCCTGGTTGCTGTTCTTCAAGACAGCCTTTGCCTCTACACAGTGTATAAGAGGGTAGGGTGATTTCGGAGTATGTGAAAGGTTGCCAGCTTTCGCAACCTTACCGGCACCCCCTGCCATTCCCCTGCTTAGTGGGTGTGTTCATAAGGAGTCAATACTTCTAAGACAGGTCAGCACTGGGTCTAGAAGTTTGGCAAGGGCGGCCTGAAATGCAGTTGTTAACGACACATAAGCAGAGTCTTTCTCAAGGGGATCCGTCCCCTTGTTTCCCCTCTGCGGCTCTGCTGCTTCAGGGGCAAATTGGATTTTCCTGACACAATCTTCTTCGAACGTATGGCAGTTTTCCTCTGTTTTTTCCCCTTTTTTAGGAAGAGGGCTCATGTGACTCATGTGATCAATCTGGCTACTGTAGATGTCAATTACAAGGTTGGCATTCTAGACACATGGATTGGATGCTGAGGTAGTTTCATTATTTCCAGGAGAACAAGGCGAATGTGGGGCTCCTGTGTGAAACACTGCTGGGCTGATGAAAGAGCTTTCTTACCAACCTCCTTGACACCCTCAATCTCGCTATTAATGCCCCCTTTGCATTCGTGGTAAAGTTTGTAATTGTTTTAGTTAGTGTCTTCCTTTTTGGGGACATCACTGTAGACTTCCTTTTCCCCATCTCCCCAGCCTCCTCCGGGCTGTAACTGGCACAGAAAGGCCCGGTCTCCACCCCCGGGCAGCACCCACGCTGATCCTGTGCTGCGGGTGCCTGTAGAGCTTTTTATAGTGCTGAAATGCATCCCAAAGGCGGCAGGTGAGGAGCTCCCTGGGCCACATCCTTGACCCTGTGGATGTTGGGACAGGTAGTCTGTGCACCATTGCTTCCTGCGCTGCGGTTGCCCGATGAGTGCTTTATAGCATTGAAATGCGTCCCAAATTGGCAGCAGGTGAAGAGCTGACAGGGCTGCCTCCTTGACATTGTGGATTTTGGGACAAGTAGTCGGTGCAACGTCTCTTCCCACGCTCCAGGTGCCTGATGACTACTTTATAGCACTGAAATGCATCCCAAATTAGCGGTAAGTGAAGCGCTGACATAGCCGCCTCCCTGACCCTATGGATGTTGGGACAGGTAGTCGTGCAGCGTCGAAAGATCATACAATGCTGTTTAGGTGTGACCACGGTCAGAAGGTATTGGTGCCAACCACAGTAACAGATGCTGCTAACACAAAATCGTAGGAAGATTGAGAACTATCCAGATAGAGTGGATCAGTGTATTAAATTAGTTACTCATTGTATGGTTCACAGCTATTTCCAGTTTAGGAAGTAATACGGCAACTGTGCTTTCGAATGAAGTCTGCCAGAGGGTATTCAACCTCCATAAACTATTTGCAAAATCAATGTAAAATATCTTTTAATTTGAAATAAAATAACGATATGTTAGGGTATTGATTACCTAGAAACTAAATGGGTCATTGCTGTAATCTACAGATAAAACGGAGCAGTCAAATAGCCACTTTCACTGTTTCAAATTGGAGAGCGTTCATTTTACCTCAAAACTGAATAGCTTACGTCTGTTTCATAATCGAACCTAAGAGTTGACATCCATGTAGGTTCTGTGGAAGGCTAATGGTAGAGTCTCATCTGATGCTCCTATATGTCCGTCAATCCTAGTTTGCCACTTGCCACCAATATTGAAAATTATTATTGAAAAATGAGGTTGCTGGCTCACAATATTTTTAACTCAAGTTGGTATATCACTCACCGAAATGTGCACTACTATGTGGCGTACACTTTGGTCATTTTGAGTTCTTGCTCAATTACTCTGCACTTGTCTGAATTCCATGGCCTTCTGTAGACTTCTAGCGAAGTTGCCAGGAAGGCATTAAATCTCAGCTGTAACACCCAGGCTCTTTACTAATCTCGCAATCACCATTACAACTGCAGAGTTACTCAAGTATATTGAAAGTTGAATAACATGGAATTTTTTTAACGTACTTACAATACTTATGTAACAACACTATGCCTCTTAAAGATGCTATAATCTTAGTGTGCAATTTCATATGTAAACACAACGATGAGGTACTACTTTAGGTATCTAACTACCGATGACTTAATCTCTCAGTTGTGCATGTGGTGTCTTAAATATGTGTTATCAAAGTATAGCAATGTTTTTGCTCTTAAGTATTTAGCATTTGTAGAACCTTCATAAAATAAATATGCCCACTGAGTGTCTGTCAACCATTGTTCTCTCTTCTTTTTGGCAGAGGAGAACCTTATTTTTTTTTTCTTTTTGATTAATTTTCTTCTTTTAAATGCAACATTTGACCATATTATCATAACCCCATCCCTAACTGGTGTTTGAACCGTCAGTCTCGATAATAATGGTCACTACTTTGTACTAGTTGTTGAGCCATACAATTCTAACAACTTATTATTCAAGAGGTGGACTGTTTTGTTGCCGTGATGGGTAATCACTGTGTCTTGGTCAAACTTTTGTGTGATATGACTCAACACATCACAGCAGTCGTTCTTCTAGCAACTTCAAATTAAAATGTAATCTTCTTTTCTCTCCTAGACTGAAACTGGACGCATTGGACTGGAGGGTTGCCTGTGTGACGACTTCTACAAAATTAGAGATCTTTTATACAGTCAATATGCCATTGTTTGAGGAAGGCCCTGCATTTCAATGTGATGGACGATATAAGGGACGCTGATTTTTTCAAAAACTGTATTTTTAAAAATTTTGCAGCTTTAACTGTAGTTTTTTTGTTTCCAACTTCATTTTGAAGAGCCAGTCGTTCAAAAAAAAAGAAATGCTGCAAGAAATGGACTGAAAAAAGGCGATGCTGAGGGACACTCTTCGAAACAACATTCCATCACTTTTGTTGTTTATAAACACGGTTGTGCAGCTAAGGCTGCTTGTGAGTTTCTTGCAGGTTTGTCAGTGACAACAATCCTTGGCGCGATGTGTGGGACTTGAAGTCAGAGTCTTACCTTTCAGTATGTGTACATGATTAAGAAACAAGGCAGCAAAGAATCGGAATAGTTGTTTTTTAGTTCATGTAAATTAAAAAGGAAACTGCCCTCGGAAATCCTTTAAATTTATATAATAGTTTTTGTGTTTTTGCGGTAAATCAAGACCCGTTGTAGGCTGCATACAGAGGGATGGAGTTCGAAGTTCTACAAAATATATAAAAGTGCTGTCCGAAAAGTGAAGAGTCTTATAATTGTTGTGCAAAGTGAATTAATGATTTATTACTACTTTTAATTTAATACACAAAATGCTGCAAATATCTAGGGGCAAGGTAGTGCATACGTTCCAAAATCCTTTATTGCCCTCTGTCCAAGCTTTTACGTGTGTACCACGGATATACTTTATTTGTCTAACAAAATACGCACCTCACAGGCACCTTCTTCATATGTAATGATCTGGTTACTGAATGGAAATTTCCATTATACTAAGTCTACTATTCATCATCTCAGTGTTTAGTAGTTTGGTGTTGCATCTGTAAGCCCAAACCAGTAAATATTTTTGGTATACTTTCTCCTAAGGAGAGGTATAAAAGAGCCCACCTCTAAGAAGCAGTCTCAACTTCTAAACAGAAAACATACCCAGATTACAGGACTGTGGTGAGGAAAAGTGGAACTCATGGAAGTGAAGTGGCAAGTAAGTAATCGGAGCATTACCACTTTCCCTCTTCCTGTAATCCAGTCATTAACAATGAGATCACATCAATCAATAGAGTTGGTCGGAGGTAATGCAGAAATAAGGAACCTAATTTAATAAGGGGGAAAACATCACGCTCCAACAGCATGAAGTGCAGCAGCACCAAAGTCATCTCACGAGTGGAGCCCTTGAAGTCCATAATACTTAGGTAGCAGGTGAAGCCCGGGCAATAAGAAGACACTCCGTAGGCCTCGGACCAAGAAGCTGCAATACTCCTGATGAAATGTTCCTCGAGTAAGGGAGGCAACGGTACCCTAGACCAGCAGATCAAGGTTAAGCAGAGTTTATCAGTCGGAGATGGCCACAGGTTGATGACCCTGGTAAACTAAAAGTGACAGAGCACATCAGAAAACTGAAAACAGCTGTGTTGTCCAGTTACATGTGTGGAGCACACCACAGTTTTTAAAGGAATGAAGAACCACCTTGCCAGCTTACCAGAAAGAAGAACACAAGTAAGGGAGGACATTCTGAGTGGAGATAAACATCTCAAAGAATCTTTGGCACAAAGTCAAGGATCAAGGTAGGAGTGACAAACCAGTCCTTTAGTAAGGAATTGAACCAAAAAGTGGAACAGAGAAAACTCCCAGATTAAAAAAATAAATAAAATACGTAGCAGAGGACATTAGCAAACTGGAAAGAAGCAGTGAAACCCTGTCAGATGAGGACAACCTTCCACACATCCATGGAATGTCGGTTGACAAGGGTGAATGACAAAATAAGAGAGGACAACCTCTGGGTGGTGGTGAAAGTCTGAAAGTACGTTTGGTACAGACTCAAAGTAAATGCAAAGTACAAGTCCTTCGCGAAAGTTCTGCAGGAAAGAAGCAGACCAGAGAGGTCCTTAAGCCCCAGCTGGAGGGCCTGTTGCTTTGCAGAATTCAGCATCCAAGGAGTGAAAACGAACTATGGTGGATGAGGTGCTGTGGCAAATACAGTTGTAAGTCTTTGTTGTGTTATGCCCAAAACCTACTGATGCAAGACCTTCAGGAGCAAGTCTGCGAGAAATGGTGCATGGACTTTTCACATCAGATATAAAGCTTGCCTTATATATCGGTATCTGAACTTGAACACTGTAAGTCATCCCTCTATTGGCCCTTCAGCCCAAGGGTACCCCCTACAAACCCCAGACCCCATTCCATAAGATTTGTAAGTGTGGGGAAGCCATCTCAAGTTATGTAGTGGACACTGGTTAACACAAGTTGTCCAACTACATAATAGGTTCTCCGAACCTTGGCATGTTTGGTATCAAACATGTTGGAATCATGCAGCTACACCAATTCCAGTGCTAGTTGTATGATCCCATGTGTTCTGGGGGTTCCTTACAGGATCCCCCAGTTCTGCCTGTGCAGCCTTATGGGATCTGGCTGCCAGCCCACCTTGCTGCGAACCCCAGACACTGTTCTGCCTTCCTGCTGAGGAGCCTACCTCAAGCAGGGGAAGGCAGAGCAAAGGATTTCCTGCAAGAGAGAGGCGTGACCACCTCTTCCTTAGAAATAGTTGTCGGTGGGGTGGCCTCTGAGTGCCACCAGACTGCCTAGAAGGTCACATTTGGTTCCTGCCTTGCATAATCTTGTTTGCACCAGTACAGGAACTCCCGGTTCACGCTGTGGCGTGAAACCACATAAAGGACAGTGGAGTGACCAATCCCTGTCCCACTCCTCCCTTAGGGAGGTGCACAGACCTCTGCTAGGTGGCCAGTTGACACTGCCATCTTTAAAACAAGGTGTGCAGAGGCCCCTGGGAACATCTGACTGGTTAGGTCAGGTATATGTTGTCCCTGACCTCCCTCTGATAGGTGGGTCACTACACAGAGTGACCAGCTCCCCTTTTAGGGTTACTTAAAGGCTTCAGATTTGTCAAGCAAGACTCTACAAGGAACTCTCTGCAAGACTTCTTCTGCTCCTGGCCTCCGGAACCGCTGCTGGTCTGTTTTTGGAACAGAAACAACATTGTTTCTCCAGCTCCTGCAAGATTACTGCAACATATGTGGCTGTTCATCCTCCAGGGTCACAAGGATTCTGTTTGCATCCAGGAAGCAAGAAGAAATTTCCCTTGGAGTGAAACAGTCACTCCCCTGTATCCGTATGCACCTCAAGATGACGACGACGGGCTGGTGGATCCACCAAAAAGACACTGCTCAGAGGTGGTGGTTCTGCGATCATCTGTGGGTCCCCCTTGTCTTCTGACCTACTTGGGGGACAGTGGCTCTTTGCTGCAGCCACTGGAATGGAACCCCTGTGCACCGCAACTTTTGCTCTTGCCAAGGCTTGTTGGCTCTTCCTCCTGGAGATCTTCAGGCTCCAAGAAGCCCCAGCGTCGAGCACTTGGTGACTCAGAGATCATCTTCCCCTCTGCAGCTCATGCGATGTGGGACTCCTGTTTTGTTGCGCTGCTGAGGCCTCCCTGGAACTCCCTGTGCCTGCTGCCAGTGGGCCACTCGTGGGGGCTCCTCCCACTCTGGCTGGCTTTCCACCTTGCTGAGGGCCTGCCCTGACCTGACTCTTCCAAGGGTCGCGTCACTAGGACCTTGCTGGTCTTCAAAAACCTACAATCCTCCTTGCAACAACTATTTGCGTTTGCCAAGGCTTGAGTGGGTGTGCATTACCTACCTGCACTGCCAGGACATTTCCGAGTGGTCTGGATACTGTCCCATTCTTTTGCAGGTTCTTCACATCCGGAATCTACTTTTGGGTTCCACCGGCTTGGTCCATGGGTCACGACAGTAGGCAACCTAGGCTTCCATTGACTCCAACAAGGGTTTCTGACACCACTTTACTCCATGCACCTGAGCTCTGTGGTGTAGGTACCCCGGTTTTCTCGGTATCCACAGGTGGGAGCATTATCCAACCTTCTTTATGCCAATTGGGGTCCACTGGGAAGGGTCCTGAATCCATAAAAAAACAACTGTGATGGTCCTGTGTTGGTTGTATGACAGAACAACGCATGCCTTTAAAATGCGGTTGGAACCATGACTGCATCGTTTCCGCACATGCCTTTACAACGAATTTCATTGTAAAAGCATGCCTAGTAAAGGGATATGTAGAAATGGGATTCAAAATGGCATGCGTGGTTCTGTAATACAACCCCACAACCAGCCCTGAGGCCCAAAACTACCCCCAGCCCTAATAAACTACCCCGACCTCCCCACCCGCCCTGACCCCTTAAAAAAATAAAAAAACTATCCCAGCCCCAAAACTAAACAACCCCAACCCCCCCGCCCTGAACCCTAAAAAAAACTACCGACCCCTTCCCTGCTCCATAAAACTGAACTACCCCGACAAAAAAAAAAGCTTCTCCTGATGCCCTCCGACCCATAAAAACTAAGCAAACCTCCCTACCTACACCCCCAGCCCTAAGCCTTAAAAAAAACACACAAAAAACCTATCCCGACCCCGCACCCTACCCTAAAAAACAAACTTACCCCAAGCCCTAAAAAAAAAATTTTTTTTAAACTGCCCCGCCCCCTCCACCCCTGCCCAGAAAAAACTAAGCTACCCCGACACCCCACCCTTAGCCTTAAATCCACCCCACCACTAAAAACTACCCACCAACCCACTTACCTCACCGCATCCTCTCCCGATCCTTCCTCTTCTTCTCTCTTCCCTCCTCCAGCCCTTCCTTAAATCTTCCCCACTCCCTTTAAAAATAAACTACCCCGCCCCTCACCATAAGCCCCAAATGAAAAAAATACCCAACCCCCCACTCCCAACCCTAAAATAAGAAAGAGCCTGACCCTCAATCTAAGCCACCCTGCCCGACAGACTCCTCCCACCCAAGCCCTTAATATACCCTACCCCAGCCCCACTTACCTCTCTGCGTCATCTCCCGATACACTCTGGCTTTTTCTTTGCCTTAACCACGCATATGGGTAGTTTGGCACATGCGTGGTTAAGGCACAGAAAATGCCATGGGTTGTTCCAGCAAGTGTGGTTACGCTTGCATGCTAAACATCTGCGTTGTTCACAACGCTTTAAGGGCGTTTCCCTCCAGTACACCTGAATTGAGCACAGCTCTGTACCCGGGCGGCTGTGGGATTTCTGGTTCTTACCTCTGGTAATTTCTTACTCCCCCAGCCCCTGGGATTCTAACACACTATTTTGGCTGGGCAACTCCATTCTTATACCAATTTTTTAGTATATGGTTTGGCCCCCCCATAGGGCTCCATATATTTCTACGCTATTCCTGTTTGTTTCCAAGTGTATGTTGTGTGTGGAGGTATACCAATGTTAGTATAGCAGTAGTGTTGTAATAAAGAATACTTTATTTTTGCAACACCTGGTGTGATTCTTTCTTGTGTGAGCGTTACTGACTGACTATTGTGATATTGCAAGTGCTTTACACTCCTCATAGACAAGCTTTAGCTGCTCCCCACAGCTAGCCCTAGATAGCTTTTGCTATCTGGACACCTATACACTATCACAAAGAGTTGCCTGGACTCAGGATAGGGTTCCGCATTATAGGTGTACACCATAAACTGAGTCAGCTTCCTACATTGGTGGGGCAGCATTGGGATAAAACACTTGCATTGCTTTACCACTTGGTCATCAGTGACCTTCCATAAGAAAGAGCACTACTGACTGTTGGGTACATACTGTACTAGTAACTTCAGGTACTTCTAAACTTTTTGCTTGGGTAGTCAGGGGTCTAGCATAGCCTTTCTCCAACCCTTTTAAACGTTTTTAACGTTAGAGTAAGTGGGTGCACTACACACAATACTCTAACACAGTGTCTTGTCTTTAGTTGAGTGAGCTGACCAGACTCGGGAGTCTAAGAATGGGGCTCTTAAGTTCCAGGAGCTTAGGGCCCTATGTACAGCTAGGAAACCTAAGACAAGTAGAAACCCTACCAAATCTACTCTCTTAGAATTACCCATTGAGGGTGACATACAGAACCCTGATAGGGAACGAGAGTTAGATGAAGAGGGTGAACAACCAGTACTGGAAAAGGAGATACCAGGTACTTCTATACCCGCACTGGACAGATCCATGAGGGTTCTGGAGAGAACTTTGAACCTGCTGGGAGCAGTACTGGTAGTGCAAGAGGGGGTCGTAGTAGTAGGCCCACTTTTTTTTTTTCCCTTGCGGTGATCAAAGGGTCTTCCAGGAGGAGTAGATCCTCCTCATCGTCCCTTGCCTCAGCATCTTCTGCTAGGTCCATCCACTGTAGCTCAGAAGAGGGATCCAGAACTGGGGTTAGAACCCCATGGTGGCAGCATTAGAGAGTCCAGAGTCAGGGAAGACACCTTTGATTCAAGGAATCTCAGCAGGATAGTCCCTCCTTACAAGTCTGAAGATGACATCCATAAGTGGATTCCCGCTTTACAGAGGGCCTGCGATGTCCAGAAGGTCCCTCTGAAGCAGTGGGCAGCTATCCTGTGGCTGTCCTATGCAGAAAAAGGCAGAGAAACCTTTGGCAGGTATAGGAGAAGATGCAGACAACTAACAAGTTTTGAAAGAGGCTCTGATTGATGGGTTTGGGCTCACAACTGAGGAGTATCTGACTAAGTTCAGGGTAACTCAGAAGGACTCTTCTCAAGACAGTTTAGACTTTGTGCAGTTAACGCTTTGGAAGACTGGTTACATGGTAGTAATGTGCATGACTATGAAGGGCTGTACAATCTTACCATGGGAGAGCACATCCTTAACAACTGTGTGTTTGACAAACTGCACCAATACCTGGAGGACTCTGACCTGACCTCTCCTTAAGAATTTGGAAAGAAGGCAGACAAATGGGTCACACCAGAGTGGGTAAGAAAACCCATGGTGGTGGTGACCAGAAGAAAAATAATTCTTCTAAGTCCCAGGAGAAGGATGGGGGAAAACCTAAAGATAAGATTCTTATACAGCTCCCCACAATTCTTCTTGTTATGGGTCCAAGTTCTCTTCCTCTTCTAAAAAGAAACCCTGGTACTTTTTGTGTAAAGAAAGAGGCAATAGGTGATGGCAGCTGTCCTAAGAAAAGCACCAAGAGTACTACTACTCTCCCTAGTGCCCCTAGCAATAGCACTGGTAGTGGCACTTCAACAAACAGTGAAGCTGGGTTCACCTTGGTGCAAGTGTCACCATGGTGACTGAAAAACTGGCGTCACCTGAGCACATCCTACTTTGTCACAATTACTGAGTCACCAGTGCTAATAACTTCACTAAATTCCACCCCTTGGCAGTGTTAACTTAGCTGGTGGGGTGAGGGGGTTACTGGCCCTAATAAAGTTGTGGTGGCATCTTCTGTTCCTGTAGAGTGTCTTATGGGCAATGATTTGGAGACTTCAGCCTGAGCTGAAGTGGAGTTCCAGGCCCATGCAGATATGCTGACCATCCCTGCAAATGTCTTTGTGACTACTAGACTACAGGCCAAGAAACAAGGAGAATCGTGAGCACTGCTCCTCTCTTGAAGGCCTCGGACAGTAAGCTGGATGTCCAAACAAAAGTTCAAAAGGGCTGTAACCCACTCCCTTCTGTGGAACCTCCCTGTAGGCAAAAAGAGGGCAAAGTAAAAGGTCATCCCATCTCCTGATTATTTCTGAGAGTTCCCGGGGGGGGGGGTGCTCTTTTCTCTAAATTTGGTTGCTGGTAAACTTTTACACTCCACCCATGTAAGTCATTAGTATATGATACTTGGATACCCAAGGCATTGGTACACCAAGGGTCTCCTATGGGCTGAAGCATGTATTATGCCACCCATGGGGGCCCATGCAAACTGTGGTTGCAGGCCTGCCATTGCAGCCTACGTGAAATGGTGCATTCGCCTTTCACTTCAGATATAAGACTTGCCTTATATCGCGGTCACTGCACTTGGACACTATAAGTCATCCCTCTGGAAGGCCCTTCAGCCCAAGGGCAGGATGCATGACCCTAAGTGTGAAGATGGTTTTTCTGCATGAGAAGGGTACCGATTCCCTGGGCTTTAATTGCAAGAAAGCCATCTAAAGATATTTAGAGGACACTGGTCAGCACAAGTGGTCCAACTACATAATGGCTTCTCTGAACCTAGGCATGTTTGTTATCAAACATGTTTGAATCATGCAGCTACACTGATTCCAGTGCTAGTTGTATGATCCCATGTGTTCTGGGGTTCCTTACAGGATCCATCAGTTCTGCCTGGGCAGCCTTATGGGGTCTGGCTGCCAGCCCCCCTTGCTGCGAACCCCATACACTGTTCTGCCCTCCTGCTGAGGAGCCTGCCTCACAAAGGGGAAGGCAGAACAAAGGATTTCCTTTGAAATAGGTGTCTCTGGGGTGGGGTGGGGTGACCTATGAGCACCACCAGACTGCCTTGATGGGCACATTTGGTGCCCTCCTTGCATAATCCAGTTTACACCAGTTCATAAACCTCACTAAGGGCAGGGAAGTGACCGCCCCCAGCCAAGCTCCTCCCCTATGGAGGTGCGCAGAGCTTTGCTATGTGGTCAGTTGATTCTGCAATCTTGAAAACAAAGTGGGCAGAGTGGTTAGGCCAGGTAGATGAATTACCTGACCACCTCTGATAGCTGGGTCACTACAGAGAGTGACCAATCGCCTTTTAGGGTTACTTGAGGGCTACCCTGAGGGTGGGACCTCAGATTAGGCAAGCAAGACTCTGCAAGACATTGTCTGCTCCTGGCCTCCGGAACTGCTGCTGGTCTGCTTTCGGACCTGAAACGACTGTATCTAGTTGGGAGGGCTCCCACTGCAACATTGTTTCTCCAGCTTCTGCAAGATTTCTGCAACATCTGTGGCTATGCATCCTCCAGGGTCACAAGGACTCCGTTTGCATCTAATAAGCAAGAAGGAATCACCCTTGGAATGAAAGAGTACTCCCCTGCATCGGCAGGCACATCAAGACAACAACAATCGGCTGGTGGATCCTGCTGTCCAGCGGACAACAAAAAGGCTCTGCTGACAGGTGGTGGTTCTGTGGTCCTCTCTGGGTCCCCCTTGTCTTCTGACCAGCTAGGGAGATGGTGGGCTCTTGCTGTATCCACTGGAACGGAAGACCTGTGCATCGCAACTGTTGCTCTCGACAAGGCTTGTTGATTCTACCTCAGGAGATCTTCAGGCTCCAAGAAGCCCCAGCCTCCAGCACTCGGCAACTCAAAGACCAGCTTCCCCTTTGCAGCTCCTGCGACAAGGGACTCCTGTTTTGTTGTGTTGCTGAGGCCGCCCTACGACTCCCTGTGCCAGTGGGTCACTAGTGGGGGCTCCTCTAACTCTGGCTAGCTTTCTTCCCTTCTGAAGGCCTGCCGTGACTCTCTTCAAAGGGTTGAGCCTTGCTCCTGTGGGAAAAACGACTGTTCCTAACCCCAGTCTTGCCCAAACTTAATCTGTTAGAGAAGGCATGTTCTGTAAAAGAGCCCTGAAAGACCCCGAGGCATCTGGCTCCAGAGGAAAATTGGAAGACCCGGGGTGAAGGAAGAGCTGAGGAAGCAGCAATGAAAGCCAGAGAGGGGGCTGCCGCTACTGTGTGTGCACTCCTGAAAAGTCTCCAACAGTCTGAGATAGAGAGAAAGTGAAGGCATCGTCACCACTACTCCAGAGACTCCTGCTAGGCCAGGGAGCACTGGTAGATGTTTGAGTATGTCACAGATCTCTTCCTCATAGTGTTATGTTATGGCAGCACCAATGTTGACGCTGGGGCCTCGGATAGCAACACACCGACCCATGGCTCGGACATTTGACATCCTCACTAACAATATTAAGGACTTCTACACTTCTCCTTTCGATGTCAAGATATTCAACATCAGGGCAATCTCCATCACTCCATAGACTGATGTCTTTGATTAACCTTGAAAAGATCAATAACTTATCAACGTAGCCATTTAGGGACACGCTGACAAGAGGATCGTTGTGTAGGAGATCAAAGTTAAGGTATTTATCTCAGTTTATTCTCTTACACTGAATGTTTACTGGGCTTCATCAGAGGAGTTTTCTTTGGCATTGGCAATACAAACACAGGTCAAGTGCATCTTGATCCCCCCACTTCCTCCACATTTTATGATAGTACAGAGATGCACCTCAGTTTTACTTCGACATGTGACAATGCAGCTTGCAACAATACTACCCCCTCACACTATGCCTCATACCCCATCAGTTAGCTGTAAAAGGAAAAAGAATCCCCGTCTATCACTCCACCTACAACCAGAGATTTTTCAATGGATCCATTTACTATTTACTCCTTGTATTCCCACAGCACCAGCCATATCTCATGATACATCCTCTCTAGTAGACAAAATTGTCACTTTTCAATGCATTTTGTTAAGAGGTGCAACTAATGTATGTGAAGCCTCTTTGGGTCTTGCACGGATAATGAGATTTAAAGTATTAAAAGGGAGCAGAAACTTTAAAAGGGTAGGTTTCAAGGCGAGGTTGTGCTATTGGTTCTAGTACCAGTGCAGGCACTCAAAATACCATCAGAGACTGAGATTTCATTCCCCTCAATGGTCTTTTTACATGCAATCTCAATATCAACAAACCCATCAGTCTCAGTAACAGTGATTGACTTTTCTGAGATTGAGGCAGAAGCAAAAGAGGTCTTTCTCTTTATGGGGAAATTCCATTCCCAAAGTAAACACTGAGGCATTTACTCCTTCTACTCTGTTTGACAGTCCTGTTGGAACAAGTGTGACCGATCACTTAAAGTGGAAATTTCAACTGACAGATTGTTTCTTTGGATCATAGAAATTAGCACCCAAACATCAATTTTGATAAAGAGGTCAGAACCTTACTCCAAACGTGTAGTAGAACCCATTCCTCACCCCTAAAAGGAAAAGGTACCTACGCAGGGTGTTTTTTAGTCCTCAAGAATGGTCCCAAACAAGAATTCAGACCAACACTGGACTTCAGTCCAGCCAACAAATGGATGAGAAGGAAGACATTCAGGATGCTGGTATTGCAAGAGATATACCTTCAGCTTATGAAAGGAGACTGCGTGTACTCTATGGATTTACAAGGTACATACTTCTAAATTGCAGTAACTGTGAAATAGAATATTCTTTAGCTTCATAGTAGGCAAAGCCCACTATCAATACAAGGTCTTGCCTTTGGATTCAAATCAGTCTTCAGAACATTCTCTTAAGTATAATATATATAATTCAAAACAAAATAATTTAAATTACATTCACAATTTTCTTTTTACTGCACCTACATTTATACACATATTGTGGTAGGAACTCGCCTTTGCATGCCATAATTCAACATTTGCCACTACTTGGATGACTGGTTGATAAATGCAGAATCTGCAGGATTTCAACACCCCTACCTGGTTGTTACACCACCTATGCCTACATATCAACCATGAAAAATCAGTGTTGGCTCCAGTTCAGATACTCTATTCCCTGGAAGTGAAGCAGGACACAAAGGGGTAAGTGTATCCGCTGGAGGAGCAAATGTGTACCGTTTTACAGAAATATCACCAGCTACTGCAAGTTCTACCCCAACAGCACAACAATTCTCATCTCTCCAAGGATCAATGACTTGATGTATTTTTCTTTCCCCCACATCAATTTACACAGGCCGCTTCAGCAGTGAGTGGATGACCGATGCCCCAGTGGAAAGACAGTTTGGAAGACAAACTGGCATTACCTGTTTAAACTTGATTCTCACAAATGGTGATGGTGGCTTCTGAAGGCGGTTGCTTTCCCTCAAACTTTGTCAATCCACACAATTCTAACAGATGTCTCCCTCTCGAGGATGGGGTTCCGACGTGCAGAAAGTTGCAATTCAAGGATTGTGGTCAGAGAAGCAATAACTTTCTTGTATCATCGTTCCGGAGCTAAAGGCAGTGCATTTGGCACTGAAAGCTTTCATCCGGTCATTAGCAACATATTCATCAATTAAAGTTGACCTTGCTGCCATTACAGAATACAGGACAGGTTTTCTTTACAACTGCACTGCTAAAATGGTTTTTGGTGGTCTTGAGGAAAACCTCACTCCAAACAAGGCAGCCTTTGCCCCCATGGGATCTTCATATAATCCTGACAGAAATGAAAGACTCCTTGTTTTGAACTAATATACAATCTCTCTCCTGTTCTTTTAAGGGATCCCTTTTCTAAAGCGAAGAGAGCTCTTCATTTCTTTGATGTTACAAGAGTCTACTGGGACAGGTCTTGAAAGTTTTGCAAGACAGATCAGCTATGAATTAGTTATGGGCCTCGCAAACAAGGAAAAATAACCCACCTCCTATTAAAGGTTCCAACACGAACCCTAAAAGAATATAATCAATGTTGAGCACAACAATTGTTAGAACATCAAGTTATATGCAGAAGAAGATAAATAATTTATTTCTCAAAAAATGCCTACTAATTGTGTGTTTGTGTGTGTGTGTGTATGTATCTATCTATCTATATATATATATATATATATATATATCAAATATACTTCCTTAAATAAACATTAAAACCAGGTTGAAGAAGGCGGTCACGCCGAAACGCGTTCCTGCTCGGTTATAATAAACCTTTCTAACCTTCGTGGAGTGCTGGAGCCTTAATGTTTATTTAAGGAAGTGTATTTGAAGTACAAGACGAGGTGGCTTGCGTCTAAGTCCAAGCACCATCGGCGATTAGGTGCAGAGAGAGAAGCGCCAAACGAAGTGTTTATATATATATATATATATATATATGTTCGATGGCATGTGTAGCTGCAGATACACATGCTTTGCACATCCCGCCATCTAGTGTTGGGCTCGGAGTGTTACAAGTTGTTTTTCTTCGAAGAAGTCTTTTCGAGTCACGAGATCGAGGGACTCCTCCCCTTCCGGCTCCATTGCGCATGGGCGTCGACTCCATCTTAGATTGTTTTCTTTCTGCCATCGGGTTCCGATGTGTTCCTTTTTGCTCCGCGTTTCGGTTCGGAAAGATAGTTAGAATCTCGGAAAATTTGACGGTATTGTTTGCGTTCGGTATCGGGTTAGTTACAACAGATCGACACTGAATTTTGAAGAGCTCCGGTGGCCCTTCGGGGTTTTCGAACCCCCGTCGGGGCCTGGTCGGCCCGACCACGTGTCTCTTCAAGGCTAATGGAACGGACCCCATTCCACTTCTGCCCCAAATGTCATAACAAGTATCCTTATACAGAGCAGCATCTGGTCTGTAGCTTGTGTTTGTCTCCAGAACACAAAGAAGATACTTGTGAAGCCTGTCGAGCGTTTCGGTCGAGGAAGACATTAAGAGACCGAAGAGCGAGAAGACTGTAGATGGCGTCTGCGCCGACAGGACAAAAACACTTGGAGGAGGGAGAAGAAACCTTCTCCATCGAGGAGTCAGACTCGGACAAGGTCGATCCCGAACAGACGCCGAAAACAGTGAGTAAGACGTCGACACACAAAACTCACAGAAAGACCGCTAAGCCCAGGGGACGCCACCGCCAGCAGGCCATGGCTTAACCCGAAAAATAGGTGACCGATCATCTGCACCGAAAAAGGACATGCATGTGTCGAAGACATCCGACTCCGGTCGAGATACCGGCACAGAGCAGACTCGACCCCGAGACAGCGGGTCAGAGCAAGTTCGGCAACGTGAGACCGGAACGCCGAAAATGTAAAAAGTATCGTCGGAGCCGAAAAAGACTGCCGAAAAAGTTTCCATTCCAAAACATCCGGCCTCGGAACCGAAAACAAGTTCCTACACAGAGGAACAGGGACTGTCCTCACAAATGAACGGACGTAGGTTCGGACAAGAACTAGAGTCAATGGAGCCAGACTGCACACAGAGAAGGCTCCACGTCCAAAAGGACACAGGGAAGATAAGTACTCTTCCCCCAATTAGGATGAAAAGAAGACTTGCCTTTCAAGAAAAAGACAAGCAGCCACAGGAAAAGGTGGCAAGACAAGTAACACCGCCACCATCTCCACCACGCTTAACGCACACATACCCAGTAGCCACTCCACCACTGATGCAGTCCCCAACTCATACTGGAATGAGTCAAGATGATCCCGACACATGGGATCTTCATGATGCGCCAGTATCAGATAACAGCCCAGACTGTTATCCAGCTAGACCGTCGCCACCTGAGGACAGTACAGCCTACACACAGGTGGTGTCAAGAGCAGCAGCGTTTCATAATGTCACCCTGCATGCAGAGCCTATTGATGATGACTTTTTATTTAACACACTATCCTCCACACATAGCCAATACCAAAGTCTCCCTATGCTACCTGGAATACTAAAACACTCCAAGCAGGTGTTTCAGGAGCCTGTAAAGGGCAGGGCCATAACTCCAAGGGTGGAAAAGAAATACAAGCCACTGCCAACAGACCCTGTATACATCACGCAGCAATTAACACCAGACTCTGTGGTGGTAGGGGCAGCTCGTAAGAGAGCGAACTCGCACACCTCAGGAGACGCACCACCTCCAGACAAGGAGAGTCGCAAGTTCGACGCTGCGGGGAAAAGGGTTGCAGTACAAGCGGCCAACCAATGGCGCATTGCCAACTCACAGGCATTGCTGGCAAGATATGATAGGGCTCATTGGGACGAAATGCAACATTTCATTGAACACTTACCCAAAGAGTTCCAAAAAAGGGCACAACAGGTGGTGGAGGAACGACAGAGTATCTCGAACAATCAGATACGCTCAGCAATGGATGCAACAGATACAGCTGCTAGGACAGTAAATACAGCAGTGACCATAAG
The DNA here is from genome assembly GCF_031143425.1 of Pleurodeles waltl. Classification (NCBI taxonomy): domain Eukaryota; kingdom Metazoa; phylum Chordata; class Amphibia; order Caudata; family Salamandridae; genus Pleurodeles; species Pleurodeles waltl. The sequence continues at coordinate 881,879,644 of NC_090448.1, read as the reverse complement.
GAGACACGCATGGCTGCGTACATCAGGATTCAAGCCGGAAATACAACAAGCTGTGCTGAATATGCCATTTAACGGACAGCAGTTGTTTGGGCCGGAGGTGGACACTGCTATCGAAAAACTTAAAAAGGACACTGATACGGCCAAAGCCATGGGCGCACTCTACTCCCCACAGAGCAGAGGCACATTTCATAAAACACAGTTTCGAGGGGGGTTTCGAGGACAAAGCACAGAACCCACAACCTCACAAGCAAGGCCCACTTATCAGAGCCAATATCAGCGGGGACGTTTTCGGGGACAATATAGAGGGGGCCAATTCCAAAAGAGTAGAGGGAAGTTCCAAAGTCCCAAAACTCCTCAAAACAAGCAGTGACTTCGACGTCACAAATCCCCAACACATAACACCTGTGGGGGGGGGGGAGACTAACCAAGTTCTACAAACATTGGGAGGAAATAACAACAGACACTTGGGTCCTAGCAATTATCCAGCATGGTTATTGCATAGAATTTCTCAAATTCCCTCCAAATGTCCCACCAAAAACACACAATATGTCAAAACAACACATGGATCTTCTAGAACTAGAGGTCCAAGCGTTGTTACAAAAAGATGCAATAGAACTGGTACAAATTCATCAGAGATGAACAGGAGTTTACTCGCTGTACTTTCTCATACCCAAAAAGGACAAAACTCTTAAGACCTATATTAGATCTCAGAACATTAAATACCTACATAAAATCAGATCACTTTGACATGGTGACATTACAGGACGTAATCCCATTGCTCAAACAACAAGACTACATGACAACACTAGACTTAAAGGATGCATACTTCCATATACCGATACATCCTTCACATAGAAAGTACTTAAGGTTTGTATTCCAAGGGGTACATTACCAATTCAAAGTGTTGCCATTCGGGATAACAACTGTGCCAAGAGTTTTTACAAAATGCCTGGCAGTAGTGGCTGCACATATCAGGAGGCAGCAAATACATGTGTTCCCGTACCTAGACGATTGGCTAATCAAAACCAACACGCAAGAACGGTGTTCACAACACACAAAGCATGTCATAGAAACCCTCCACAAACTAGGTTTCTCACTCAACTACACAAAGTCACACCTTCAGCCGTGTCAAACACAGCAATACTTAGGGGCGACAATCAACACAACAAAAGGGATTGCCACTCCAAGTCCACAAAGGGTACAGGCATTTCACAATGTAATACAGGCCATGTAGCCAAAACAGAAGATACAAGTCAAGATGGTGATGAAACTACTAGGCATGATGTCCTCATGCATAGCCATTGTCCCAAACACAAGGTTGCACATGCGGCCCTTACAACAGTGCCTAGCATCACAATGGTCACAGGCACAGGGTCAACTTCTAGATCTAGTGTTGATAGACCACCAAACATACACCTCGCTTCAATGGTGGTACAATATAAATTTAAACCAAGGGCGGCCTTTTCAAGACCCAGTGCCTCAATAGGTAATAACGACAGATGCCTCCATGATAGGGTGGGGAGCACACCTCAATCAACACAGCATCCAAGGACAATGGGACACTCAGCAAAAACAGTTTCACATAAATCATTAAGAACTACTGGCAGTATTTCTAGCGTTGAAGGCACTTCAACCCATAATAAGCCACAAACACATTCTTATCAAAACAGACAACATGACAACAATGTATTATCTGAACAAACAGGGAGGAACACACGCGACACAGTTGTGTCTCCTGGCACAGAGAATAGGACATTGGGCGATTCACAACCACATTCTCCTAATAGCAGAGTTTATTCCAGGGATTCAGAATCAGTTAGCAGACAATCTCTCTCGGGATCACCAACAGATCCACGAATGGGAGATTCACCCCCAAATACTAAACACTTACTTCCAAAGATGGGGAACACCACAAATAGACTTATTTGCAACAAAAGAAAATGCAAAATGCCAAAACTTCGCATCCAGGTACCCACAAGATCAATCTCAGGGCAATGCGTTATGGATGAGCTGGTCAGGGATATTTGCATACACTTTACCCCCCTCTCCCACTCCTTCCGTATCTAGTAAACAAATTGAGTCAAAACAAACTCAAACTCATACTAATAGCACCAACCTGGGCAAGACAACCTTGGTACACAACACTACTAGGCCTCTCAGTAGTGCCTCATATCAAGCTTCCAAACAAACCAGATCTGTTAACTCAACACAAACAACAGATCAGGCATCCAAATCCAGCATCACTGAATCTAGCAATTTGGCTCCTGAAGTCTTAGAATTCAGACATCTAGACCTTACACAGGAATGTATGGAGGTCATAAAACAAGCAAGGAAACCAACCACAAGACATTGCTATGCAAATAAGTGGAAAAGATTTGTTTATTATTGCCATAATAATCAAATTCAACCATTACACGCATCTGCTAAACACATCGGAAGCTACTTACTGCATTTACAAAAGTCAAAGCTAGCTTTTTCATCCATTAAAATACATCTTACCGCAATTTCAGCTTATCTGCAAATTATGCACTCAACTTCATTATTTAGGATCCCAGTCATAAAAGCATTTATGGAGGGCCTAAAGAGAATTATTCCACCAAGAACGCCACCAGTTCCTTCGTGGAATCTTAACATTGTCTTAACACCACTCATGGGTCCACCTTTTGAACCCATGCACTCATGTGAGATACAATATTTAACATGGAAAGTAGCGTTTCTCATTGCCATCACATCTCTAAGAAGAGTAACTGAAATACAGGCATCTACCATACAAGAACCCTTTATTCAGATACACAAGCATAAAGTAGTTTTACGAACTAACCCAAAGTTCTTACCAAAAGTCATAACACCGTTTCACTTAAATCAAACAGTAGAACTACCAGTGTTCTTTCCAGAGCCAGATTCTGTAGCGGAAAGAGCACTACATACATTAGACATCAAAAGAGCTTTAATGTACTACATTGATAGAACAAAACAAATACGGAAAACAAAACAACTGTTCGTTGCTTTTCAAAAACCTCATACAGGGAATCCAATAAAGGCATTGCCAGATGGATAGTTAAATGTATTCAAACCTGTTATCTCAAAGCAAAAAGAGAACTGCCTATAACACCAAAGGCACATTCAACTAGGAAGAAAGGTGCTACTGTGGCCTTTCTAGGAAACATTCCAATGACTGAAATATGTAAGGCAGCCACATGGTCTACACCTCATACATTCACCAAACACTACTGCGTGGATGTGTTAACAACACAACAAGCCACAGTAGGACAAGCAGTACTACAAACTTTATTTCAAACAACTTCAACTCCTACAGGCTGAGCCACCGCTTTTGGGGAGATAACTGCTTACTAGTCTATGCAAAGCATGTGTATCTGCAGCTACACATGCCATCGAACAGAAAATGTCACTTACCCAGTGTACATCTGTTTGTGGCATGAGACGCTGCAGATTCACATGCGCCCACCCGCCTCCCCGGGAGCCTGTAGCAGTTTCGAAGTTGATCTTGAACATTTGTAAATTTATCACTTTAAACCACATTATGTACATACATATTTACTCCATTGCATGGGCACTATTACTATAATACACAACTCCTACCTCACCCTCTGCGGGGAAAACAATCTAAGATGGAGTCGACGCCCATGCGCAATGGAGCCGGAATGGGAGGAGTCCCTCGATCTCGTGACTCGAAAAGACTTCTTCGAAGAAAAACAACTTGTAACACTCCGAGCCCAACACTAGATGGCGGGATGTGCAAAGCATGTGAATCTGCAGCGTCTCATGCCACGAACAGATGTACACTGGGTAAGTGACATTTTCCCTCTCTCTCTCTCTCTCTCTCTCTATATATATATATATATATATATACACACACACTCAAGTAAAAAAAAATGAAAAAAAATCTCTACCTTCATTCATACTCAGTTACACCTCACTCATACATCAATAAAAATTACATAAAAAAAGAGGACAAATACTTAGATGATACATATGTAAACCCATATGGTTTAGGGGGAAACACTGGAATCTATTAAATCAAACATACATATAATATTAAATGTCTGAGACCATAAATGTTTCTCCATGGAATATTAAATATATAGAGAAAGAGCAATTAATAATTAGTTATGGGCCTCCCCAAACTGGCATTCTGTCCACCAAGTAAACTATTGCTAAAGGGGGAATATCCTGCAATATCTGTTGTTGACCAACTTGTCAATAAATGTCTCCCTGGTAACGCTAGGGCACACAGCACAAAAATCAAATCGGCTACTGCAGCCTGGCTGCAAAAATGTACCTCTAACAGCAACTTCTAAAGCAGTAACTTGGAGATCGGTACAAACATTCACTAGACCCTACCGTTTAGCTGAAGATGCGAAAGCTGGCACCGTAGTAGGTCAGTCAGCTTTGAGGAACCTTTTTTTAACGATGTTGGTTCTGATACCGGTACTTATCTAACCACTGGTATACGTGCTGCTATTGTTTTCTTATTCACAACTGTGTTTAGGGTATACATTTGTTAATCTTTTCTACGTTTATGATTATTAGTGACGCAGACGGAAAGGTTACTTGTAATCTTAGTTGTGTATTGTAGGTAATCCCTGCCTGAAATCACAAACTGTCATTCCTTCTCCTGGCGTGACATTGTGACCAACAAGTGTACATTAATTGTACCTTAATCTGTGCCCTTCAAAAAGACCTGAGGCAGTGAGGCCACCTGCCAGCACGGCGAGTGCTGCGAGATGAAAGTCGCTGGCTCCCTAAGCATTGCATGTTTTTCAGCATGTGCATTGTTAACCTGACAGGCACCTTTCCTGCGTTTCTCTTTCCAGGGAAGGGGAAGAGTTTGCTAGACATACCGTGGCACATTTCTTTCACTTATATGCTGCAGTGTTTTCTGTGTACTGAGTAAAGAGTACATTTTTTAATAGAAAATACACAAAAGCTGCCGTGTCCTCTTGTGTAACCAGATTTCAGAACTCGGGGGAGATAACTCTTTACTTTTACATTCTGCTACTACATTCAGGACAGAAGTGCTCCAGGGTCCCCGCGTACCTGCCGGGTTATTCTCTGGTTATGACTTCAGTGAGGGTATCTACGATGGCGATCTAGGATTACAAGTAAGTCATACTCCAGCCTCTGATGTCTTTTTAACCCACTTCTCAGGGTGCGGCCCAAAAGTCGATTCCCCAAGAAAAGCACAGGAAGCTTTGGAAGAAGGGTCTAGATGCCCTGTCCAAGTATGGGGCCAAAAAGTATGTCCAACTGTCCGAAAATGTTTTACCTTCGGCGAAGCTAATGCAATGTCCGAGATAAACTGGGACTGTATGTCGGTGACATCCGTGAAATTCATCTGTTAAAATGGACTGCAAATTAGGTGTGGCTGAAACTTAAAGAACGTCTGCCTTAATCACCAGCATTTTGTATTTTGTGAAATTACGCAAAATTAACCCCTCACGCCACATAGCATAATTGGAGTTTTTTCAGACAAAAATCCCATTGTGGGAACAAGGCAAGCTATCAGAAAGCGAGCAGCTCTTGCTCTTGCCACGTTTTATGCCCAATTTTATAACTGACAATTGAATTGAGGATGTTTTCATGCTAAATGTGTGTGTAGATATATAGATATAAAGAAAAGGCCAGATTGGCTAGTTACATAATTTTGCCGAAATTTCATGTAGTTACACAAAATGAAATTAGGCAGACCGGTACTGAAAATTATTCTTGTGGGAACGAGCGGGTGTTCGCTGCATAGATCATGGCCCCAACAGCCACAACGGAAGCAGAAAACTCGTGCTTGAGAGTGTTCGATCCTCTTACTGGGATCGGCAGGAGAAGCATCCTTTGAAACCATGATCTATCAGTCAAGCGGGCAGCCCAGTCAGGAATTGTCTTATCAAAATCAGGTGAGAGTAAAGTGGGCCAAACCCCTAGCATGAAAGAGTTTCCAAGATTTTCATTGTAATCTGGTGAATATTTAGGTGCAGAGGACGAGACGTAACTATAGCAGGCAGGTATTCGCCAAAGAGCTTTGAGAGCCCAGAATCTGAAGTAGAAGGCAAGCAGAGCTCATGTTGTAGTGAAGATAAGCTGGCCTCTCCAGCTTGACGTATTTCTCAGTGAATTCACTGCTAGGAGTATCTAGACTCGCCCAGGCGGAAGATTCTTTTGGGGGGGGTCGGTTATCTGATCTACATCACCTGGTTCAGCCTGGGAACATCATGGTCATCTGGCAGTAGAGAGCCTCATCAGGAGCAGCTAAAAAGGAACAGACACCACAGGAACTAGGGTTGGAAAAGGCTGGTGCACAGTAGCATTCATATTCTTCTCAATCATAGTCGACATTAGACACTTTAGAGAAAGGTTGCAGGACAACAGCAGGGGAACACGGTGGCTTGCAGGACTTGGAAGACCGATGCTGGGTAAGAGAGAGTAAACCCACAGCAGAGACTGTATGGCATGTTACCCCAAGTCCAACGTGAGCAAGAGGACATGGACCCTGTACGGTAGGGCTCCCTTACAGAAAGGAAATGAGAGAGGTCGGATAAGACTCTCCTCCAAGGGCAGGCGCTGCAGCAACAGGTGCCTGTATCTGTGAGGCAGACTACGACCAGGATGTGCTTTATGAGTTGGGCCTCTTGCATAGCTCCTTCGTGAGATGTACCTTAAGGAGATTTCTTTTTTTCTTATGAGTTGCAAGTGTCTGCTTCTTTATGTGAGCACGGGAAGGTACAAAGTATTGATAGATTTGAAATATGAGGTGAAAATTATGAGTTAAACCAGGGCTATGGACTGCGACTAATTACGTGAAACTTGGCTTTACAGAAGTTTTAACCAGTAATGGATTACAGCACAAGACTGTTAATTTAGGTTACTTGATGAGGAGAAAAAGTTTCATGCGTCTTTAGGGGTTGCTATCAGAACACATCCTGTGCTATATATAGCAGTGTTTCCCAGAGAGATGGGCTTCACATGTTCCTGCGTAAGTCCTTTCCGAAAGGCAGTCATAAACCCATTTTCAGGTTAGCTCAGTGCCTTCGGTTATTCACGTGTTCGCAGTCGGATTTTAGAGCTTTGTAAATGAAACATGGCTATTTGGGACTGAACCCCATGGAGTCCAGTAATACCAAAACCGAAATACCCATGAACCACATTTTTTTTTTTTTTTTTTTTTTTTAAAAGCTAAACCTTAGTCTGTATCAACCTTGCATTTGTTTATTTTAATTATTTTATTGTTGCTTTTAGGGTTGAGCATGTCCAAGTGTGAAGCCAAAAATTATGTCTCGCATGTGAGACTGTTGTGAACAGAAAAGGGCTTGGAGCCTGCCCGTCACTTACCATTTGTGGGCTTGCGTGGCGCTCTGCTTTACAGCCTCGTAATTAGTCGCTGAAAGCCTGGCATCAGTTCCCTTCCTCTCTATGGTGCAGGGACCAAGCACTGATTTATTCAACTTAATCAGTGCCCATCCACTGCTCCCGACGTGATTGAGGGACTATTTTGTTAGTTTTACCTTCTAGTGCCCTGCAAAAAGAAGGCGTGCGTCGAAAACATGCCCCACATGACAAATTGCAAAGTTTTATTTTTTTATAGCTAACTTTCTTTTATTTTGCCAAGTCGTCTTTTCTCATTTTGCACTTGTTCTCTTTTGTTTTTGCTCATGTTGACGATTATCTTGTCCTAAATATTGCTGGGTGACATTGTTTTTTTATTATGTGTAATTTCTGAAATGATGCTTTAACACATAATCGTGCAGTATGCCCCCAACCCACCCCACTTCAATCTGCCCACTACAATCCACCCCAATCCACCTCACCCCAATGTAGATCACCCCAATCTACTTCAAGCCACCCACTCCAATCCTCCCAACTCACCCAAATTTAATCTGCCTCACTCCAATCAAAACAATATGCCCACTCCAATCCAAAACAATATTCCCCACTCTAACCCCCCCACTCCAGTCATCCTCACTTCAATCGAGAAGTATCTGTCCCACTCCAGTCTGCTCCAGTCCAAAACAATACGCCCCACTCCAATAGACCTCAACCCAATCCTCCTCACTTCATTCCCATTCACCCCACTCCAATCCAAATCACTCCACTCCAATCCAACTCACTCCCATCCAGTCCACACCAACCCAATCCACCCCACTCCAATCCACCCTAATACTATAATATGCCCCACTCCAATCAAAAACAACCTATCCCAAGCCAAACTGCTGCACTGCAATCTGCCCCACTCCAATCCATTTCAAGATGCCCCACTCCAATCTACCACACTCTAATCTGCCCCACTCCAATCCAAAACAATGTCTCACTCCAAACCGCCCCACTCCAGTCTGCCCCACTTTAATCCAGAACAACCTCACTCACTCCAACTTGTCCCACTCCAAGCTGCCCCACTCCAATACCTAACAACCCACTCCTATCCACAACAATTCTCCCCACTCCAATCTAATCCACCCACTCCATCCCAGTCCACCCCACTCCATCCCAGGTCACCCAACTGCAGTCCATTCCACTCCAAACCACCACAATCCACCCCACACCAATCCAGTCCACCCCAATCCAGTCCAATCTATCCCACTCAAATCTAATACACTTCACCCCAATCCAATTCGCTCCAGTCCAATCCACCCCACTCGGATCCAGGCCCCTCCAATCCATCTCACCCCACTCCAGCTCAACACACCCTACTCCAATCCAACCCACCCTGCTCCACTACAACCCACAGTGCTCCAGTCCAAACAATCCATCCCACTCCATTCAGGTCCATTGCCACCCCGTCCACCTCACTCCAAACCAATCCACCCAAATCACCCCAAACCAATCGACTCCAATACAATCCACATTAATCCACCCCAGTTCACATTAATCCACCCTACTCCAGTCCAATCCACTCCACTCCAAACTCAATCCAAAACAATCTGCCCCACTCTAATCCAAAACAATATGTCCATTCCAATCCAAAAGAATATGCCCCACTCCAGTCTGCCCAATCTAAAAGAATTTGCCCAACTGCAATCTGCTGCACTCCAGTCCAAAACAATCTTTCCAACTCCAATCTTCCCCACCGCAATCCAAATCAATCTGCCCCACTCCAATCCAAAACAATGTCTCACTCCAAACCGCCCCACTGCAATCTGCCCCGCCCCAATCAATTTCAGAAACCCCACTCCAGTCTGCCCCACTTTAATCCAGAACAATCTCACTCACTCCAACTTGTCCCACTCCACCCTGCCCCACTCCAATACCAAACAACCCACTCCTATCCACAACAATTCGCCCCATTCCAGTCTAATCCACCCTCTCCGTCCCAGTTCACCCCACTACAATCTACAACAGTGCACCCCACCACAATTCAACTCACTACAATCAAGTCCACCCCACACCAATCCAGTTCAATCTATCCCACTCCAGTTCAGTACACCTCACCCTAATCCAATCCACCCTACCCCAATTCATTCCGATCTGCCCTGCTCCAAGCCATTTAAAAATACCCCACTCCAATCTGTCCCACTTTAATTCAAAACAATCTGCCTCTCTCCACCCTTCCCCACTCCAATCCCAAATAACCCTCTACAATCAGAAACAATTCGCCTCACTCCAATCCAAACCACCCCTCATCCCAGTTCACCCCACTCCAATCTACCTCAATCCATACCACCACAATTCACTTCATTACAATCAAGTCCACCCACACCAATCCAGTTCAATCTATCCCACTCCAATCCAGTACACCTCACCCTAATCCAATCCACCCTACCCCAATTCACTCAGATTTGCCCTGCTCCAAGCCATTTAAAAATACCCCACTCCAATCTGCCCCACTTTAATTCAAAACAATCTGCCTCACACTAGCCTGTCCCACTCCACCCTGCCCCACTCTAATCCCAAATAACCCACTACAATCCAAAACAATTCTCCCCACTCCAATCCACCCCGCTCAATCCCAGTTCACCCCACTACAATCTAACCCACTACAATCCACCCCACACCAATCCAATCCACCACAATCTAGTCCAATCTATCCCACTCCAATCTAATATACTTCACCCTAATCCTCCCTCCCCAATTTACTCCAGTCCAATCAATCTAACTCCATTCCGACCCGACCCACTCCATTCCGACCCACCCCACCCCGATCCATCTCATCCCACTCCATTCCAACCCACCTCACTCCAATTCATCCCACCCTACTCCACTACAACCCACACCACTTCAATCAAACATTCCACCCCACTCCAATCGGGTCCACTACTACCCAGTCCACCTCACTCCAATCCAATACACCCAAATCACCCCAAACCAACCAACTCAAATACAATCCACATTAATCCACCCCTCTCCAGTCCACATTAATCCACCCTACTCCAGTCCAATCCACCCCACTCTTGTCAAATCGACCCCACTCCAAACCCAATCCCAAACAATCTGCCCCACTCCAATCCAAAAGAATATGCCCCACACCAACCGGCCCAATCTAAAACAATCTTCTCAACTGAAATCTACTGCACTCCAGTCCAAAACAATCTGCCCAACTCCAATTCAAAACAATCTGCCTCACTCCAGTCTGCCCCACTTTAATCCAAACAACCTGCCCCATTCAAGTTTGCCCACTCCAATCCAAAACAACCTGTCCCACTCCAATCTGCCCATTCCAATCCATTTCAAAATGCCATACTCTAATCTGCCCCACTTGAATCGAAAAAAATCTTCCCCACTCCAGCCTGTCCCACTCCACCCTGCCCCACTCCACCCTGCCCCACTCCACCCTGCCCCACTCCAATCCCAAACAACCCACTCTAATCAAAAATAATTTCCCCTGCTCCAATCCAATCCTTCCCACTCCAATCCATCCCACCACAATTCACCCACTACAATGCAGTCCACCCCACACCAATCCAGTCTAATCTATCCCACTTCAATCCAATACACTTGACCCCAATCCAATCTACCTTAATTCGCTCCAGCCCAACCCTCCCACTCCAGTCTGCCCCACTACAATCCAAAACAATCCATCCCATTCCAATCTGCCCCACTCCAATTCAAAACAATACACCCCATTCCAATCCACCTCACCCCAATCCACAACACACTAATCCAGTCTACTTCACCCCAGTCCACCACACACCGATCCAATACACCCCACTCCAATCAAATACACCCTAATATAGTCTTCCCCCTCCAATCTGCCTCTCTCTAATCTCCCCCACTCTGTGCCCCACTCCAATCCAAAACAATCTGTCCCACTCCAAACTCCCACACCGATCTGCCCCATTTTAATCCAAAACAATCTGCCCCACTTCAACCTGTTCCACTCTACCTTGCCCCACTCCAATCCCAAACAACCCACTCCAATCCAAAACAATTCACCCCACTCCAGTCCAGTCCAATCTATCATGTGCAATCCAATACACTTCACCACAAACCTTTCCACCCTAAACCAATTCACTCAAGTCCATCTCATCCCACTCCAGTCCATCTCATCCCACTCCCATCCACCTCATCCTACTCCATTCCATCTCACCCTACCCATCCCATTTCAACCTACTCCAATCCCTCTCACACTACTCCTATTTAACCCACCCTACTCCACTACAACCCACATTGCTTCAATCCAATCCAAACAATCCACCCCACTGCAATCAGGTCCACTGCTACTTCATCCATCTCACTCCAATCTACCCAAATAACCCCAATCCAATCGACTCCAATACAATTCACTTTGATCCACCCACTCCAGTCCACATTAATTCACCCTACTCCAAACCACCTTAATGTACCCCACTCAAATCTAGTCCCCCTTCCCCAATTAATCCACCCCATACCAATTCAATCCATCCCACTCCAACCCCCATCTACCCCAATCCAGTCCACCCCACTTCAATCCAATTCTCCCAATTCACCCCACCCCAATTCACCCCACCCCAATTCACCCCATCCCAATCAACCCCTAATCAATCAATCCACTCCTGTCCAAACACCCGCTATTCCTTCCACTCCAATCCAACACTCAATCCAACCCATCTCACTTAATCCAATCCACCACACTCAATCCAATCCACCACTCAATCAAACTCATACATCTCACTCCAATCCACCTCATCCCAGTCTGATCCACCCCAATCTGATGTACCCCAATCTGATTCACCCCACTCCAGTCCACCCTACTCTAATCCAATTCACCCCATGCCAATTCTCTCCACCCACTCCAAACCCATCCCTCCAGTCCACCCCACCACATTCCAATCCAATCCAGTCCAGTCCATCCCACCCTACTCCAATCCACCCCACTGTACCCCAATCCAGTCCACCGCACGTCACGCCAGTTCAGTCCACCGCACTCCAGTCCAACCAGCCCACCTCACTCCAATCCATTCCATTCCAATCCAATCCACCCCACACCAATACAGTCCATCCCCAATACAATCTACCTCCTACAATCCTCCCCATCTCAGGTCAATCCACCCTACTACAATCCAATCCGACAGACCCCACTCCAATCCAACCACCCCACTCCACTGCAATCCAAGCCATCCCACTGCAACCCACCACACACCATTTCAACCCACCCCACTCCATTTCAATCAACCCCACTCTAATCCAATCCACTCCACTCCACCCTACTGCAATCCACCTCATTCACTCCAATCCAGTGAATCCTGTTAACTGCACTCCAATCCACCTCACTCCAATCCAGTCCACCCCACCCCACCCCTATCACTCCAATCTAATCCACCCCACTCCAATCTAATCCACCCCACTCTAATCCACCCCAATACAATCCACATCACCCCATTTCTATCCACCTATCCAATCCACCCCACCCTACACAATCCACCACACTTTACTCCAGTCCAGTTCACCCCACTCTACTTCAATCAACCCCACTACCTCAATCCACTCCACCCTATTCCACCCCCTCTACAAAACTGTCTTCCACTGAACTCTACTCAACTCTATGAACTTCTAGTCCACTCCATGACACTCTAGCAAATCCACTCTAAGACATTGTACTCCCCCACTCTACTCTGACACTCCATGCCACTAACTTTTAGCCATGCTGGACAGCAGCCACACTGGTGGACAACTTGTCAAAACACATTGCCAAAGCAATAGCTCTTGTATGTGCAAGACCTACTGGCTTTGCCAATGCTTGTTTGATTGTGACATTCATGGCGACTGCACTGTTTCTGGTGTTTTTTTATGGGATTGCTCAACTTCTTAGTGTAATTATGCTGAGTGGGGCAGTTTATCTTGGTTGTAGATGATTGTGGGAGTTACAGGCAAAGCTATTCTTCACTCTGAGCATCCGTGGTTATTTGGGTATGTAGACAGAAGTGAAGAGAGCGCGTCCACCCCGCAACCCTCGTTGGAGAGTTGTGGTCCTCCTAAGTTAGCGATCAGCAGGGCACTGTGAAAGTCATTGCAACTTATTTCCCTCTGTAGTAGTTGAGGAGTAGTCGTCTTCTTTCCTTTGAAGTGTGTCCTCTTTTGCTGGTTACTCGTAGAAAAAGACCAGATTCCTTCTGGTGTTTGGAGTGAAAGGACAACCTAACCATTCAAGACTAGAAGGCAATTGACGGCTGGAAGAGGGGAGGTGGATTTGGCAATACTACGTGAATGGTAATTATCAATTATGCCCTTGTATTCTACAATGACCTTGCCCATTGATGGATCAAGTGAGTTCTTTATAACAAAACGGAAGTAGGTTACTTTTCCTTGTCCTATAACATAAGGACTATTAAAATTACGACTGCTTGTGCATGCACAGACTGAAATTCATAGTCCTAGTGGCTGTATTGGTGTCCCAGGACGTCAGCATTTTTTTCCCCGCAGTTTCTTTAACCAAGTTAAGCATGTACAGGTTTACTCCTTCATGGGCATGGACTGGAAACAAAGAGGATTATCGGCTAAATTCATGCCACAGGTGCCTTAATAACTGTCTAAAGAAAGGCAAAAGCACATGGCAGCCTTTCCCCGCTCCCCATTTTATTCCTTGATAAGTAAACATTTTTAATGTTTTTGTATACTAAAAACAAAATTGATAATATGCAAATAAATTTGAACTGAACTTGAAAAAGTGAGTTTTTATATGTCTAAAGACGCTTGACCTATTTGTACAAACAGGACACTGATTCTTTGCTCTTGAAGGAAGTGGCCATCACCACAGCAGACTGAACTAGTACTAGGCTCTCAAAGAGTCTCACCTTGGTCTCTTAGGAATTTCCCCCAGCTCAAAGATTTTTGAGATTGCTGGCTCAGAGAATAGCTTCATCAAGATCTTCTGAGCCTGCTAGAGGATTAGGGTCTCATCAGCAAAGATGGGCATTGTATGCACAACAGTTGCTGCCACCAAACACAAATGTCCTCATTATCAAGCACAGGTGCAGGTCTTCCAAAGGCTTGGTCATAACTATATGTATCAACACCTAGTTAGTGTAAGTGCCTCTGCTACCAACCTCCAGATCCTGTAAATGTCTCTTTTTGCAGGTGGAAGAACTGGGGATCCAGAGGAGTATTGCACATTCCAGAAGACAAGCGGTAGTGGTCAAGGTCAGATGTGATACAGCAGGTGGAAGAGGATCATCTGTTTTAGTTAAGAAAGAGCAACTGATACTAGTGAATGGTCCCTTGCCTCCGGCTTTACAACCAGAGTGTCCACGTTGTAATGCAAGCAAAGGAACTAGGGAAGCACAGAAGCAATCCGTACTTTTGTATCAAAGGGGAACTGGTAGTGGCTTGGTATCACCTGGTGCACCTGCTCCTATTCTGACAGATCAGATGAGCTGCCAGCCCTGGAGTTCACTGTCCCTCAATGACGCCAACCAGAAGAAAGTCCAAATTAGACTGAGCTCTGAGGAACTTGTTTGATGGTACATAGACTGAGAACCTTGTGCCAACGAGAAGAGCACTGGCTCCGGCTCCTCCGTGATGGTGGTGGGCTCACATATTCCTGGTACTGTGAGCTTCCGATGTTGAAGAAAGTCTTTAAGCCCACTCACTGTGCAGTGCCCTTCCTTTTATTCACTGCCTGCTGAGAGTATGAGCTGGGCTCTTTCTTGACACTAAAGGCAGACTCTAGAGGTGGGCCAGCCTGGTGATGTGGAAACTGTGACCAAAATAGCCCACAGGAGGAGCTGTGCTCTACTACCTAGGGAACGTTCCAGTAGTCACAGAGCAAACTGAGACTTAATTCCCTGATCTACACCTAAAGAGAGTGGAGTTTCTTTACCTATAAGTGCAACAGGCCTGCAGCACAGAGAGACTGGCTCAGTCCGCTTGTGCAATAGCAGTTTAATATCTCCACAGACATAAGTTGGCCTCACCTCTTTGGTTCAATGTAGTCTCTGAAGCAGAATGAATTGTGTTCCTCAAAGTATGGTCTAAGGAAATTG
This sequence comes from Pleurodeles waltl, assembly GCF_031143425.1. Taxonomy (NCBI): domain Eukaryota; kingdom Metazoa; phylum Chordata; class Amphibia; order Caudata; family Salamandridae; genus Pleurodeles; species Pleurodeles waltl. The sequence continues at coordinate 881,864,243 of NC_090448.1, read as the reverse complement.
GTGTTCCTTCTCGCTATCATAAAATCTAGGCCCAGTTGGAACATATTGCCCAGTTCTGGAAAGACTGTTTGCAACCTAGGACTTCCATTTCCAGGTATTTCTTGCAACACTTTCTTAGGCATGTGAAGATAACCTCCAAGTAGGGGGCGTCTCCATTTAGGGTGTTATGCTATTTACTGGCAGATAGGGTGCTGATCACTGTGGTTATTGGTAGAAACGTAGTAATACACTTCTGGTTCTTCCCTCATAATGCAATCCAATGCCAACAGCTAAGCCAGTGCACCCTTATGCTGCAGGCAAGCTCCATGGTTATGAAAATACCTCATGGCAATATCATCCCACAGAGAACAGGAATGTACACAAAAGGTATTCCCCAAATAAGATGCAGTGGTTTTGCAGGTCTGTGGCTGCAAATGGGCGTTGCCATGATTTGCATGGCTTAAATCTGGATTGTTGGAGCATATGCTGTCTGAACTGACAAAAGGGAGTGATGAAGGGGAGAGGAAACAGCAAAATGAGATTTACAAAAGTCAAGAGTATCGGAGCAAAAGGCCCTGAGGTAGTAAATTGTTGAGCATGAGAGAAGCAGGTTCCGATTACCACTCTTACAGAAAAGCTGTAACAGTGAACCTCCATGAGACATACATCTATATACATTACGAGCATGCCAAACTGTTGAAATGACAGCTTTAGGAGCAGTTTCTGGTGCCACTGTAAACAGAATAATGGACCACTACAGGGCACAGTAAATCAGTGTGACCATTTCTACAAACTTAACAGCCACCATTGTGAACCTCCCCTAGTCTGTTGATGTAAATCCCAAAACAAACAGAAACATCACATCTTAGTTTCACCTTATGTGAAATTATTAGTTGTACTTATTTTAGCGGGGCTGGATCTTACCAGACTATAGTTAGGCTGTCCCAGTGTTTATTTTTTGTGGATTTCAATGGTGTTTTCTCAGCATTTTTCAAACCTTTTGAAATCAGTGCTTATCAGTGTTTATTCAGTTGCCTAACCCCAAAATAGACAAAAATTGTCTTTTTCAAGTGTTTACAAAACACTTTTGCAAGAGATTGTTATAAAGAACATATTTAGTTTAAAGATGAAGTAATGCAGGGTATTTAGTGTCTTCAGATTTGCTGTGTGTTGAATGGCCTTCTGTTGGACTTTTCTAAGCAATGGAAGTCTGTGTATTGCACTCACACTCACACTTCATTACTCTGTCGTACTTCTCCTTACCTCTCACGCTCACTGGCAGAACTCTGTCTGCTTTACAGGACTAATTAATTTGTAGCCCTTCGGTAAACTTGCGTTGTTTGATGGGGGTGTGGTGGGGTGGGATGAAATCCCACTCAAGAAACAGCCACAATCATAGTCAGTGTGAACCACAAAACAAATCACTAATTAACCTGTGCTTAGTCCTCTGGTATCTTGGCACAAGAGCAGTCAGGCTTAACTTAGAGGCAATGTGTAAAGTATTTCTGTAGCACTTAAGCAGTCATGAAGGGAAACCCAACAAAAGAAAAATCTCACATCAATTTAGAAAAAGACTACATTTTAATAAATTATTTGACACCAAATTGTAAGAATCCAATCAGTAGAACCAATGTTATGAATTTTTAAAGTGAAAAATAGTGCCTGAAAGATCAAAGCACTAACAGCGGAGAGCTAGTTGTCCGAGACCAGGGCTAAAGTCATAATTAATGGCTGATCACAATGAAGATCAGGTCAGATACATGAAGTGGACTGAGCCCAGTCCCCACTTACTTTCAGACTTAGAAGACATTTCAAAGAAAAATGCTAAGAAGGTAAAATTAAGCTGGGCAAGGCAGCCAGCAGTGTCCGAGGAGTCGTCAGGGAGCTGCTGGATGAGGTTGGGGTGAAGATTTCTTCTTTTTGACTTAGTCTTTTTTTCTGGAAGTCAAAGATCTCCAGCGGGACTAAGCTGCAGGCTGCAACCAACGAGTGCTCCTTGAGGCCAGATACCCCTTCAGCAAGGAGCCGCTGAAAAGGATTTGATGATGCGCAGAAGAATGTAGCGAGAGTTACTGCAAACACAAGCCAACCAGTGGTGCACGTGGGGTGGATCAGCAAGGTCCAGGTCTCCTCTCAGTTCTCAGAGCACTGAAAATTCCCAAGTCTTGAACTTAGGCTATATGGGTACCTTCAGCACCATGTTCAAGGGTCCAAGACTAGATAGCCACCACTTGGAGGGTCATGACTTACTCAGATAGGATCCAGGAGCAAGATGGTTGGAGCCTTCTCTGTGCCTGAATTCCGACGTCCTCTTCCTCACTGTGATCTGGCTTATCCTCTTATCTGCACACCAAATCAACCGACCCGGCGAAGAGATCGCAATCATACACAAGGAATCCATCCAATGCACTACCACAAATTACATCACCCCAGCCAGGTAGCACCACAACTTCCAACTCCAAACAGACTGCAAAACCACTATCATGGCAGCCTTTCATACCATCCTCCAGGACTATGTCCCGTCTTTTGCAACTTCATCGCTGACTTTATGGCCCCCCTCACCATAGACTTCAACAACTACATTTTCCTCAGCGACTTCAACTTCCATCTCGACAATGACAATGACATCAACACTACCAATCTCCTGGACAGCATGAACAACAGACTCACCCAGCTCATCCACGAACCCACACACAACAGGTCACACATTAGACCTCCAGCAACTGCATCAGGTACAACACACCACATAACTCACCTGGACTGACCAGGCCATTCTCCACTTCATCATCACCAGCTCATGGACCTTGGCCCCCTGTCTGCCCATCACCCCCTACTGCAACAGGAGCAAAGTCTCAAAGGACACATGGATCAATGCCCTCAGAACCACCCACCCCCGTACCTTAGACCAGAACATCAGAAACCTCAACAATTGGGTCACTAACTGTGTTATCAGCATCATTCCTATCAACAGCAACACCCACAGAATGCCCAAGAAACAAGCTAGCTGGTACAGTCATCAAGACATCAGAACTTCTAAATGACACTGAAAACAACTGGAAAGAAGAAGGGGCACCAGCATTGACATGACTGACAGGACCGCCTTCAGGACAGCCTTCAACCTATACCTCAGACAGTTGAGAGAATAAAAAAAAGCCCTTAGCTTAACTCATCAAAACAAGCTCCAGTAACAGCAAAGAAGTCTTTAACATTGTAGAGAATTCCTTAACCCCTCCGCTGCAATAAACATTACCCCCTCACAGGAACTCTGCAACAACCTTGCAAACGTCCTCCACAAAAAGTTCACCAACATCTACAGAAACGTCAAACCCCATCCCAAGGCCACCAACTTCTAGCAACACAATGACCCTGCTACCACCATAGATATCCAACTAACCCCCTTACTAATCTTTCATTTGTTCGCCCCCCTCCCTTATTTTCCCCCTATAATCCTTGCAGCGTACATTTCCTTATTCCCAGGCACCATTGATGGGTCTTGATGATGATACCATGCAATTAGCTCCTAGGGAAGGAAACATCGACAGCTGTACCTTAACTTATCTAATAATTTGAAACTAGTTCTGTGTATGTGTATAGGTACTAATCGGATTTGACACTTATTAGTACGTTGTATTCTGTCAGTTTCTCATGCCTGAGTTTGGCTACTGTTTATTTTTATAGTGCCATGATCATCATTCATTAATTCACTGTGTGTGATTTTGTACTGATATTTGCTGAAAAATTCATATTATACTAATAAGGGATCCCTGTTCCTTACAATAAACAAAAACAAATTCAGCAAACAGGAGGGGAGAAGGGAATATGTTAGAGGGAAGACCATCTACCAAACCTGTGCATTTTTGAAAACTAGAGACCTAGGGGAATCCAAGATGGGGTGACTTGTGGGGCTCTGACCAGGTTCTGTTACCCAGAATCCTTTGCAAACCTCAAAATTTGGCTAAAAAACACATTTGCCTCACATTTCGGTGACAGAAAGTTCTCGAATCTGAGAGGAGCCACAAATTTCCTTCCACCCCGCGTTCCCCCAAGTCTCCCGATAAAAATTATACCTCACTTGTGTGGGTAGGCCTAGCGCCCGCGACAGGAAATGCCCCAAAACACAACGTGGACACATCCCATTTTTTCACAGAAAACAGAGGTGTTTTTTGCAAAGTGCCTACCTGTAGATTTTGGCCTCTAGCTCAGCCGGCACCTAGGAAAACCTACCAAACCTGTGCATTTTTTTAAACTAGAGACCTAGGGGAATCCAAGATGGAGTGACTTGTGGGGCTCTGACCAGGTTCTGTTACCCAGAATCCTTTGCAAACCTCAACATTTGGCTAAAAAACACATTTTCCTCACATTTCGGTGACAGAAAGTTCTGGAATCTGAGAGGAGCCACAAATTTCCTTCCACCCAGCGTTCCCCCAAGTCTCCAGATAAAAATGATACCTCACTTGTGTGGGTAGGCCTAGCGTCTGCGACATGAAATGCCCCAAAACATAGCGTGGACACATCCCATTTTTTCACAGAAAACTGAGGTGTTTTTTGCAAAGTGCCTACCTGTAGATTTTGGCCTCTAGCTCAGCCGGCACCTAGGGAAACCTACCAAACCTGTGCATTTTTTAAAACTTGAGACCTAGGGGAATCCGAGATGGGGTGACTTGTGAGTCTCTGACCAGGTTCTGTTACCCAGAATCCTTTGCAAACCTCAAAAGTTGGCTAAAAAAACACATTTTCCTCACATTTCGGTGACAGAAAGTTCTGGAATCTGAGAGGAGCCACAAATTTCCTTCCATCCAGCGTTCCCCCAAGTCTCCCGATAAAAATGGTACCTCACTTGTGTGGGTAGGCCTAGCACCCACGAAAGGAAATGGCCCAAAACACAACGTGGACACATCACATTTTTTCACAGAAAACAGTGCCTACCTGTGGATTTTGGCCTCTAGCTCAGCCAGCACCTGTGGAAACCTAGCAATCCAGCACATTTTTGAAAACTAGACACCTATGGGAGTCCAAGATGGGGTGACATGTGGGGCTCTGACCAGGTTCTGTTACCCAGAATCCTTTGCAAACCTCAGAATGTGGCCAAAAAAACACTTTTTCCTCTCATTTCGGTGACAGAAAGTTCTGGAATCTGAGAGGAGCCACAAATGTCCTTCCACTCAGCGTTCCCGCAAGTCTCCCGATAAAAAAGGTACCTCACATGTGTGGGTCGGCATAGCGCCCACGAAAAGAAATGGCCCAAAACACAACGTGGACACATCACATTTTTTCATAGAAAACAGAGGTGTTTTTTGCAAAGTGCCTACCTGTGGATTTTGGCCTCTAGCTCACCCGGCCCCAGGGGGGGCAGAAATGGCCTAAAATAAATTCCCCCCCCCCCCGGGGAGCAACCCTTGCCTACGGGGTCGCTCCCCTTGCGTGACGGCGCAAAAAAAAAAAAGATCCCTAGTGCCTAGTGGTTTCTGCCCCCCTTGGGGGCAGATTGACCTAAAATTGGCCGATCTGCCCCCAAAGCGGGCAGAAATGGCCTAACTACAATTTGCCCCTCCAGGGGAGTGACCCTTGCCTAAGGGGTCGCTCCCCATCTCGAGAAAAACAAACAAACAAAAAAAAAAAAAAAAAAAAAAAAAATTAGCCCTGGCGCCTAGAGGTATCTGCCCCCCCTTGGGGCAGATCGGCCTAATAACAATAGGCCGATCTGCCCCCAAGGGGGGCAGAAATGGCCTAAAATAAATTTGCCCCCACAGCCCCCCGGGGAGCGACCCTTGCCTACGGGGTCGCTCCCCTTGTGTGACGGTGCCAAAAAAAAAAAAGGATCCCTGGTGCCTAATGGTTTCTGGGGGCAGGGAGACCTAAAATCGTCCGATCTGCCCCCAAAGCGGGCAGAAATGGCCTAAATACAATTTGCCCCTCCAGGGGAGCGACCCTTGCCTAAGGGGTCGCTCCCCATCTCTAAAAAAACAAACAAACAAACCAAAAAAAAAACACAAAAAAAAATTAGCCCTGGAGCCTAAAGGTTTCTGCCCCCCCCTGGGGGCAGATCGGCCTAATAACAATAGGCCGATCTGCCCCCAGGGGGGGGAGAAATGGCCTAAAATAAATTTGCCCCCCCCCCAGCCCCCCGGGGAGCGATCCTTGCCTACAGGGTCGCTCCCCTTGCGTGACGGCGCAAAAAAAATGATCCCTCGTGCCTAGTGGTTTGTGCCCCCCTTGGGGGCAGATTGACCTAAAATCGGCCGATCTGCACCCAAAGCGGGCAGAAATGGCCTAAATACAATTTGCCCCTCCAGCGGAGCAACCCTTGCCTAAGGGGTCGCTCCCCATCTCTAAAAGAACAAACAAACCAAAAAAAAAAAACACAATTTTTTTTTTAGCCCTGGCGCCTAGAGATTTCTGCCCCCCTGGGGGCAGATCGGCCTAATAACAATAGGCCGATCTGCCCCCAGGGGGGGCCGAAATGGCCTAAAATAAATTTGCCCCCCCTGGGAGCGACCCTTGCCTACGGGGTCGCTCCCCTTGCGTGACGGCGCAAAAAAAAAAAAGATCCCTGGTGCCTAGTGGTTTCTGCCCCCCTTGGGGGCAGATTGACCTAAAACTGGCCGATCTGCCCCCAAAGCGGGCAGAAATGGCCTAAATACAATTTGCCCCTCCAGGGGAGCGATCCTTGCCTAAGGGGTCGCACCCCATCTCTAAAAAAACAAACAAAAAAAACACAAAAAAAAAATGTGCCCTGGGGACTAGAGGTTTCTGCCCACCCGGGGGCAGATCAGCCTAATAACAATAGGCCAATCTGCCTCCAGGGGGGGCAGAAATGGCCTAAAATAAATTTGCCCCCCAGCCCCCCGGGGAGCGACCCTTGCCTAAGGGGTTGCTCTCCTAACGTGAAATTCACGAACCAAAAAAAAAACTCCCTGGTATCTAGTGGTTTCTGTCCCCCTTGGGGGCAGATTGGCCTCATAAAAACAGGCCAATCTGCCCCCGAAATGGCCTAAATGTGATTTGCCCCCTATGGGAGCGACTCTTGCCTAAGGGGTCGCTCCCCACCTCTAAAACAAAACACAAAAGAAATAATTATCCCTGGTGCCTAGAGGTTTCTGCCCCCCCTGGGGGCAGATCGGCCTAATAATAGGCAGATCAGCCCCCAGGGGGGGCAGAAAAGGTCTTAAAAAAAAATCCCCCGCCTGGGAGCGACCCTTGCCCAAGGGGTCGCTCCCTCATGCCAGTTTCATTTCTGAAAAAACATCCCTGGTGTCTAGTGGGCGTTTTGACAGCCGGATTGCTTTCAATCCGGCTGCCAAAACGCAGAGAGAGACTTCAAAGGGAAGGAAATAACTTTCCTTCCCTTTGGAGCCTCTCTCGGCCTCCCCCACGTTGCATTTCTCTTCCGATCGCGCTGGAAGCTGAGCTTCCCTTTGTACTTAGGGTGTCAACTGCAACAACAACAAGGTGATAAATGGAATGCTTGAATTAATCTCAGCCGTTGGCAATCGCTCTCGCCGTATGCCAATCCATTGTTTTTAGCCCACCATTAAACTCAGTTTGGATCTAGCCGACTGCTTTTGCCCTTATTTTAGGCTCTTCAGCCAGCTATGGTTTGATTCCAGTGGCACAAGGAGCATGAAACCCATGTCTCTATTTCTTATGGCTATCACAAGCAAGGCACATTATCATATTGAGGTGATGCTGTCTAAAAAAATCAAATACACTTGCAGCTACTGGCTCATAAATAGATTACTGATACATAAGTATTTTTTGTACGAAGCTTTTCGCAACCTTTCTGCTGTCTTCATCATTGGAAAAGATCAAGGCCATTAAAGGAATAAATGGTACTTTGATGTCCCTGGGAACCAGAACACCTGATTTTGGCTACTGGAGCAAGGCTTCTTTACGTACTCCATTTCGATTTGACTGGTGCTCCATCTTTTCCTCTTGCATTATGGAGACTAACTTGCTGCAAAGACACAAAACCTTTACTGGATTGAGGGTGGGGTTGACACTTTGATTTCAAAAAATGTTTTCACTAATGTTTCACTCATGAACATTTGCATTTCTAGCCTTTAACTTCCTTAGCTGTTCTTCTGAGAAGAAATTTCATTTATGAAGAGTTTCAGGATGTGGTCAGCATGAAGAGAAAGGGCTTCCTGTCTCCTCATACGATCTATTACTTGAGGATATATTGTTTGACTTTTCAGGAAGATGCAGCATCAAGGAAATATTTGGCGAATATCCGAAAATTCACGTTCTGAGCAGAGGCACACACTTTCTTTATTCTGAAACCAAATGGAGAACTTCACCTCTGCATTGTCTACAGAGAGCTTAATGAAATTATGATCTATAATGGTCATCCCATGCCTTTGAATTTATAGTAAAGTCAGCTTTAATGACTCAGAAAAAGTAAAAACTGTAGTATTAAGCATTGTATAAAAAACTTTTTTAATGTTAGTTGTAGTTTTTATATTTATCAGTAACAGGGGTGCACCAATTTTAGGAGTATGTGCTGCAACACTGTTGTTAGACAGGTTCGGCAAGCAACCCTGGGACCTGGGTATGTTGCTTTGCATATCAGTCAATCTGGCTTCAGTAGCAGCAACTACACTGGTTCAGATCAAGGGAGAGGGGTCCTCAACTACTTGTCATTGCCTAACTTTAGTATGCCCTTGTCTAGAGCCAGCTTGATGGTCAACTGCAGCAGCAAGCCAGACCAACAAAAACATAAATACTGGCATAAGTGACAATTTTGGATTTACACATAAAACAAACAATTTTTTTAAATGGAGTTGGTCACTCTACTCAATCTAATCCAATCAACCCCACCACACTTCCGTCTACCCCTCTGCCTCAATCTACAGCACCCCACTCTGCCACAAGCTACCCCAATCCACTGCAATGTACACCAATCCAATTCACTCCAATCTACCCCACGACATTCTACACCAGTCCAATTTATCACACTTCAATCTCCACTGCAATCTATCCAACTCCTCTCTGCTCTAATCTACCACAATCCATTGTGCAACACTCTACGCCACTCCAAACTACCACAATATACCCCACACCAATCCACCCATTCTACCTCACTCTAATATACCCCACTACACTCAAATGTACCCCACTGTACTCCAATCTGACATTTAGATCTACCCTTCACTCTAGTCTAACCCACTACACCCCAATCTACCCCTACTCCATTCCATTCAACCCTATGATAATCCACCTCACTCCAATCTACCCAACTCCATTCCAGTCTACCCCACTCTACCCTAATCCACCACACTCTCCCTAATCTACCTCACACCGATCTACCCCAATTTATCTCACTCCACTCTATCTACCGTACTCCTATCAACCCAACTCCAATCTACCCTAATCTACCCCTCTCCAATCTACCCCACTTCACCCACTCCATTCTACCCCCACTCCACGCCAATCTACTCCACTCTACTCTACCCCAATCTACCCCATTCTTCTCCACTCCAATCTACCCCACCCCACTAACTTTTAGCCATGCTGAACAGCAGCCACATTGGTGTCCATAATAGCTAAAACACATTGCCAAAGCCAATAGATCTTGCATGGATTAGACCTACTGGCTTTGCAAATGCTTGTTTTTTTTCAGGCAATCACTGATTAAACAGCCCAGTGGGTGAAGGGGCTGAGATATCCTTTCAGATGCAAATGCTAGTATCTCGCTGCTAATGTGTTAGCATTAACACTCCTTCGAAAACCTGCAAATTGTTATTTACTACAAGAACGTGAGAGACAGCGGTTACACGTTTCTTCTGAGGTCGAAAAATGAGTGCCACTGGTTTGGGTAACAATAAGCATCTGTTATTTCAGCGCAAAGGTATCCATCAGGGTGAACTGATATGCTTTCCAAATACTTATGTAAAGAGGTCGCATAGGCATACCGTGCTTATGAGCAAAGCTGTTTCAGCTCATGGGAACATGGAACGCTCCTGACTGAGCTGTAGTTGATAGTAACTACTTATATTCACTGTGCTAATTACCTTTTTTTCTTTTTTGGAGACTAATGCTCTATAGCTCCATGGAGGTGCCTGGCAGATTTAGGCAAATATTGACTAAAAATAGTGGAGCAGGATTTTGGGCCATAAAACATTTGCAAATCGGGTACTAGTCACACATTATTCACTAATACCTTTCCCATGTTGGTCCCATTCACTCTCCTGCCTGTAGTAGATAAGTACAACTCAATACAAAAGCACATACATCCTGCCCCAAGACAGCTAGATTTCCCTGGCTAATAAGTCACCGGAACTCGGTGGTCTTATTTTTAAGCACAACTCAAGAACTCCTTGTTGTTGTTCCGAGATAAACACATGATGTATAGTAATGCCTGATACCGCCAGAAGTTCAGCCACCTGATTGTGCCAGCTGGATTCTACCAAAGGCTGCTCAGAGTTCACCTGGTACATATGTGCCTTTATAAACGTCCAATCAATGACTGCCCACAATATTTAAAGTTTGGAAACGTGTAATATCTCACTGGGAATACTATTGACTACCAAAACGTGATAGGGACATGCTGCTGGCCGTGGAATCACACTCTTTTATAAAGTAGGACCATGGGGCTGGTCAGAATGGGGGACTAAGTGTTTTTTAATAACAAAAAACTGCTTCAAGCCCATAATTCCACCATTAAAGCATCATTTGAATAACCAATTAGACTGTTCAAACTTTCACCTAGAAAATATGTTACAATTTTGCTGCAATAACTTCGAACTAGGGAACTTTTAGATGTGTGCTTACCGCCAATTTTATATAGTTCTAAATTGATCATTTAGGATGACTGATTTCTGGTATGATGATCCCATGAACAAAATGGAATCAAATTTAACATCTACTTTTGAAGAGATAGGTTTTCAAAAGAAATCTCTACTGGCCTCTCCCAACAAAGGTCACATCCTAGCTTAGCTTCTTACCATGGCAGCTGAGACTGGTCCAGTCATAATCAATCCAGATGGTTGGTCAGGCAGTTACCTAATTATGTTTCATTTAGAAGCAGGCAGACAGTTTAAGAAACATTATGCAGCTCATTAAATCCAGTATGGTACTTGCATATGGTATTTTTATCACGTGGTAACTACAAAGCCTTGACATTAGATCAATTTACCCAGATTAACTAAAGGGAACACAGTTAACAGCATCATCAGGGTAACAGCCACTAAATGGTAGACTTGTATACCTTCTAACTGGTTGACGAATGTGCAACCATTAAAAAGCCAAAGCACAATTGTTCCAGTAAATAACAGCCACCTTGCCAGAAGAGCTTTATTTGTCTGTGTAATGAGAGAAGGGAGCAAAGTTGAAAAATGACTGAAATGATACTACCAAATCTGTTTCCTCAAAGACGTGTCATAATGATTGTCTGAAGGCCACCTAAAATGCTTCAGTGACCTGACAAGTTGTATATAATTCCACAAATGCACCATTTAATGCCCTCAGGAAAACAGCTAGCCCTCGGTCTCTCATGATCACTCCTGAATTCCCTAACACTGGTGTAACACTAAAGAGGATCCTTTACAATCCAAAGTAGACCTGATTATGAAGTCGATCACCATGTCTGATGTAAGCCTGGAATCTAATTTGGAAACGATCCCTCCCTAGGAATGTGTAAAAGCTCGAACTTTAAAGAGATCGTCTTAGCTGAAATTATGTAATTCATGAAGTACCTAAATCCTACTTTCATGAGCAATAGCTCTATCCACAGGTTTAATCAAGAAAGTATTTAGGTTGTAGCTCCACTCATCAAGCAGAATGTCAACAACTTATTGAGAAAAGAAGTGATCCCGTTCAATCGAAAAGAGTCATGGGTTTTACCCTTTTGTTAAATTCTGGTGTCAATGTACTGGAGCCAAAACATTTTCATCCAATTTGTATTACTCCCTGGCTGCTGAAGGCTTTTGATGATGCCGCTACAGTCCAGCTGCTGGAGTACAAGTCAAACTACATCTTTGGAGATAAATCTGGCTTCCACAGAGGAACAAAGACAGGCGTCACATGTGGAGTATGGTGGAATTGAGGGGCTGACTACTGAACAGACTGGCTGAGGTGGCGGGGTTTCAGGGACCTCTTATCAGGACAAAAAACAAGATTACAAATCTGTCAGGAGTCCACCAAGACCACTGCTGTTTAATTAGGCATATTGCAGGGTTACTGCCCTTCCCTCTTTACATTTATTTCTTGTTAATCTGGGTTTTACGGTTCAAAACTGAACAGATGTTGTTATGTGTTTCCATGATTCTGCGGTAGATTGATGTAAAGTTGCTAAAGTCTTTTCAAACATTCACAAATGGGTGTGCGATAGATGGTTGGTACTGAACACAGAAAACACTAAATTCTTACTAAAAGGTACTTGCTGTCATCTAGAACAAAAGAGCTCTAGACACCACTAATTTTGAGTCACTGACATTGTATAAAGCCAAGGCAAAGATAAAGTCTATAAGTGTTATTTTTTTGATGAAAGGATAACCGTAGATGGCCAGGTATGTCAGGTTAGCCAACACTCCAAATGTAACCTCGCGTTCCTGTGCAAAGCTGCTATTTACTATCTCTGGGCGGCACTGCATGTACAACTACACATGACTGGAGCAAACATGGATAATGGTAAAGCTTTATTTGCACGTGGCCCAGGATTTTGGAGCTAAAATAGTTTTAAATCTTTTTAAGACACATGTACCAACATTTGCAAGAGATGTGCTGGCTGCAATAGCTGCGCAAAACTGTTTTAAAAATATCTCATTCTAACTCACAAATCTTTCTTTAGTAAAGTACCTGAATATCCGGAGCAATGCTTCTCATTTTCCCATTCTACAAGAACAATGAGATCAGCTGAGAAATATCTAGTGGTTTCTTCACAGAGCGTTAGGAGAAAGGCCTGGGGTAAACTGTTTCTGGTCACTGTAAGCTCCTCTCTCCATCAAAACCTATCGCAGATAAGCTATGCCTGCCCAACAGGAGAGCCCTAAAGACACAAGTTTCTGAATTCAGTGATTAATTGGCTATTCTGGTCCTCAGTGCTTCATAAACCTATATTATTGATTGATTGATTGATCGCAGCAAATTGACTTTCTTCCAGTAATTCTTTGCCAGTGTATTTTTCTTGCCATAGAGTTTTGGCTTCCTTCAGGAGTGTTACAGGAGGGCTACAGCAGGGCCTTTCAAGTGCTTAATGGCCATAGCAGTGTAGCTATTATCCAGTTGTGCCTTCTCACTGGTACTGGACTGCAACATGATAAGATACATCCAGCAATGGCCTTCAATTGGAAGGATCTGGTATTACTCTATCTGAATTATCACAGTTGCCCTGACAGTACTTTTAACATACCTTTGGTGGTGGTCTCCATTTAGCTATCAGTGCAGGTCGTTTTTATAAACTACATAAACTTAAGTTTCTTATTCAGTGGTTAGAAACTTCCCGCAATTCGTCCCTCATTAGCTGCATTTCTTACTACTTTCAGAAGCCTGTTTCAGCACATGATCCTACATTCTACCTTCTCTAGAATAGTGAATATTTCTAAGATTCATCTCTGTAATGTTCGGTTTTTGATGCTAAATAAGACAGTTTTTTTGCCTGGGAGTTTGAACATTCACTTTTCTTGATCCCTAAATCACAGTTGCATTGCAACGATGAGGTATCTTGAACAAAGTTCACTAACCTTGTAATGCTATTCAAGAAACGGATGGCTGCCTTATGGATAACGCCTTGCACATTGATGAAGATGAGCCAGAAGGCAATGCTAGAACATAGTGAGACAATTTGGCCCACAGGAGGCACATGTGGCACTGCTGCTCCTCTTTTACCTTGATCTGCATGACAACATGCCATTCAAGATGGCTGCCAAGAGTTGCTGCTCATGTGAGTCCTCAGTAACTCTGAATCTTGTGGGAACATGAATCCACATCCACAGCTGCAGCTGCACAGCACTGTTCCTAAACACCTTGGGGGTGATTCTCACCCTGGCGGGCGGCGGAGGCCGCCCGCCAGAGTTCCCCCCTCCAAAATACCGCTCCGCGGTTGCAAGACCGCTGAGGGTATTTTGGGTTTTGCACTGGGCTGGCGGGCGACCGCCAAAAGGCCGCCCGCCAGCCCAGTGCAAAACAGCCTTCCCACTAGGACGCCGGCTCAGAATTGAGCCGGCGGAGTGGGAAGGTGCGACGGGTGCAGTGGCACCCGTCGCGTATTTCAGTGTCTGCAAAGCAGACACTGAAATACAAAGTGGGGCCCTCTTACGGGGGCCCCTGCAGTGCCCATGCCATTGGCATGGGCACTGCAGGGGCCCCCAGGGGCCCCACGACACCCCATACCGCCATCCTGTTCCTGGCGGCAGAGCCGCCAGGAACAGGATGGCGGTATGGGGTGTCAGAATCCCCATGGCGGCGCAGCTCGCTGCGCCGCCATGGAGGATTCTACAGGGCAGCGGAAAACCGGCGGGAGACCGCCGGTTTTCCCTTTCTGACCGCGGCTGAACCGCCGCGGTCAGAATGCCCTGCGGGGCACCGCCAGCTTGTTGGCGGTGCTCCCGCCAACCCTGGCCCCGGCGGTCCATGACCGCCGGGGTCAGAATGACCCCCCTTGTCTCCTGTTTTGTCCTCTGACAGCTTTTAAATGGCTAGTGAAAATTACAAAGTACACTGTTCCAGAAATGAAAATGTTGAAAAAGACACAGGGCTATAGATGGTCAGGAGCTAGGAGAGCCCTCACACACCCAAAAGGATGTCAAGATCTATGATGAACACAGACTATAGGTGTATGTAGGAGAGAGAAAAAAGAAAAGAGTAAAATTGGCTCAGAACAATCACCATCATGTTTAATAATTCAGAAATAGGTTAAGGCCAAGATAAAAAAATTAAAAGGGGAGTGCTAGTGGAGGTAATGCTCAGCTGCACTCTGGTAAAGCATAATAGGTCGTGACCCAGATCCTATGATGCTAGGTCAACATGTTTCGCGCCTAGATGGTCACAACTGATCCAGTGATGCTTCTTCAGGACCACTATAAAAACTTCGCCTATAATAGTACTAAAGCCCGAATAGGGTATGTGAAAGTAAGTACTGGAGCCGTGCTCCTGTAGATGAAAGGTACAGGAGCACGGCCCCGGGTAGGTTCCCGGCTTAATCCAGGAAGTGGATTGTATCACACGCTTGGTCTTGTGGCCTGTGTACTCCTGGGAAGCCCGTACCTTGTGATGGGATGGGCGACTTGCTGACTAAACTGACTATGACATGCAGCCTATATAAGTAAGTGACCGACCAGTACTTACTTTCACATACCCTATTCACATTTCTTGCCAAGATTTATCTTCTCCGGCCTTGCTAAAAATAAACTGATACATTACAACAATACTACTTTCTCTAAGTAATGCAAGCTGGATAAAGCACCTGCCACAGAAAACACGGTAACCAAGCAAGGTCATTTCAAAATTAAGCTTTTAGCCAGGCTAACTTTAACTAAACATTTAACTTGCATTTCCAATGTATGATTATACATGCACACATATAACTTTCAAAATAAATGCAAATGTGAATAATAGAATACATGTAAGCATTCTAAACAAACGGTGCGCACGTTTATAAAGCTTCAGTTCTCCGTGGCTGAATTTCATTAATGTGCTTGAATGTTCACACATGTTAAAATTATTGAATGCACACAGTAAATATGTCAAAAATAAATGCGTATTTGAGCAATAATAATGTGTAAAGGGTGGACTTTAAATTACACTGCTCTACCATCCTACTTTTGTCCCAGGATCATTTCTCAGGGTGCCATTTTCTCCAGGGGATTGGGCTATGTGATAGAGATCTACACTGCTGAAGCCATTCAGATGGTCCTCGACTTCAAAAACATATTATATACACTGGAGGGGATTTTCAAAACTGTTCTTGTAAATCTCCTTATAGCACTCACTGTGACCTCGCTTCTGTCCTTCAGTTATGAGGGATGTAAGAGGACCTTGGCAGTTTCAACCCATAAAGCTCAGTGGAATAAATGTTACGGCGCCCAAGAGGGTAGGCTGAGCTAATCACAGCATGGTTCCAGATCATTTTATTCTGTATTGAGGTGGGGATATTGTATGTGATGAATGTGACAAGGATAGGTAGGATCACTTGTGGTCCTTACGGGGCAGCACCTGCAGTACATGCTCCACATAAATCAAACAAACATCTACTCTGAGGATGGCTCATGAAGAGGTGAACTGGCAAACTGATTTTCTTTTTTCAGTGTCCCTTTAGACATTTTTTCCACCGCAGCACACATTGTTCTGGTAAGTATCTTTTTACACGCTCCTTTAATTATCCAAGGAGTGTGAATGTAGGCATTTAGCAGTGAGATGATCACTCATGCGTTCAAAGGCAATCACTGTCCTTTCACCCACTGGGCTATGTAACCCGTGACTGCCTACAAGAAAAAGGCAGAAAAGCAGGAACTAAACTTTATTGTAAATTTTAGGAGTGCAACAGTTGCAACCATGACACATAATCAGGGCCACTAGGATTATGTGTTTCTGCTGGTGCAACGTTTTCTGCATAGTCATGGATTTTCTTGAATTGCCACATAATGCATCATCTGCTGCATAATTTGAAGATTTAACCAAAAAAGTAGTTTTCTTACTATGTGAAATGGATAAAAGTCATTAAAAAGTGGTACACATAATTCTGGGTAGTGGCAGATCCTTTGGAAAGTGTAACCTTTCAGTTGCTGATTGCTGTATTTAGATGTTAAACTGGTACTAAAATAATGCTGCTTTATCCAGACACTTTTAATAGTTGTTAAATGTCAAAATAAAGAAATAATAAAAGATTTTGGAACAAATAAAGAAAAAATAAAAGATTTTGAATGTGCACATATCAGGCATCCTGAAATCCCAGCTTCGGTGCAGCTCCTGTTCAAAATGTTGAGGATCTCTAGTGAGTATGACTAAGGTTTATGAGGATCTGCCTGGAAGTAATTTAGACATTGTTGGTAATAATCCATGCAGTTGCTAGAAAACACTTCAGAAACAACTAAAATGCCTGTCAATCTCTACGAAAGTGAAACAATAGTTCAAGTCAAGATGACCTCTGTGATTAGCGCATTGATGTTGTAAAGAATAATGATCACTCAAAATAACAAAACAGGTTCGAGCTACAAAATGTGAGTCAGGTGCTTCCTCCTATCAATGTCCCTCCACAGAATGACCACAAATACACTTACAATACAATAGAATCTATGGTAGTAGTTGTTAAACTGTGGTCCGTGGCCCCCTCTAGGGTTCGCAACGCCTATTTAGTGTGTCCGCATCTGTTTATAAAATAAAATAACAATATGAAAAGATTAATAAAGTATAAATACATAGAAAAGCAAAACTGAAAGTTTAAAAAAGCTCTGTAAATGTGAAGAAATGTGAAATTGGAAGGTAAACATTACGTTGAAATCTTAATTTTTGGAGAAAGAATTTAGTATGAATTATTTATTGAAGAACTCAATTAAAGCAACACGGGTATGCGCTGACAAAAAGAGAACATGCATTACGAGCCAGTGATATACTAGAGTTTGTCTCTTACAAATAAACTACTTAAAATTAAAATGTCGATGTTTGCATATTTTTCGTTTATGAATTAAATATCCTACAATTTGTGGATTTGTTTGATCTATATGTGACGTGATTCTCAATTTTTTGTGTTTTGTTTTGAGGATGAAATCATAGAAATTGTTTAGGTGAGTGTCCCCTTGTTCCAGTAGTGATTTACCGGGAGTCCACGGAAATCAAAAGGTTAAAGAACTGTAGACCAGCCAAGTACCACGCATCGGGGTTAGACTAATGCATTTTAGTGCTGGGGTCCACATCACCGCACTTGCGATTCGGAAATAGCGATTTCTTAAAAATCGCTATTTGTGATTTGCAAGGCCCATTTACCGAATCGCAATTTGCATTATCGCAAATTGCGATTTTTTTGCGATTCAGTAAAAAATCCCAAATTGCGAGAAAGTTTGAGAATGCACACCTGGAGGAGCCTGATGACATCACCAGCAGGAAATGAGTCATCCCAGGCAGTTTCAGGTGCCACACCCAAACCAGCATCCTGAGAGAGAGCAGCCCAGCCACACAGAGCAGCACTCAGAAGGAGCAAGAACACCTGAGCCAGGATGGATACCCCAGGCCAAGCACAGGAGGAGAAGGCTGAAAGGAAGCGCAAGCTGAAATTCAGCGAGCAGGAGCTTGAGGTACTGACTGAGGAGGTGGTGTGGAGCCATGACCGCCTGTTTGGAAAAAGATCACTCCAGGTGCCTGAGAGTGAAAAGAGGAGGCTATGGCTGGACATACAGTCCAAAATCTGGAGTGGCACAGCGCTCCATCGAAGAGATCAAAAAAAGGTGGTACGACCTGCGGTCCCGTGCAAAAGAGAGGGTGGCAAGGAGACTTGTGGAGGCCAGGGGTACAGGTGGCGGTCCACCAACAGAGGCACCATCAACATCATTGGAGGACCTAGTGGAGTCCACACTCCTCCCTGAAGCTGTGAATGGGGTCACAGAGATCGACACCTCCGGCACACCGAGTACCAGCCAAGGTAGGTGCAATATTGTATTGTAACCCTTTATGTATATGCACAAAAGCCCCTTAGGAATTAGCATGTAATGTGAAACAGTGTGTGAAGTAGTCCGCTCCACATCTTAGAAGCAGCATTACAATGCACTATGGGAGTGGCAGTCCACAACCTAGAACTGAAAGTAGCACAACAATGTAATTAAGTATAGTGACACCCAAAGTAACACAACACACACAACACCGTGTAGAGCAGTACCTGTACCTTTATTGCCATTGTCTGACAGATAATGTAACATACAGAACTGACATGCTGCATATTGTTGTTGCAGGTGGGCCAGGCCCAGCAGCCACACCATCTGCATTTGTAGGAGAGACAGACACCCATCTGCCCTCAGTGGGTCCCTTCACATGTCGACTGGACGACGCAGGCCCAAGGCACTGCCACTGCCAGAGCTCAGCAACGACTCTGATGAGCAGCAGGAAGGGCCAAGCACACCATCAGCACCAGACAGGCGCAGCCAGATTCCGGAGGGCAGGTGTCAGCCAACCACAGCACCACGCAGGATTGCGACGGAGTCCGGGGCACAGCAGCATGAGGCAGGTGAGGGTCTCTCCTTATTCGGGGGCCCTGGAAGCTGCTATGTTGCAGCAGCAGCATCTGCAAAATAAGCGGATCCTTGCATTAGACCGAAACCTGCGCAAACACAACCGCAACATGATGGGCCTGCATCGCCAGCTTGACTCACTCAATAGTAATATTGTACAGCTGCGTGAGGGACAGGTGCAGGCTTCACAGGACACCAGGGACCTTACAAGCGCTGTCTGTGAACTGTGCCAGGAGCTGCGCCATGAGAGGGTGAGCCAGCGCAGACAGGAGCGCAGATTCCGTACAATGTTTGGCAGCTACTGCCGGTCCTCTAACAGGATGGCAAATTTGACTGCATTGATTGTCCGTCGCGCAGTGGCTGTGCAAGTGGAGGCTGCACATAGCAGCAGGGACGTTGTCAATGGACTTGTTCAGATCACAAATGTGATCGAACACATCATGGGACCACGATCAGCCACTCCAAGTAAGCTAGCACTGGGGGACACTGAGGACAGTTCTAGCCTCAGCAGTGTTGCCGTACCAGCAGCAGACACCAGACGGCACAGTGCCAGGCACAGCACTGCCACTGAAGGTGACAATTGAGGTGCCAGTGACGTAACTGGGCACCCGAGTGGTGTGCGTGGTAGAAAAAAATTACTCTTGCTGCCATTAGACTGCTGTTGCCACTATGAAGAAATAGTGCATAACTCTGGTTATTCGTTGTTTTGCGTTTGTCACATCACCTATTTCATTTATTACTCACTCGTACATTACCTGACGTAAGGTAATAAATTTCTTTCACTACAGGTACAGTTGTCAGAGGATTTGTGTCATTTATACTTATGTCTGAAATGGTTGTGTGTGATGTCGGCACGCCTTTGCCTTCCCTCTGCTGCACTGGTCCTGACTGCTGGCTATAGAAGTGGTATGGGATTGTCATCCTCATCTGATTCAGATTCACATATTTCTACAGGTATGCCCCTGGTTGTAGCTATATTGTGCAGGATTGCACAAGTAGCCACTATTCTACATGTTGTCTCTGGACTGTACTGTGGTGCCCCTCCACTTTTGTGGAGGCACCAGAAGCAACTCTTCAGCAGTCCAAATGTGCGCTCCACCACGTTGCGGGTTGCCATGTGTGCTACATTGTATCTCCGTTCAGCTGGTGTTGTAGGATTGAGGTAGGGCGTCATCATGTAGGTGCGCTCCTGGAAGGGACAGAGGGTGTGATGAGTAACTGAGCCATCTGACATGGATTCGCCATCTATGCACCAGTGTACAGAGTGACATTACCTAGTAGATATCCTTCACCAAACTCCCCAGCTAGCAGTCTTGTGTGAATTCCGCTGTAGCGAAAGATGTACGAATCATGTGTGATCCCTGGGTACCTGGCCACGAGATCAGTAATGATGTAGGAGGCATTGCATATCACCTGTATGTTCATGGAATGTTGGTATTTCCTGTTGCGGTACACATACTCTGTGGCTGATGGTGGACAGATTGCCACATGTGTGCCATCTATGGCATCTAGGACGTGGGGGAACTGTGCTATCTGGTAAAACTCTATTTTTGTCTGCTGTATTTCCTGTGGGGTGTGGGGGAATCTGATGTACTGTTGTAGTTTGCTCAGCATGGCATTGATGAAAGAATTGAAAAATCTGGAGAGGGTACTCTGTGAGACCCCTCCAGCTGCTGCTATGACCCCTTGATAGCTCCCTGAGGCGAGTAGGTGTAGGGAACATAATGCCTGCACATGGGTGGGTATGCTGTGAGTCCTTAGTGTTCTGCGCTGCAGTATGGGTTGTAGCTCAGCTATCAGATCAAGTATCATGGCTGAGTTCAACCTATACCTTTCATATATTTCCTCCTCTGTCAGGTCAAAAAGTGTAATGCGCAGTCTGAAAATGCGCTCCTGTCTCCTCCTCCCTCTCCTCAAACCTGCCAAGATCCTCATCCTCCTCGCCATGACATAGAGTGCAGCCATTGTGAAAAAGAGTCTGAGGCATTCTGGGCCTCTTTATATAGGTTGCACCTGGTTACCACCTAGTTTCAGTTCATGATATTTTGCATGTGCAAAATGCCATTCTGCGAAAAATCACAATTTGCGATTTTTTGATGCATCTCTTTACGACTTGGATTTTGCGAATCGCAATTTGCGCCTCGCAGTTTCCTACTGGAAATACCGAATCTCAAAATGCAACTCGCAAAACCAGGTTGCAACGCGAAACATCGCAAAAATTGCGATTTCTTATTTTTTGTCTGCGAATGCCTTTCATGCATCGCAGACCACGTTTTTGCACTCGCAAACGGCCGATTTTTGCGATTCGCACTGTTTGCGAGTGCAAAAATGTTTCATACATCTGGCCCTTGGTTTAGAAGAGTGATTAATAATGGAATATTGTTATGCCACATTTTCAAGTGAGACACCATTTATTTTAACAGCCACTGGCACAGCCAATAGGTCTCACTTTTCGGACCTTATGTGTGTTTAGCCACGCAGCACATTATCATGGGTGTTACAACATCTACTGTTACTTCACATGCCACTGGTGAACGGCCACAAACACCCGACAACCCAAGCATTGGCAAAGCCAATCAGTCGCGGCAATCTGAGAGCTATTGGTATTGTCAATGTTAATTTGCTTTAGCCAAGTGTTATAGAGTGGAGTGGATGTATGTGTTGTGGAGTGGAATTCTGTGGGTTGGACTGGAATTGTTGTGGAAATCTGTAGTGGAATTATGTGGCATGGTGTGCAGTGGAATTGTTTGGATAGTAATTATGTGGTATGGAGTGTACTAGAATTATTGTGGCGTGGGATTGTACGACATGGAGTGTAATTATGTGTCATGGAGTGGCATGTAGTTGAGGGGAATTATGTGGTGTGATGGATTTTGTGGCATGATGTGGAATTCTGTTTTGTGGATTGGATACATGTGGTGTGCAGTGGTATTGTGTTTTGGAGTGGAATTATGTGGTTTGGGGTGGAACTGTATCAAATTGAATTGTGTACTGTGGAACTGTATGGCATATTGTGAAATGCTGAGTGGAATTATGTGGCATGGTGTGAAGTGTATTTATGTAGATTGTTATGTGGCATTGAGTGGATTTATGTGGAGTGGATTTATGCAACAGAATAATCATTCAATCTTTGCAAAGAACCTTCCATTGTGCGGAAACATATGACACCACTTTTTAGTAGCTTTTGATCAGTTTGACGTTGAAACAATTTTGGGGTGAAATCTGCAAATTATGCAGCACAACATGGATTATGTGGCAAATGCAACAAATATGTATTTATGTGGAAAATGCAGATGCCGCACATTGCATAATTCCAGCATCTGTGGTTGTAGCAAACCACAATTTATGGCTTAGACTATCATGGTCAGTGACATGAACTTGCAAACAAGTTAGGAGAAAATAAAACTTGTCTAATTCAGCCCATATTGCTAGGATGTTTGCAGATTCCCATCTTGCTAGGGCGACTTTGGCTACAAGCCTGGGCAACACAGAACAGTTTTGAAAATAAAAGGCATTGTGCCAAAAACAAACAAGAGACAATATACAGCATTTGGGGATTTGGAGAGTTAAACAAAACACATTTTCAGTAACCTATCGGTCAGGAGGGCAAGGGGCATTTACAGAGTGGAGAACAATGGAGTCAAAGTATTTAGGTTAGAGGAAGTGGCTATACGACAGAGCGGCCAATTTTGGGGTACTCAAGCCACCTGCCACCTTCCGGTATTAATGCATTAAGACTTCAGAGGAGGTTTTTATGACGTAAACCCATACCCTACAATTGAGGCGGACATGTTTTGCCACGTTCACTATTTTCCCCTGTGCTAGTTGTGGATTACTTTTGTGGGGGTTACGCAGAATTACTCGACATATTTCTGTCTCGCTTTGCCACAGTGGATGGATTTTGAGATGTGCATTTTTAACTTGGTAGTTATTCATGCATGACAAATTGCTACTACGAAGAGCTAATGCAATAACTATAATTCATAGGCTACAAAAATAGAAGGGTTACAGTAAAGAGGCACATTTATTACCCCTTGAAATGGAGCACTTAATCTATGTAGGCAATAATTTATCAGGCCTGGTTCGTTGGTTTTCTTTGATTTAAAGTGAATTACACGTGTCACTGCGGTCTGATACTCAGCCCGGTGTTTACCCTGCACTGAAGTTTGCTTGGTTCACAAAATCACATTAAGCAGGACTCTGATACTCTCTGTAAAACATTGTTAAAATTCAAAATAGGGAGGACCTTGGGGATCGATGGAGAAAGCCCAGCAACCCCTTAGTGTGGCTTTTGCAGGCCGCTGTATTTTTTAAAGAACATTTGAAAAAAATATAATAGCAAAACGAGCAGTGGTTAAACTCGTAAGTAGAATAGAGCCCTTTATTTCCTTCCCAGCAGTCTACATTCCGTGTTGCATCCTGTGTAAAATTACCAATAAACCTGAAATTAAAACTAAAGCTAGATGCCCATGAAAAGGGCATTAGGGGTTATTGCTCTGCAGATAAACTTGTAAGTTAATACCCTACTCCCCCGAGAACACTTAACTCAGTTACTCGGAGTGCCTTTTTTTAAATGAGGAAATATGGTTTGCCCACAAGTAATTAGGCTGCGGTTTGGATGGAGGGACTCATTGCCAATTACTTGCCTTGAGGGAGCATAAAGTGAGCACATGGCTTTGCACAGCCATGATGCCTGTGATTCAGGTGCCTATCTATCTGTGGGGCAAATGTGAGCTTTGCCGCTTGGCATAAATTAAGAGAAATGAAGAGGCAAGGGTACATGGGACGAGGCTGCACACTATTATTGGTATGAGGATGGGGGAGAAAGAAAAGAGGGTCTGTGGCGGGGGGACACCCCAGGGGCCCAGCATGTACCCACTGACAGCATAGGGAAGCCCAGCCCTTTCTGCATCTGGCACTTCAAGGAGAAGGGAAAGTGGAGCAGGAGGGCTGTATCTGGAATTAAAGCAGCAGATTGTGGCTACTACAGAGAAGGAAGAAGTGCCACATGTTAGAAATCATAATTTAAACCGAGAAGTGTCATAGACTATACAGTACAATTTTCGAAGGGGAATGTGGAAACTGTATATAAGAAGCTAAATTTGCCAATGAAAACGAACTCTCTTAAGAGCACAGCTGGCCTTTGTAGCGTACTTGAGTTACGATGAAAACACACCCACCTTAGAATTAGAAGGATTACATGAAACAAGCTGCAATATTAACATCGTATTAAACTATTATTGTACGTAAAGGCCGTTTGGAAACAAAATACGGCACGGAAATGGTTAAAGCAGGTTCAGAGGAGGAGGAGTTTAGCGTGGCAGGCAGTGACGGGCAGGAAGTGGTGGTGCGGGGATGGCACCAGGAGCTTAAGGAAGATGCAATAAAAGCTGAACATGCACCAAAGACAAGAGTAGGAAAAAACAATTATAAACAAGCAATGGAGCGGGAGGTGTAGGGAAACAGCAACACCGGCAAGAATCAAAGAAAAAAGTAGTCCCACAAAACATCAGATAAACAACCAAAGCATAAGGATACAGTAATTGGCCGGTACTCCATGGGAGGAAACAAAAGACAAAAAGGAGTGACAAAAAGGAAGGATTGACCATTAGAAAGTAAGGATTTACAAATGACACTGACATAGAAAATTAAAATAAATGGGTGGATTGAAGCCCACAAAGTATATTCAACAGGTCTTGAAGCTCAACATAAAAAGGATGCAGTTTCTGGTGTGAGCTCATCTTGTCCCTCTCTCTTCCCTTTCCCAATGAGGGTCACACTCAAGTCAGACGGGGCTATTTCAGCGTAAAGCATGTATTGTGAATGAAGCTTTCAATTGTGTACCTATTGTATGATTTTGAAGGATTTCAGCAGGAAGTTCCAATGAAGGCGTGCAAAAGAGCATAATTCTATGAGCTATTGTTTGAGAAATGGTTCATATTATTTTGTACATCTCCGGAGTGTAGTTGCTGAAGCAAGCAGAAAATGTTCCTTAACTTAAGAAATGAGTTAGAGTTAAGAATGTTACTCTTTACATGGTTGTTTTTGATTTGCCAATGTGACCTAACCATGATCAAGCTGGGTTGAATGTGCATTTTATTCATTATTATGCATAAACTGTGTATTAAAACCCCTGGTTTTGCGGGTTCATGCACCATTTTCCATTTTTATTCTGAGACTGAGCCCATTTATTTTAAGAAGTTTTCCTCTCCTAGACTGCAGTCAATACTCTTCATGAGTTTGACAATTATAATTCATTTAGATTTATTTGGTGATGTAGGGATTTTTGTTATGCTTTGAGATTTTAGACTTATGCAATCCTTTGTGTAATTATTATTAATAATTCCATAATAAATCTATTTTTCCCTATTTTGATCTAGAACTCCGGTATTTAGAAATTTAGTTTTATTCCAACTTTAACTCTGCTAAATGGGGATTGAGGATTGTAGTCTCTTAATGCTAGACCAATGGGAAAATCAAACCAAATTGCCTAAGGTAAAAACTGGAGTTCAAACAATTATTGGTGTTTGGCGCCCACAAACATTGGTAGCAGAGGATGGTTAGCATGGAACACATCCTCTTCCAGATCCCCAAAAGATTTTTGTAGGATTTGAGCTTCTAATGCTGAAACCAAAGGAAAAAAGTGTTTTTTTTTAATTTTCCAACTTTGAGGTGTCAGATCCTCCTGAGAAGTGACTGGCTTTATTGACTGTATTCCTGAACTAATCTGAAGTATCAACAGAGTATGAATACTATGAATAGATAGAAAGTACGTTTGGGAATATATTGTGAAGTATAAGTTTGTGACACTGGATTTCTGTTTGTGTATCAGTTAGGTAAGTGATGATCGGTTGAAATGGTGGATTAATTACTGTTGTTATGATGTGCTATTTACATTATTCATATTTGTAAATCCATTTCTTATTGAATTTTAGTTGGTTTCTGGATTTGTCGAAAAGCCAAGATCGTGAGATATTGTTTGTCTGCATTGTGGTGTGGGGCTCTGAATTAACGATTTTTCTTTCCAGGTCTGAAAGTCTGACCTGAGTTATTGACCTTACCCTGAGCGAACGGGGTAAAGTACATTAAGGTGGAGGTAGATTTCTGCTGGTCAGAATTTGCCAAGCAAGAACTATTGACGGTTGATTGTTATTCATTCTCATCTCTAATCTTGATTTCTATATTGCTCATATTTGAGTTTCTGTAGTTTTGATTGAGTAGTTTACTTAAGTGCTAATCTTATTTCTTTTCTAGGGTAAAAGAGCTTATTGAATTAAGTAATTAATGTGGTTCTGTCATTTTTTCCTGTTCATGAAGAAATCGTACTGTGATTGGTTGCTTAACCAGGGAGCTACACTAGCATTAATGAGAAGTCACCACAAAGATGTGCTTGGTTACTGACGTAGTCGCACTGTGATAAGTTTACCTTTGACAGAGCTGTGCTGCTATTGGTTGTTGTTCACTAAGTTTGTTTCTACAGATTTACTGTCATGTTAAGGTCATTATGCGATTGTTTAGATTAAAACATGGGTGGTGTAATTACAAAACCCAAACTTCAGAAGGATATACATAGAGAAGGTCAGAAATTGCAGAGTGAAGGAACGCTAGCATATGAAATGATGGTAGCGGTTGGGTATTATACTTGCACCAGAATTTCTTAATGGAATAAATACACAGCCTGTGATGAAGATTTCCAATTTCCAATAAAGTGCAACTTTAATATTAAAAAGCTGGATTTCCTAAAACAAACCATGTACAATATTAGACTAATGCCTAAAACTACAGAATTCGAGGCACTTAATAAATGAGATCGCACTGCAACAGAGAATAAGAGGGAAAGACAGAACTATAAAGAAGTCATCCAGGGGTTGGCTAGAAAGTAAATTAGATCATCAAGAGAAAGGTTGGAGAGAGGACATTCTTGAAGGTGTAAACACACTTCCTGCTATAGTTACTGAAAATAAGCAGGATCAAGAGAAAAACTAAAAAGAGACAGATGATGATGAGGATAAATTCACAAGTGAGCTTTTGAGGTCAAGACCGCTTCCATTTACAAATAGATCAGAAGAAGCAACCAAGACTGCAGCAGGGGGGTTAGTAAGGAAAGAGGGGGATATAAAGGAACAGTACAGGCTTCTACTGGAGTTGTACCAAGTGCCTCAACAGAAGTATCAGATACAAAGGGAATCCCTAGTACAAGTGGACACAGGTTATTCTTGAAAGAATAGTGGTGATAGAGCCACCACATAAATAAGTCTGTATTGAAATTTTAAAAGTAGAATTTGGGGAAATGCTTCAAGGAAATGTGGATCTGAACAGTCTAGTGACTTGCTGATGAAATGAGGTATTTGCTCAAAGAGGCATCCAGAGGTGCTCATGAAAAGCATGACATACTAGAAAAGTTAGCTGATGAATTAGAAGTTGACATTAGTGAAAGAAAAATGTAAATCAATATTATAAAATGGATTTGACATATGATGAGATCAAAGAGATGGGCCTTATTACTTTGAGTGCTCAAATTAAAGATTTAATTGAGAAAAGACAAGATTGTAATGACTTGAAGAAATATTAGGAAAAATTGAGAAAAGGGACAGATAACAAAAGGAAAGTGAAAGGGAATGAGAGAAAGGAAAGAAATATTGTGAGTGATTAAGATGTAGGAACAGATTTGGTGGCAGAATTCCCTTTAAGGGAAGTACATGGAGTTAATTTGGTGCATATCCCATGGACAATGGCTGATTTGTATGCTTTTACTCATAACTTCCCAAAATTGTGAGCGGTCCCACCAAAGTTGCATTATGAAATTCATACGTTTACAGAAATGTTTCCAATGTTGTGGACTGAATGAATGCATTTGTTGGAGATTGTGATTTCTGGGGATTTGTGATTAGAATGTAAGGTTTTTGTTGGACGGCCTACACAAGAACCAACTACACTTGGTCCAAATAATGTGCCAGCAACAGTGGTAGCAGATATTGAGTATTTGATAAACCAGATTACAGAAATGGATATAAATAGGGAGAAGATTTTGAGAATGACAGAGAAACCAAAAGAGCCAGTGCATTCATATTATGAGAGGTTGATATAGGCTTTTAGAAAACAAGGCGGAGTTTAGTAAGTCAAAAAAACCTTTATTCGGATCTTATGTAGATATCCATAAAAGAACAAATATCATAATTACCACAGTAGAGTTATACAATACTAAAAACTCAAAACTCAATAAACACATTCACATTTCATAATCTTATTTTTAAAATCCTAAAATACAACACTAAAAACATTAAAAGGAAAAAGGGGAACTTTCGAAGCTAAAAGCAATCCCTTTTTTATGTCAATCAATGGTACATCTTTAAACGTGTTGGTGTCCTAGATGCCATGAATTTAGCAATCAAATCCATGTCTTTTCCTCTCTCTAACCGCTGCATTGATAAAACAAAAATAGCCAGACAAACTAGATCAGCTTGACATAATTGCAAATATAACATAGCTTCCCTACACAGCCTAATATTCAGGGATCTAAAAATTGGAAGTAACAAGGCTTTTCTCTGTTCGTTGTAAAGCTTACAGACAAAAAAAATTTGCAGTTGGGATTGCCTTGAGTGCTTATCACACATACATGGTATTAGGTCCCTATTGCACTGTACTTTGAGGAGAAAAGCTACAAGATAGTAGCCAGCCCCAAACGTAATCTTATCAGATAGTAACGGAAATGCTGTGGGATGGTTAGGAGATAAGGCTCAATTTTAGATGTAGTATACATAGAGGAAGGTAAGCTGCCACCATATTTTTCTCTGAATATTGCCTTTCACTCTCCACAGTCATCTTCCCTTGGAATTCGTTTTTGACTAAGAGTATGTTCCTCTTTGACATCGTCTGGGGCTAGCAAACAAATCAATTCTGTTAATGCTGCTCAGGGAATCTTTAGTATACCCAATCTATGCACACCCATCCAGTTTCATACAGTCCCTAAGTAGGGACTGAGTGAGAGCTGCCTCTGGCTTAGACCACTCGGACAACCACAGGGCTAAGGGAGCTAATCTGACTATGTCATCCACAAAGGGAAGACCCAATGCCGGGCAATTATAGCTAGAACACTCTGGGGGCAAGACAAAAGACTTCTCAAAAACCTATTTTTGCTTTTTTGTAAGGGGGTTGCTCCCGTATAACCTTACAACCCGGCACCGTATGTAGCAATTGCTGTGGGCCTAGCCTTATAGATCAGTGTAATGGGTATTAGAGGTGCACAGCCCAATTTTAGGATATATTTAGGTAGGGCTGGCACTGCCTGAGTGGATTGACCATCCTTAATTTCTCCTAGGTGCTTCCAGTTAGACCCATTATCAAAGGGGATCCCCAAATAAGAAAAAGTAGTAACGCTAGTCAGGTGATTACCTTCAATATAAAACTGAGGAGCTTTACTTTTTGGACGGTCACATATCATAGTGTAGGATTTTGCTCTGTTAGTGGACAGTCTCAGCACCCTCACAAGGCGGAGTTGAGAACCCAGATAAAGATGGGGTTGGTGGTTTTGATTCTGCTTTCATGAACAGATTACAATTAGAGGTTGACAATCATATTCAAGATAGTGAATTGTGTTGGTGACAGAAGACATTGATGAGATCTTGATATTGGTGAAAAATAGTAGTAACTATTTGGAGAAAAGGCAAAAGAAACTAAAGAAGAAATTGATGATTGCTCAGACAAAACAGTTTGGGAATGTGGAATCAAAGAAGTTAAAATGTGAACTGTGTGAAAAATGGGATGAATTGAATTAATCAAGAAGTGTAAGGTAGTAGAGGAGATGGAGTGAATGTAATGTTGAAAAGGAACACAGCATGCCATTATTGCAGGAGGATCAGACATTGGAAAAGAGAGTGTAGACAGAATGATAATTGGATTCAGGATATTTTAGAACAAATCCAACAGACACTAAGGTGTAATGTGCAGAATATACAAAATCCAAATCATTTTGAATGCCCATCCCAGAAGCTTCAGTAAAGCAACAAAACATGAGAAATCAAAATACCCACAAAATTCTGCTTCTGAATGATGAGATGGCAGCAAAGAAGAGATCGCAGTGGCAGTGCCTGGGGGGTGGGGAGGGGGGGGATTTGCTTGCCTGGAGCAGTCTTAGACCAGAGTGGCCCACATACTGACATAGAAAACAATGCCTATTCCATTTCATTTCTGATTGACAGTGGGATTACCCAATCTACAGTTCTGATGATGTTCCAAGCCTACCCCTCTCAGGAAGAGAAGTCCAAGTTGTAGGGATCAGCAAACTGTTAATCAGGTTACAGCAGATGTGCCAGTTAAAATAAACAGTTTATATTATGCAATTCAAACCCTGTGAATTTGCTTTGAAGGGATGTTCTTTGCTAAATGAATTGTGTAATATATTGCACACCAGATGGTGTGGCAGTTGGAACACAAAATGAAGATTCAGATTTAAAATTAAGTGCAGAAGGCACAAGAGTTGAGTTATACCCAGTTTTGACATGAGAGGGTTTAGCTCTGGAGTTAAGACATACTGTTAAAGAAGAGATATGGGATTATACTGGTAAAGAGATTGAATTGATTAAAGGAGCAGAGCTAGTGAAAATAAATATCAATCAGATACAGTTTTCCCTAGAACAAGACAATTCAGTTGACAAAAGCAGAAAAGGAAGGAAAGAAGCCAGTGATTGAGAAAATGATGTAGCAGAGAATTCTCTCAAAGTGCGTGGTAGTCCTTGCAGTTCTCCTGTGATGGGAATTACAAAACTGAATGGCAAATGAAGAATCGTGCAGGATCTCTGAAAAATAACAAAATTGTAGTCCCTTGTTGTCCAGTGGTAATGAACCTAGTAGGAACTGTGCTGCAAATTCCACCAGAAGCAGAATGGTATACAGTCACTGACTTATGCCAAGCATTCGTATCAGTTCCACAACAAGAGGAGTAATAATTCCTCTTTGCATTTAAATTTATGAATAACGTTCTTGTGTGGTGTGTGATAGAGAGTGTCTTTTAATTTTTTTCCAAATACTGAGGAAAGATTTAGAGAGTCTAAAATTGGCATGTAACTCAGTCCTTGTTCAGTTTATTGATGACGTTTGATTACAAGACAAAAGAGGACTGGAAACAATTAAATCGCTAAAACACTTTCTTGGCTGAAAAAGGACATAAAGTGTCTCTGACTAAAATGCAGTATTGTGAAAAAGAAGTTGTTTATGTTGGACACCAATACTGAAAAGAGTTTGGAGAAAGTCACTAAAGAAAGTGTTTCTGCAGTTCTTAAATTAAGTCCCCCAACCACTGAGAGGGAGGTTTGGATGTTTCATGGATTTGTTGTCTACTGTTGTCAGTGAGTCCAAACTTTTCCTTGATTATGAAGCCTTTAGTAAGATTAACATGCAATTATGTACAAGATCTAGTATCATTCGATGATTAGTGACTTGACGCATTTAAAAAATGAATAGACAATTAGATTGATTCGCCCACACTCAAGATGCCTGACTACAATATGATGTTTTTCTTGTTTTGCCATGAGAAAGATGGATGTGAATTTTCGATTCTCACTCAGAAACAAGGAGCACTCATGGGTCCAGTGGCATATCTTTCAGGTGAGTTGAAACCAGTATCTGTAAGTGTGTCTTCTAGGTTGTTTGAAATTAGTTGGAGCTGTTTGGCAATTGAACAAAGTGAAGGAACTGTGATGGGCCATACTTTGTCTATGTTCCTCATTGAGTTCAGATCCTTTTAACAAGAACCCAGTACATAGCAAACAGTAGGTTTACACGTTATGAGCAATTATTCTTGCAGCAAATAATATTTCTATTCGAAGATATAATGTTCTGAACCCAGCAACACTGCTTCCAATTTCAGACAAAAATTGTGAAGACAGGGAAAATTAAACTGATGATGAATTGGAGCACAACTGTATAGAGGTGACTGAATTATAAAAAAAACTAAGACAAGACATAAGGAAGTTCCATTGAAATTGGCAAATTTAACACATTTTGTTGATGGTTCTTGTCTGGGACACCAATACATAGGACCAAAAGCTGTCTATGTAGTGCGCTCTACACAGTATCCTCCTTACCAAATGTGATGTCAGCATATGTGGCAGAACTGATAGCCTTAACAAGAGCTTGCTCTTTATCTGAAATTTTGAATGTAACGATTTATACAGATAGCCACTATGGTTTTGGGGTTGTTCGTGATTATGGATAATGGTCACAGTAAATTTATGACATCTTAAGGCTCCCCAAATAAAAATCACATTTATATATTATGCTGTCTATTCTGCTTTATTAAAACAGCAGCCAAGGAAAAAAGAAAACTAAGTTACTCCGGAAAAACCTGGGAAACAGAACTACAGCTGTGACATCACAATAAGTCCATTAAAGGGACATTGAGTACACCAATAACCCATCTTGACTGAAAGCAACAAGCCCTCTTTTTTTGCAGCATGCAGTCAAAAAAGGTTTTGTAAATTCAATTTTACGATCTTCGCATTGTTTAATATTTCCATTGATTCATTTATTGTGGTTATTGGTATCTGCATGTTTTTTGTTTGCTCACGAGCCACTGTGCTCATTTTTCCTGTTAAGTTTTCCTGGCACTGCCTGTTTTGCACTGTTCTTTATTGCCCACATTCAGGCCAATGCGTTGTCTGGAAAGGTCGTGACTCAGCTGTTTTCCTCCTCAACTTGGAGCTCGTTCCTCGGCTCTTCATGCAGCATTGCTTCACTCATTTCCTTTGTGCAGAATAGCAAGTGCCTGCCTGAACATGCCCACAGGTTTTCAGTGGCCCTCCCTCTTAAAGAAGCCCACCCTTTTTTCACTTCATTTGATTTTTAACCCTTGCTTTGCCTGTTTTTCACCACGTTACACAGGGAGTTAATAATTGCCATCCTGTTATATTGTTGCCTCAGTTAAATTGTGTTACTTTCATTTATTTATTAGTTATCACATGTTAAGAGTTGGTTATGGCTAAAATTGAAATTATTAAAAATTATTTGCAGTCCTTTATCAAGGACTCTGTGCAACATGCAGTGGTAGCCTCCATGTTGGACATGTCAAAAAACTTGGATGCCTCTATAGCAAAATTGCTTTCTGGCTCTAATGATGTCCCCATTAAGAAGAGAAAGAAACATGCTACATCACATGATGTTTTGTTAAAAGGCGTTTTCACAAAATCTAATCCTCCCACCTGAGAGGTTTCAAATTCAGGGTTTCTTCCCTCTTCCCCCTTAATGTTACTCATTTGCATGACACAGATGATGAGGGTGAGGATGTTTTCGATGACATGGACAAATATTCTGATTTGCTTATACATGGGCCTCCAGAGAAAAGGCGTAAAATGTATCTTCCTGGTGGGGTCTTTTCCCCCTGGGTCTTCTGATCTCGTGGATTATGCTGTGGAACCTAAGTTTGACCGCTCACTAATACATCACCCAAACACTACTGAATGCTTCCCAACTGAACATGTCTCAGATTATGTTTATTTTTACCTAAGCCACTCGGACAAATCCATTAGAAATAAGTTACAGTCTGAATGTCCTTGTACTTCCATTCCCAACAATGTAAGTGCAGCTCCTGTCATTGACTCAAATATGTTGTGATTTTTCTTCAAATTCGGCAAGGATCTGAAAAAAAGGGGTTGGCATGGCATGGTCTAATTATCAGGATAGGGTTTTAGATTTCATTGTGCCTTGAACCAAGATTTTTGATTTAGCTGAGGAGGATAAGATTTTTTCGTATCCAAATTCAGCAAGGATCGGAAAAAAAAGGTTGACAGGGCATGGTTTAATTGTCAGGTTACTGTTTTTGATTTGGTTGGTTCTTTAACCAGGAATTGTGATTTATCTGAGAAGTGTAAGATGGAAGTTACCCAGGTTGATCCGGTAGCTTTGTCCAATTGGGCCCAAAGGGCAATATGCATGTTAAACAATGTTAATGCTCAATTTCTCATGAGAGACACACACAAAAAGTCTTCTTTTCAAGATTGACCCTAAGCTGAGCTATCAACTAAAGAAAAAGGGCAGCAAGCCAATTACCTTTTGTTTGGGGATTCTTTCATTAAAGAAATGAGCAAATAAGTTTCCACTTTTGCCACTCAAAAGCTCTGTTTTCATTAAAAAAAAAATTTTCATCTCCGGTTTTTGGCATGGCCAGCAAAGGAAGGAGTCACCTACTGGTTGCGTCATCCAGGAGAATGAATGACAAGTGTAGGAAGTTGGCTCTGTATGTGCTATTTCAAAGTAAGGAATAGCATGCACAGAGTCCAAGGGTTCCCCTTAGAGGTAAGATAGTGGCAAAAAGAGATAATACTAATGCTCTATTTTGTGGTAGTGTGGTCGAGCAGTAGGCTTATCCAAGGAGTAGTGTTAAGCATTTGATGTACATACACACAGGCAATAAATGGGGAACACACATTCAGAGACAAATCCAGCCAATAGGTTTTGTTATAGAAAAATATATTTTCTTAGTTTATTTTAAGAACCACAGGTTCAAATTCTAGATGTAATATCTCATTTGAAAGGTATTGCAGGTAAGTACTTTAGGAACTTTGAATAATTACAGTAGCATTTATACTTTTCACATAAAACACAAATAGCTGTTTTAAAAGTGGACACAGTGCAATTTTCACAGTTCCTGGGGGAGGTAAAGTATTGTTATTTTTAGCAGGTAAGTAAATCACTTACAGGTCTCAGTTTTGGGTCCAAGGTAGCCCACCATTGGGGGTTCAGAGCAACCCCAAAGTTACCACACCAGCAGCTCAGGGCCGGTCAGGTGCAGAGGTCAAAGAGGTGCCCAAAACACATAGGCTTCAATGGAGAGAAGGGGGTGCCCCGGTTCCAGTCTGCCAGCAGGTAAGTACCCGCGTCTTCGGAGGGCAGACCAGGGGGGTTTTGTAGGGCACCGGGGGGGACATGAGTCAGCACAAAAAGTACACCCTCAGCAGCGCGGGGGCGGCCGGGTGCAGTGTGTAAACACGCGTCGGGTTTTCAATGGTTTCCTATGAGAGACCAATGGGTCTCTTCAGCGATGCAGGCAGGCAAGGGGGGGGCTCCTCGGGGTAGCCACCACCTGGGCAAGGGAGAGGGCCTCCTGGGGGTCACTCCTGCACAGAAGTTCCGTTCCTTCAGGTGCTGGGGGCTGCGGGTGCAGGGTCTTTTCCAGCCGTCGGGACTTTAAGATCAGGCAGTCGCGGTCAGGGGGAACCTCGGGATTCCCTCTGCAGGCGTCGCTGTGGGGGCTCAGGGGGGACAACTTTGGTTACTCACAGTCTTGGAGTCGCCGGAGGGTCCTCCCTGAGGTGTTGGTTCTCCACCAGTCGAGTCGAGGTCGCCGGGTGCAGTGTTGCAAGTCTCACGCTTCTTGCGGGGATTTGCAGGGGTCTTTAAATCTGCTCCTCTGTAACAAAGTTGCAGTTCTTTTGGAGCAGTGCCGCTGTCCTCTGGAGTTTCTTGTCTTTCTTGAAGCAGGGCAGTCCTCTGAGGATTCAGGGGTTGCTGGTCCTTGGGAAAGCGTCGCTGGAGCAGGTTTCTTTGGAAGGCAGGAGACAGGCCGGTAAGACTGGGGCCAAAGCAGTTGGTGTCTTTCTTCTTCTGCAGGGGTTTTCAGCTCAGCAGTCCTCTTCTTCTTGTAAGTTGCAGGAATCTAAACTTTTAGGTTCAGGGAAGCCCTTAAATACTAAATTTAAGGGCGTGTTTAGGTCTGGGGGATTAGTAGCCAATGGCTACTAGCCCTGAGGGTGGGTACACCCTCTTTGTGCCTCCTCCCAAGGGGAGGGTGTCACAATCCTATCCCTATTGGGGGAATCCTCCATCTGCAAGATGGAGGATTTCTAAAAGTTAGAGTCACTTCAGCTCAGGACACCTTAGGGGCTTTTCTGACTGGCCAGTGACTCCTCCTTGTTTTTCTCATTATTTTCTCCGGCCTTGCCGCCAAAAGTGGGGGCCGTGGCCGGAGGGGACGGGCAACTCCACTAGCTGGAGTGTCCTGCGATGCTGGAACAAAGGGGTGAGCCTTTGAGGCTCACCGCCAGGTGTTAAAGCTCCTGCCTGGGGGAGGTGTTAGCATCTCCACCCAGTGCAGACTTTGTTACTGGCCTCAGAGTGACAAAGGCACTCTCCCCATGGGGCCAGCAACATGTCTCTAGTGTGGCAGGCTGCTGGAACCAGTCAGCCTACACAGATAGTCGGTTAAGGTTTCAGGGGGCACCTCTAAGGTGCCCTCTGGGGTGTATTTCACAATAAAATGTACACTGGCATCAGTGTGCATTTATTGTGCTGAGAAGTTTGATACCAAACTTCCCAGTTTTCAGTGTAGCCATTATGGTGCTGTGGAGTTCGTGTTTGACAAACTCCCAGACCATATACTCTTATGGCTACCCTGCACTTACAATGTCTAAGGTTTGGCTTAGACACTGTAGGGGCACAGTGCTCATGCACTGGTGCCCTCACCTATGGTATAGTGCACCCTGCCTTAGGGCTGTAAGGCCTGCTAGAGGGGTGACTTATCTATACGTGCATAGGCAGTGAGAGGCTGGCATGGCACCCTGAGGGGAGTGCCATGTCGACTTACTCATTTTGTTCTCACCAGCACACACAAGCTGGCAAGCAGTGTGTCTGTGCTGAGTGAGAGGTCTCCAGGGTGGCACAAGACATGCTGCAGCCCTTAGAGACCTTCCCTGGCATCAGGGCCCTTGGTACCAGAGGTACCAGTTATAAGGGACTTACCTGGATGCCAGGGTGTGCCAATTGTGGATACAAAAGTACAGGTTAGGGAAAGAACACTGGTGCTGGGGCCTGGTTAGCAGGCCTCAGCACACTTTCAATTCAAAACATAGCATCAGCAAAGGCAAAAAGTCAGGGGGTAACCATGCCAAGGAGGCATTTCCTTACACAACCCCCCCCCCCCCAAACGAAAGAGGATGAGACTAACCTTTCCCAAGAGAGTCTTCATTTTCTAAGTGGAAGAACCTGGAAAGGCCATCTGCATTGGCATGGGCAGTCCCAGGTCTGTGTTCCACTATAAAGTCCATTCCCTGTAGGGAGATGGACCACCTCAACAGTTTTGGATTTTCACCTTTCATTTGCATCAGCCATCTGAGAGGTCTGTGGTCAGTTTGAACTACAAAGTGAGTACCAAAGAGGTATGGTCTCAGCTTTTTCAGGGACCAAACCACAGCAAAGGCCTCCCTCTCAATGGCACTCCAACGCTGCTCCCTGGGGAGTAACCTCCTGCTAATGAAAGCAACAGGCTGGTCAAGGCCATCATCATTTGTTTGGGACAAAACTGCCCCTATCCCATGTTCAGAGGCATCTGTCTGCACAATGAACTGCTTGGAGTAATCTGGAGCTTTTAGAACTGGTGCTGTGCACATTGCTTGTTTCAGGGTGTCAAAGGCCTGTTGGCATTCTACAGTCCAGTTTACTTTCTTGGGCATTTTCTTGGAGGTGAGTTCTGTGAGGACTGTCACAATGGATCCATATCCCTTCACAAACCTCCTATAGTACCCAGTCAAGCCAAGGAATGCCCTGACTTGAGTCTGGGTTTTTGGAGCTACCCAGTCCAGAATAGTCTGGATCTTAGGCTGGAGTGGCTGAACTTGGCCTCCACCTACAAGGTGTCCCAAGTAAACCACAGTTCCCTGCCCTATCTGGCATTTGGATGCCTTGATAGAGAGGCCTGCTGATTGCAGAGCCTTCAAAACCTTTTTCAGGTGGACCAGGTGATCCTGCCAGGTGGAACTAAAGACAGCAATATCATCTAGATAAGCTGCACTAAAGGATTCCAACCCAGCAAGGACTTGATTCACCAACCTTTGGAAGGTGGCAGGGGCATTCTTTAAACCAAAGGGCATAACAGTGAACTGATAATGTGCATCAGGTGTGGAGAATGCTGTTTTCTCTTTTGCTCCAGGTGCCATTTTGATTTGCCAGTACCCTGCTGTTAAGTCAAAGGTACTTAAGAATTTGTCAGCACCTAATTTGTCTATCAGCTCATCAGCTCTAGGAATGGGATGGGCATCTGTCTTGGTGACAGAATTAAGACCTCTGTAGTCCACACAAAACCTCATCTCTCTCTTTCCATCTTTGGTGTGAGGTTTGGGGACTAAGACCACTGGGCTAGCCCAGGGGCTGTCAGAGTGCTCAATTACTCCCAATTCCAGCATCTTGTGGACTTCCACCTTGATGCTTTCCTTAACTTGATCAGACTGTCTGAAGATTTTGTTTTTGACAGGCATGCTGTCTCCTGTGTCCACATCATGGGTACACAGGTGTGTCTGACCAGGGGTTAGGGAAAAGAGTTCAGCAAACTGCTGCAGGACCTTCCTACAGTCAGATTGCTGTTGGCCAGAGAGGGTGTCTGAATAGATCACTCCATCCACTGAGCCATCTTTAGGGTTTGATGAGAGGAGATCAGGGAGAGGTTCACTCTCAGCTTCCTGGTCCTCATCTGTTACCATCAACAGATTCACATCAGCCCTATCATGGAAGAGTTTTAGGCGGTTTACATGGATCACCCTCTTGGGGCTCCTGCTTGTGCCTAGGTCCACCAGGTAGGTGACCTGACTCTTCTTCTCTAGGATTGGGTAAGGGCCACTCCATCTGTCCTGAAGTGCCCTGGGAGCCACAGGCTCCAAAACCCAGACTTTCTGCCCTGGTTGAAATTCAACCATTGCAGCCTTTTGGTCATACCAAAACTTCTGGAGCTGTTGGCTGGCCTCAAGGTTTTTACTTGCCTTTCCCATGTACTCTGCCATTCTTGAGCGAAGGCCAAGTACATAGTCCACTATGTCTTGTTAAGGCTCATGAAGAGGTCTCTCCCAGCATTCTTTAACAAGAGCAAGTGGTCCCCTTACAGGGTGGCCAAACAGAAGTTCAAAGGGTGAGAACCCTACTCCCTTCTGAGGCACCTCTCTGTAAGCGAAAAGCAGACATGGCAGGAGGACATCCCATCTCCTTTTGAGTTTTTCTGGGAGCCCCATGATCATGCCCTTTAATGTCTTGTTGAATCTTTCAACAAGGACATTAGTTTGTTGACGATATGGTGTAGTGAACTTATAAGTCACTCCACACTCATTCCACATATGTTTGAGGTATGCTGACATGAAGTTGGTACCTCTGTCAGACACCACCTCCTTAGGGAAGCCCACTCTGGTAAAGATACCAATGAGGGCCTTGGCTACTGCAGGGGCAGTAGTCGACCTAAGGGGGATAGCTTCAGGATACCTAGTAGCATGATCCACTACTACTAGGATGTACATATTTCCTGAGGCTGTGGGAGGTTCAAGTGGACCCACTATGTCCACACCCACTCTTTCAAAGGGGACCCCCACCACTGGAAGTGGAATGAGGGGGGCCTTTGGATGTCCACCTGTCTTACCACTGGCTTGACAGGTGGTACAGGAGATGCAAAACTCCTTAACCTTCTGGGACATGTTGGGCCAGTAGAAGTGGTTGACTAACCTCTCCCACGTCTTGGTTTGTCCCAAATGCCCAGCAAGGGGAATATCATGGGCTAAGGTCAGAATAAACTCTCTGAACTCCTGAGGCACTACCACTCTCCTAGTGGCACCAGGTTTGGGACCTCTTGCCTCAGTGTACAGGAGTCCATCTTCCCAATAGACCCTATGTGTTCCAGTTTTCTTGCCTTTGGACTCTTCAGCAGCTTGCTGCCTAAGGCCTTCAAGAGAGGGACAGGTTTCTTGCCCCTTACACAACTCTTCCCTTGAGGGTCCCCCTGGGCCTAAGAGCTCAACCTGATAAGGTTCCAGCTCCATAGGCTCAGTTCCCTCAGAGGGCAGAACTTCTTCCTGAGAAGAGAGGCTCTTTTTTTCTTGTTGTGTTGCAGCTGGTTTCCCAGCTGACTTTCCTTTTCTCCTGGTAGGCTGGGCCTTTCTTCCAGACTCCAGCTCTACTTTTTCACCCTGTGCCTTGCACTGTGCCCTTGTCTTGACACACACACCAGTTCAGGGATATCCAGCATGGCTGCATGGGATTTCAGTTCTACCTCAGCCCATGCTGAGGACTCCAGGTCATTTCCAAGCAAACAGTCTACTGGGATATTTGAGGAGACCACCACCTGTTTCAGGCCATTGACCCCTCCCCACTCTAAAGTTACCATTGCCATGGGATGTACTTTAGTTTGATTGTCAGCATTGGTGTCTGGATACGTTTGTCTAGTCAGGTATTGGCCAGGGGAAACCAGTTTCTCTGTCACCATAGTGACACTGGCACCTGTATCCCTCAGGCCCTCTACACTTGTCCCATTAATTAAGAGCTGCTGCCTGTATTTTTGCATGTTAGGGGGCCAGGCAGCCAGTGTGGCTAAATCCACCCCACCCTCAGAGACTAATGTAGCTTCAGTGTGACACCTGATTTGCTCTGGGCACACTGTTGATCCCACTTGGAGACTAGCCATTCCAGTGTTAGCTGGAGTGGAGTTTGAAGTGGTATTTTTCTTGGGACAGGCCTTGTCTCCAGTTTGGTGTCCAGACTGACTTCAGCTATGACACCAGGCCTTTTTGGGATCAAAGTTTTTACCCTTGTACCCAGAATTGTTTTGTGAAGAGGCTCTGCGCCCACCCTCCTGTGCAGGTTTTTGGGGGCCTGTAGAAGACTCTTTACTATTTTTGTTTTTGGCTGTCTCACCACCCTTCCCCTGGGGAGGTTTTGTGACCCCTTTCTTTTGGTCACCCCCTGTGGAAGTTTTGGACACCCTAGTCTTGACCCAATGGTCCGCCTTCTTTCCCAATTCTTGGGGAGAAATTTGGCCTAGGTCTACCAGATGCTGATGCAGTTTATCATTGAAACAATTACTTAATAGGTGTTCTTTCACAAATAAATTGTACAGCCCATCATAATTACTTACACCACTGCCTTGAATCCAACCATCTAGTGTTTTTACTGAGTAGTCTACAAAGTCAACCCAGGTCTGGCTCGAGGATTTTTGAGCCCCCCTGAATCTAATCCTATACTCCTCAGTGGAGAATCCAAAGCCCTCAATCAGGGTACCCTTCATGAGGTCATAAGATTCTGCATCTTTTCCAGAGAGTGTGAGGAGTCTATCCCTACACTTTCCTGTGAACATTTCCCAAAGGAGAGCACCCCAGTGAGATTTGTTCACTTTTCTGGTTACACAAGCCCTCTCAAAAGCTGTGAACCATTTGGTGATGTCATCACCATCTTCATATTTAGTTACAATCCCTTTAGGGATTTTCAACATGTCAGGAGAATCTCTGACCCTATTTATGTTGCTGCCACCATTGATGGGTCCTAGGCCCATCTCTTGTCTTTCCCTTTCTATGGCTAGGATCTGTCTTTCCAAAGCCAATCTTTTGGCCATCCTGGCTAACTGGATGTCCTCTTCACTGGAGTTATCCTCAGTGATTTCAGAGAGGTTGGTCCCTCCTGTGAGGGAGCCAGCATCTCTGACTATTATGCTTGGAGTCAGGGCTTGAAAGGCCCTGGCCTCCCTAGATAGGACTGGTAGGGGGGAATCATCCTCCAAGTCACTATCCTCATCCTCTGTGTTGCCATCCTCAGAGGGGTTGGCCTTTTCAAACTCTGCCAACAGCTCCTGGAGCTGTAGTTTGGAAGGTCTGGGGCCCATTGTTATTTTCTTTATTTTACAGAGTGACCTTAGCTCCCTCATCTTAAGATGGAGGTAAGGTGTGGTGTCGAGTTCCACCACATTCACATCTGTACTAGACATTATTCTTCTAAAAGTTGGAATACTTTTTAAGAATCTAAAAACTAGTTCTAGAATCTAATTCAAACTTTTACCAAACGTTTAAACTCTAAAAGCAATGCTAACGGACTAACACAAGGCCCTAGCAGGACTTTAAAGAATTTAGAAAAATTTCAAATTGCAAAAAATCAATTTCTAATGACAATTTTTGGAATTTGTCGTGTGATCAGGTATTGGCTGAGTAGTCCAGCAAATGCAAAGTCTTGTACCCCACCGCTGATCCACCAATGTAGGAAGTTGGCTCTGTATGTGCTATTTCAAAGTAAGGAATAGCATGCCCAGAGTCCAAGGGTTCCCCTTAGAGGTAAGATAGTGGCAAAAAGAGATAATACTAATGCTCTATTTTGTGGTAGTGTGGTCGAGCAGTAGGCTTATCCAAGGAGTAGTGTTAAGCATTTGTTGTACATACACACAGGCAATAAATGGGGAACACACACTCAGAGACAAATCCAGCCAATAGGTTTTGTTATAGAAAAATATCTTTTCTTAGTTTATTTTAAGAACCACAGGTTCAAATTCTACATGTAATATCTCATTTGAAAGGTATTGCAGGTAAGTACTTTAGGAACTTTGAATAATTACAGTAGCATTTATACTTTTCACATAAAACACAAATAGCTGTTTTAAAAGTGGACACTGTGCAATTTTCACAGTTCCTGGGGGAGGTAAAGTATTGTTATTTTTAGCAGGTAAGTAAATCACTTACAGGTCTCAGTTTTGGGTCCAAGGTAGCCCACTGTTGGGGGTTCAGAGCAACCCCAAAGTTACCACACCAGCAGCTCAGGGCCGGTCAGGTGCAGAGGTCAAAGAGGTGCCCAAAACACATAGGCTTCAATGGAGAGAAGGGGGTGCCCCGGTTCCAGTCTGCCAGCAGGTAAGTACCCGCGTCTTCGGAGGGCAGACCAGGGGGGTTTTGTAGGGCACCGGGGGGGACACGAGTCAGCACAAAAAGTACACCCTCAGCAGTGCGGGGGCGGCCGGGTGCAGTGTGTAAACATGCGTCGGGTATTCAATGGTTTCCTATGAGAGACCAAGGGGTCTCTTCAGTGATGCAGGCAGGCAAGGGGGGGCTCCTCGGTATAGCCACCACCTGGGCAAGGGAGAGGGCCTCCTGGGGGTCACTCCTGCACAGAAGT
This sequence comes from Pleurodeles waltl, assembly GCF_031143425.1. Taxonomy (NCBI): domain Eukaryota; kingdom Metazoa; phylum Chordata; class Amphibia; order Caudata; family Salamandridae; genus Pleurodeles; species Pleurodeles waltl. Next base: position 881,821,227 of record NC_090448.1, on the reverse strand, counting down.
TCCGTTCCTTCAGGTGCTGGGGGCTGCGGGTGCAGGGTCTTTTCCAGCCGTCGGGACTTTAAGATCAGGCAGTCGTGGTCAGGGGGAACCTCGGGATTCCCTCTGCAGGCGTCGCTGTGGGGACTCAGGGGGGACAACTTTGGTTACTCACAGTCTTGGAGTCGCCGGAGGGTCCTCCCTGAGGTGTTGGTTCTCCACCAGTCGAGTCGAGGTCGCCGGGTGCAGTGTTGCAAGTCTCACGCTTCTTGCGGGGATTTGCAGGGGTCTTTAAATCTGCTCCTCTGTAACAAAGTTGCAGTTCTTTTGGAGCAGTGCCGCTGTCCTCGGGAGTTTCTTGTCTTTCTTGAAGCAGGGCAGTCCTCTGAGGATTCAGGGGTCGCTGGTCCTTGGGAAAGCGTCGCTGGAGCAGGTTTCTTTGGAAGGCAGGAGACAGGCCGGTAAGACTGGGGCCAAAGCAGTTGGTGTCTTCTTTCTTCTTCTGCAGGGGTTTTCAGCTCAGCAGTCCTCTTCTTCTTGTAAGTTGCAGGAATCTAAAGTTTTAGGTTCAGGGAAGCCCTTAAATACTAAATTTAAGGGCGTGTTTAGGTCTGGGGGGTTAGTAGCCAATGGCTACTAGCCCTGAGGGTGGGTACACCCTCTTTGTGCCTCCTCACAAAGGGAGGGGGTCACAATCCTATCCCTATTGGGGGAATCCTCCATCTGCAAGATGGAGGATTTCTAAAAGTTAGAGTCACTTCAGCTCAGGACACCTTAGGGGCTGTCCTGACTGGCCAGTGACTCCTCCTTGTTTTTCTCATTATTTTCTCCGGCCTTGCCGCCAAAAGTGGGGGCCGTGGCCGGAGGGGGCGGGCAACTCCACTAGCTGGAGTGTCCTGCGGTGCTGGAACAAAGGGGTGAGCCTTTGAGGGTCACCGCCAGGTGTTACAGCTCCTGCCTGGGGGAGGTGTTAGCATCTCCACCCAGTGCAGGCTTCGTTACTGGCCTCAGAGTGACAAAGGCACTCTCCCCATGGGGCCAGCAACATGTCTCTACTGTGGCAGGCTGCTGGAACCAGTCAGCCTACACAGATAGTCGGTTAAGGTTTCAGGGGGCACCTCTAAGGTGCCCTCTGGGGTGTATTTCACAATAAAATGTACACTGGCATCAGTGTGCATTTATTGTACTGAGAAGTTTGATACCAAACTTCCCAGTTTTCAGTGTAGCCATTATGGTGCTGTGGAGTTCGTGTTTGACAAACTCCCAGACCATATACTCTTATGGCTACCCTGCACTTACAATGTCTAAGGTTTGGCTTAGACACTGTAGGGGCACAGTGCTCATGCACTGGTGCCCTCACCTATGGTATAGTGCACCCTGCCTTAGGGCTGTAAGGCCTGCTAGAGGGGTGACTTATCTATACGTGCATAGGCAGTGAGAGGCTGGCATGGCACCCTGAGGGGAGTGCCATGTCGACTTACTCATTTTGTTCTCACAAGCACACACAAGCTAGCAAGCAGTGTGTCTGTGCTGAGTGAGGGGTCTCCAGGGTGGCACAAGACATGCTGCAGCCCTTAGAGATCTTCCCTGGCATCAGGGCCCTTGGTACCAGAGCTACCGGTTACAAGGAACTTACCTGGATGCCAGGGTGTGCCAATTGTGGATACAAAAGTACAGGTTAGGGAAAGAACACTGGTGCTGGGGCCTGGTTAGCAGGCCTCAGCACACTTTCAATTCAAAACATAGCATCAGCAAAGGCAAAAAGTCAGGGGGTAACCATGCCAAGGAGGCATTTCCTTACAACAAGCTTAAAAAGTATGCTGCGCCGGCAATTGTCCTGTCTCCTCCCCATCCCGTTATGGTGCTCTACGATTCCCCCATAAAGGAAGTAACAACTCATTATCCAGCCAGAGTAGGTCAGCGTACTGATTGTTAAGCTCCAGTGGCACCACTGGGATCTGGTATGTTGAGGTCCTGGAGAAAGCTGATTACCTATCCAGGCCAAGTAGACTGAAACATGTTGACCATGTTCGTAGATGTGAAGGATAAATAACCATCCATAACACGTCTCACCCATTTTAATCTTGCCCTTATCTCAGTCCTTATAAATAATGTTTTGGGATAAGAGGTAATTTTAATTCACTGCACTCTTTCACAGATCCCACCATATCTCTACATCAAGAGACTCTTTCTCCTAGTAGAGGCAAAACCCAATGATAAAATGATAAGGCTATCAGCTAATAGTACATCAGTGGAAATCACATAATGCTGATAGAAATTAGCTGGTGAGTGTTGTCATAATATTTTTAAGAGAACCAGGTTCTGAGAAAGGTGAGGTTTCACCCTTCTTGATGTTTTGTTTGTCTTTTTACACTGGTGTTCTAGACATTTTCAGGATTCCAATGATTGGAGTCTTCAGCCTTTGGTGTGCAATCAGCTTTCGTCCATCATTGGTATTTTGTCAATAGACCCTTTGCTTCCTGCCGCAATACTCAGCTTCCCTCCTTTTTCAGCTGGAGATCAGGTCCATTAGCTTTGGCCACTGAAGGGTTTCTTCAATGTTGGCTTCAGAGTCTTATTTACGCCTTCCCTCCTTTTGTGATTATTTCAGAGGTGTCAGCACAGGATAGTAGGCATCAAACATCCCTAGTACTAGTTATTTCCTTTTGGCAGGCTCAACCTTGGTATCCAACTCTCATTGAGGTGTCATCAGATTATCCTGTGCAAATCCCTCAACTTCACGATTTGCTCCTCAACCCAAGGAATCTGCCACAGCCTTATTCTAAATGGTGCCCTGTCTCTCATTGCTTGGAGAATTTAGGGTCTACCTGGAGAACCCCAGGAATTTCGGAAGATGCTGCCCATCTTATCCAACAATACTAGGCCTTTGGCACTACAAGATTATACAAATCAGCCTGGTTGGCCTGGTGTAGCTGGTGTTTGGAGAAGGGTTCTGATCCCTTTTCAGCAATTGTAACCCTGGTGGTCAAGCTTTTTGCCTCCTTGGCTGTGCAGGATAAAGCCTATCTTACGGTTAATACATTCAGATCAGCTATTTCTGCCAAACATATTAAGATGGATAGAAGAGCTATCGGAGAACACCTTTTGGTCTGTCGCCTTTTGAAGGAAGTAAGATTTTCAGGACCTTCTGTTCCTAAATATAATTGCATGTGGGATGATAACCTAGTGTTGAATATGTTTGTCTCTTGGCAAGATAATGTGAATTGTATCTCTTTCTAAAGACTTTGTCTGCAAAATGAACTATGCTTTTGTGTTTGATTTATTTGAAACATGTTTCAGATGTCAAGCCACTTGATGTATCATGTGTTCAATATTCTCCTCTACAGGTTTCTTTCCAGGTTCACATATGCACCAAAACCAGTTTACTGTGGATTCATTACTCTTATTTCCCCATCACAACACAAGTTTTGTGTGGAGAATTGTTTGAAATCTTATATGATAGGAACTGCAGATTTGAGAAAGTCCTTTTCCTCTCATTGCTCATTTCGTTCCAGAAACCTTATAAAATTGTCTCTGCTCCTTCCCTGGCCTATTGGGTGAAATGGGTTATGTCTTTAGCTGAGATTGACACTGATTTCTTTGATGCTCATACGGCTAGAGGGGCTATGGCCTCTAAGGCTTTTTGGGCAGGAGCTGGTGAACATGACCTTCTTATATCAGCAGATTGGTCTAATGTGAATATATTTAGAACATTTTATTATAAACCTATTCCTCGTGTGTGTGATTCTGTGATTTCAATGTTTTGAACAAGCATAATAGGAGCCTCCTAGCCTTGGTGTTAGAAAGGTTATTTTTTATGAAAGACAATGAAGCAAGTATTATCACTCAACTGTTTTATAACACTGCCCTTGCTTTATTGTCTTCACAGTTCCAGCACCATCTCCTTCTTCCTTGGATCTTCAGGAGAGACTCAAGTCTCATCTAGCCTTTCAAAATGTGGCTTCATTGTGTTTGGATGTTGTTAAGGACCTTTTGGTTATCCTTAAGACTGTATATCTTGTTATGATGGCTATTCAATCTCCTTATACTGATTGACTTGTTGAAAGAAAAGAGGGTTTGTTGCTCTCTGTCAAGATAGTTATTGGTGTACTCTATGTCCTATTGGTGGACGTATTGTGATTTCACACCTGTAGTTTTGGACCCAAGGTTTTCTGAGTAACATAGCTTTCTTTTTTCCTTGGCTGCTGTTTTAATAAAGGAAGAAAAGACAGCATAATACTTGCCTGTGTATCTTTAATAAAAATCTAACATTTCTAACACAGAGACAAGGGAAATCTCAATTTGTTGGGGGCAATTCTGAAACCTAAGGAAGTAGTTGTGAAGTGCAAAGCCCATAAGTCTGTCAAGGACACGGTCACATTTGGAAACTGATATGCACATGAATGCCCTTTCGAGTTTATAGGTCTTTTGGCAAGACCGCTGTGGTGGCAGCCGCCAAAAGACAACCAGTGTTGGCGGTATCCCGCCCGCTGTATTAAGAGTTCACAATGAATATCGCCAAAACACGGCCACAAATCCGACACCGCCAGGACACTGGCGGGTGGGAAAGATGCGGTTCCACCACCAGCACTGCCACATCATCCACCTTCCGCCCACCATATTACTATCCACAAATCAGCGCAGCGGTCCTTCCGTGGTGGAAAACCATTGGCGGTGTGAACCGCCGCAATAGGAACACACTCCTGTCAGAACACAACACCACACTGGACAGTTCAAAGACCCCACACCTGACACACATACACACACACCAGACTCACCCACTCACAGCACTATATAACACCACCCACAAGCCTTTGTTACTAAAACCATATATCAAGATATGACAGAAGCCACAATCACAAATCTAGCATCTATACACTAGAGGCACATATACACTTCACACTCACCACGCACACCATACAACTGCACCACCAACACTATACACACATCACAACTACACAAAAACACCACAACCTACCAGCACTCACAACCAAACACCCCCACCCCACCTATCACCCTATACGGCACCCTACACACACAACACTCACCCCCACCCACAACGCAACCATGTCCTGTCAAAAGCACCCACGCTTCACTGACGAGGAGTCGCGGGTCATGGTAGATGAAATCCTCAGGGCAGAGCTACAACTCTTTGGAGCACAGGCTCAGCAAACCTCCATAGCCAGGAAAATTGAGTTATGGCAGAGAATCGTCAACAGGGTCAACTCAGTGGCCAACCATCACGCACAAGGGAGGACATGCGGAAGAGGTAGAATGACCTACGGGGGAAGGTGCGTTCCATGGCGTCCAGGCACCAGCTGGCGGTACTGAAGACTGGCGGTGGGCCCTGACCTCCTCCCCCAGAGTTCACATCGTGGGAGGAGAAGGGCTTGGACATCCTGCATTCTGAAGGTCTGACTGGAATACCTAAAGGACAGGACTCTGTTGAGTAACTAACACTCCCCTGGCACAAATGTGTCCGTCCAGCATGGTTCCTCACCACCCAAACACTCCCCAATTTACTCCATCTCTCACAACACCTCCCACCCAGTCACCTAATGCCCCTCTCCTGCATGCCATACCACCACCCACCCCCAAGGCCCACACACTCCTTGCCAAGTGCACGGATAGCTCTGCCAAGTACAATCACTACGACTCCCACAATGCACTAGCCCATCCACATCAAAACCTGCAATGTGCACGTCACATCACACCTCTTGCATGTATGGCTATTGTACTAGCTACTACAACTGGATGCTTCGACCGAGGACTATTACATGGCAATGACAGCAATGCAATGTCACTACACAATGCCAATCTAGCCCAAATACAGACACAGCACTGTCAGCGAGCCTAAGGGCCACTTATCTAGGCCCACTACCCTGAATTGGACTAATCCTGGCCTTGAAAGTAAGAAGGTATACTCCATGCACAACAGGCACAGACTGGACAAACAACCTTGCATACACACATACCCCCTCCCATTTGGACACCATGCTGCAATGTACAGCCATTCTCACTCACATATACCAAGCCATAATGCCCACCAGCTAACAGGGCAAACCTGTCATGTGAACCATCACAGAAGAGAAGAACCCACCCCTCGAGCTAAAGTGACCAAGCCTGATTCACAACAACCCCCTGGAGCATGGAACACGTCTCTATCCACTATCCACAAAGAGTGTTAGCGGTGCTGCACCTGTCAATGCCATTGCTGGGAATCAAGTCAAGCCACTGTATGACAACCATACACACCTCCAACATATAACTCTCTCACACTCCATCCAAAGGTACCCCTGCCGCAGCCACCATAGAGAAGTTACCAGAGACTGCCAGCCCCCCTCAAGATGAAGGCCCCAGTGAGGACCATGCCGCTGGATATCTGGAGAGTGACAACCGACCTGGCTCATCTGAGACCCCTGGTCAGTCTACCACTCCCTACCTTACCCTGCCACATCAAACCCCCCACCCTGTGGCAACAACATCTCAGCCAACCCTTTGTCCCCAAACCTGTGCCCAAAGGACTGTTCAATCAATTGTGTGCCCCACAGTACAGGGACCTGAATCTACCCGACATCCAGGACAATGAAGGTCTTGGTGAAACTGGGAGAAAGGCACACCGTGCCTGAGGCATAGGCACATGGGGATAGGGGACAAGGGAGGGAACCTGTGGGCCAGAGTACAGGACAGCCATGGTAAGCCTCTGACCAGGAAGCCATCTCCCAAGTCCTGGGAACATGTCGACTACCCCAGGACAGGATGGGTCAGATCATATCCATGTTGGGAGAAAACCAGAGGCTGCAGAGGGAATACCACCAGGAGGTCATGCAGCAGTGGCAGGCCCACAATGCCACCATGGTCTCTGTTGCAGGGGTGCTCATGGACATTAACACCACCCTGTGTGCTTCCCCCATCCACCAACAGGCACCTTACACTAGCCACATCATACATTAGCCTTCTACATCTGTAGCTGATAGTGAAATGGAGCCCCTGCCAGAGGAAGCACTAGCCTTAGACACCCCTTCCTATGTAGCTGAAGAATCCCCTCCCCCCACAAATGTGGACGTCCACCCAGACATCCAGCTGGAGCAGATGCCAAGACCAAACCCACTGCCAGGAAGTGACCCTCTCCTGACTACTCCCTAGCGTGCCATTGAGACACCCTATTGACTGTTCAATGACATTACTACATTTTCCTATGGCCCATGGACACTGGACCTTGCTACCTACAGCTGTGCCACCTACTTTGAGGATATCATCTACCAAGACCCACTCATCATCTGTTTGCCACTCTATTCACAATAAACACTATAGATCACAGCTACTGCATATGTGTCTTTATTTGTACAGATACAATTGTATGTTTTACCAGATTGTCAATGTGGCAAGCGCACAATCCGACAGGCAGTGAAATGGACTGCAGAGGGAGGTAACCTCAGCAGCAGACACAGTACAACATATATATGTAAGGGAGTCACTAGTATTGCCACACACCAGAGTAAATCCACTTATCCAACTTGCAAAAAGACCATGACAGAGACTACCATCAGGATAGTAGACTTGGTGCCACACAAAGCACATATGTAGTCCATAGTTGACGTGCCCAGTGTAGTAGGCAACTAAACAGGGCACAACAGATAGCACTTCTACCTCACCAGTTGCTGGACATACATCACAAAACACTGTAGAAGGCACCTCTCATGTGCAAAACACCACTCTGTGAACACTAATCAAAGGATACTGAACATGAATGGCTCAAGCAATAGGTAGGAGTGATAAAGATGAACAGTGCACAGTCAGTCACTGGAATGACATGAGAACAGAAGAAAGCAGGACACATCACACAATACAGGCTTGTCCACAGGAGATGTGACTCTTGCAACCTGCATAGAATACACATGTTAGAGATGAGACATTTCAACTGAGCACCTTACATGCAGTCAGTCACCTCACACAACACACACATAGGCATAGGAACACATTACACCACCACTGATATTCTAAATCAGGAGGACCATTGATACCAAAGTATGTTGAAATACAGGACATGCAAATACACAGAAAACATACCTGTATCCTACTGGAAGTACTGATTGATGAGCTCAGCCCTTGAGTCAGCCTCCTCATCCATTTCCATTTCCATATCTGCATCACCAGCCACTGGTCCAGCTGCCTCTTCCTCATCAGCTAGTAAGGGTATCTGACGTCTCAGGGCTAGACTGTGGAGCATGTAGCTGAAAACTATAATCTGGCATACCTTTTGGGGGTGTAGATGAGGGCACCTTCAGAGATATGCAGGCCCTTGAATCTGGCCTTCAGGAGGCCAAATGTCCTTTCTATTACATGACTCGTCCTGCCGTGGGCCTCAAAAACGGTGTTCCCCTTCAGTGGCAGGGCACCTTACTGGTGTCAACAGCCAGAGAAGATTAGGATAGCCAGAGTCACCTGTGTGCACAGAGATAGGACCTGTTACAGTATAGGTACAGCCACAAAGAACAGTGTGATGACAGGTGCCATAACAGGGACACTCATCTAAATGCTTACATACCAATGAGCCAAGCCCTCTCCCTCTGTAGACGTGCCATCCAGGAAACCTGGCTGGCACTTGGGAGATGTACTGGTCTGCCACACACACCACCTGGACATTGATGGAGTGTTAGTTTTTCCAGTTCCTATACTTCTGTTTATTGGCACTTGGAGGGACCAAAGGTAAATGGGTACCTTCTATGGCCCCTATCACATGAGGGATGTGTCCCACATCATAGAAGTCTGCCTTCTCAAAGGCCAAATCCCCTCCTTGGGGGAATCTGATGTAGCTGTCCATGTGTTTTAAAAAAGCACACAGTACATCCTTCAACACAAGTTTGAACGTGAGCCTTAACATTCCTGCTGCCAAGCCCACTGTAATCTGAAAGGGTCCTGTGGCAAGAAAGTGTAGCACTGACAGGACTGGCCTAGGGATTACGTATGGCAGGCAATAGATCTGGCTCCAGCTGGGTACATAGATCCATGATGGTCTTATGATTCAAATGATAGGTCTGAATTATATGCCTCTCCTCCAGGGTTGCAAGGTCCACTAGCAGACGGTACACTGGTACATGTCTCAATATCCTCATGACGAATATCTAGGATGGAGAGGAGATAACGCACAATGTGATATGCACACCACACGTTAGCAGAACATATCAAAATTGCACACACCTAACACTGTAGACATGCTGTACACTGCTGACAAATACTATATTAGGCATGCTGAAGTGGCATGGACTCCACCCTTGTAGCACATTGCTGTCCCTGGTCATTAATTTCAGACATACACCACTTGTCATGTTCCATATGTGGTACACTGACCTTTCCTGCACTGAGCATGTAAGTAGTCATGCCATATACCTACATGGTGACATCGCCAATAAGCCGACGAGTATCTGGACATACTGGTCATTAGACAACCAGCCACATAAGGTCTCTGTGTCATGCATGTCACACGTATGTGCCAAACCATGATGGCACAACTGAGGCATACTCAGCATTCTGCCGAAAAAGGTGTATGGCACACTTATTTTGCTGCATCAAGGCATGGTTTGTGCATAAACTGGCAACTGCTTATCCTGCAGCACTGGACAGGTAGAAGTTTTCTAAGTCCACCAGCGTATGTCGTCATGGCGGTAGGCAGTCATAAACCGCCATGTAAATTCTCATTCGCTAACATTGCTGCCTATGGGGGACAAGGGCGATCACTGCCGGCAGTGACGGTGTTGTACGTGGCGGCCGTGACTGTCTTTTTCTGCCGCCTTACTCACTTGACTCCTCACACTCTACCCAGCAAGACCTTCACAAGCTGAGCTGCTGTGTACGGTCTCTGGGAGCCATCATGCCATGTCCTGAGGAGATAGAGCCCCTGCCTTCACCCAAGAAGAGCTGGAGAAACTATTAGCAGGGGCCCTACCCCAATGCAATAGTCATGTCTGATAGGGGTGTGTGTGATGGTGAATGGCATACGTGTACCAGTCAGGGAGTACATGTATGCAGGGGGCATGAAGTTTAGGCTTGTGAACCGTGAGATGGGTATGTGTAGGTATTTGATGAGTTTGCTGTTAATAGTCCACTGCTGTTGGTATGGTACCAGTGTACATGACTTTCTCCTTCTGTCTGTGTCAACCATGCAGGTCAACGCCCATCAGAAGAAAGGGATCTGGTGTGCCATCGCCAAGCAAGTGCCAACTCTGGAAGTCCATAGCCAGCAAAGCACCCATTGTCCCAAGCGGTTATGAGGTCTTGAGGCGCTGGGCCTAGAAGACCTTGGAAGCCCAGCTGGAGATGTCCTCCCAATGAGGGAGGAGTGCCCGTCGGACCCTGACCCCTCTCAAGCCCAGCATTTTGGCAGTGGCCTACCCTGAGGTAGATGGGCAGCCACAAGGGAGTGAGTACTGACTGTATCCTCGGGCTTGCCTGGCCTTAATTGGATTCGGTGCCTCAATGCTGGCAAAGTGCCATTGTAGTTAATGCTACATGTGCATCCACAGTTAGAAATTGGCAATAGGCACCCTGGCAAAGTATATTTTGTAGAAGCGTCCCCATGTTTTACTGTCAGTGGATTTACATCTCTCTGTCCCATACCTCTCCAAATCTGTAATATGGAGATGCGCTAATAACATAGGCACATGTGTGACTCCATCCTGGCCATACAATGGATGTGTCAGAAGCACCCTAATCATTGTGTATGAGCAGCTCCATCCATCTGCATTAGTGGCACTGAGGTGTCAGTCCACTGCCATCTGTGTAGGCTACCTGGATATGCGACTGTGTGACTCTCTTTTCATCACTGGGACTAATGTACTGTTTCTGGTATAGACATTACATTTCCACCACAGAACTAGCCTTCATGGGATAGGAGAACTGACTAGGCATATATAGGTGATCTGCTGACTGTAGGGTATGTGTAGGTAGGCAACCTGTAATACTGATACATGTAGATTTGATGAGGTCTGATGTCAAAGATGTTGCATTCCTAGGATCAATATTTGTGGGGATGTGGCCTTCCAAACTAAGGGTTGGTACTGGTGGTGGTAAGTGTCCTGGGGGATCCCCGATGTGTCACCATGGTGTGTATATGGCATGTATTACAAAGCCCTAGCTTGTCCTCTGCTGCATTACAGACTGACTGCCTATATCATGTCGACATGGATAGTTAGGGGCACTTCGAGATGCCTGTGACTCTTACAGCTTAGCTTGGCTATTAGGTTGTGGCAGATTAGGAGTGGTTTGGGTATTGCATGACACATGGCGTGTTAATGTGATGGACATGTTGCAATCAGTCTCCTCATGTGTCTTTGGTGTACTGGCAGTGGTGTTTGTCCATGTGTGCATAATGCACGCTAATATTTACGTCCTGAGATTTACGTCTGGGCTCAGTGACAGGTTTTGCCAGCTGTTGTATGGTGTGTTTGAGGGTGAATTTGGCATGGTGCGTAGTCCAACTGGTGTAACAGCATGTGTGGTAGCATGGGAAGTGGTCCATAATGTGGTATGTCTGTTCCAGAGGTACATCTGTTGTGACACTGCACTCAGTAAATCGTTTGCATATTTACCATGTGGTACATGGCTCATTGTAGATGCACTTAGCAGTATGCGGAGTAAAGCTATATGTGTTTTGTGTCAGCAGCTCTTGCTCTGTGATAGGAGCTGACTACTCACATGGTAAACCACACATTCAAATAGTACACATCTGATATGAAGTGTTTGGGTGCCTGACTGGTATTGGCTAACTCTGAGTTGTCCTCCATAATGGCATCACTATACTGAGTGGCCAACCATGTGTAAGGATATGCAGTTGGTGGGTGCTCAGTGAGTGGAGTTGTCTTCACTATAATGGACATATTACAGAGGTCATGGACTATTCAGGTGTTGTCACCGTAGAGGTCTGCAGTGTTTTGATGTGTCAGCTGCACATTCAATGGGTAATAGGGGAATGGAGAGATAAGATGTGAATTCAGGCATACTATATATAGTGCATCCAGGGCATGCAGTACTAGCTTAAGAGGGCATTGGTTGGCTTCATGGGGATGAGTCTAGTAGTGCAGTCCTACTTGGGTATTGCTGTAGATGTGAGTGTTGGCAGACAGGTGTGGGTAGCAGTGACATGTCATGACAGGATTTGCAAAGACACATTACCTACTGCTGCCCTAAGTGAGGAGGCTATTGACTTCCTGAGGTCCAGTTCTGTGGGTCAGTCAACCATTGTGAATACCACCCAGGGACTGGAAGCTCAAATTCAACAATGCGTTCCAGGAGGGCATTCACGGTGTCAAGGCTGGCCTCCAGAGATCCTTTCATGCTCTGGCTTCCTCTCAGATGACAGTCAGTATCCCTTTATCTAACGTGCCACCTCCAACTACCTCTTCCCAAACCCAATTTCCTCTCTCCGTCCCCATCCAAAGCACACGTACACACAAGCATGCATCCACCTTGTTAGAAATGGGGTCTCTAGTTGGCAGTCGGTTTGCACCCTGTCCAAGTAGGGACCCTCACTCAAGTCGTGATAAGGGAGATACCCGCTCAGATAACCCCTGCTCACCCCCTTGGTAGCTTGGCACGAGCAGTCAGGCTTATCTCAGAAGCAATGTGTAAAGCATTTGCGCATAACACACAGTAATAAGTGAAAACACTACAAAAGGACACCACACCAGTTTTAGAAAAATAGCCAATATTTATCTATATAAAACAAGACCAATTACGATAAGAATCCAACATACAGTAAGTAAAATATGAATGCTGCAAGATGTACTTAAAAATGCAGTTCCTTGAAGTCGATAACTCCACGTGGGGCTATCACAGTGTCGTGAACAAAAAAAACAAAAGTTCAGGCTGGCCCCGGAGTCGCGGGCCAGCTGCGGTGTCAGGAAGACCCGCAAACAGTACCTTGGATTCGCAGGGCGTAGGGATCCTTGCTGTGAGCTCCAGAGAGCGGCGTCACTGGCGTCGGTTCTGGAGTCGGTGCAGGAGTCGCCAGGCCCTTGAAGTCATGCACCTCGGGGATAGAACTCCGGGCTTATGAAATCAGGTGCGCTGTCGTGGATGGCGTCGGGGCTGCAGTGCGAAGTAGGACGATGCGACGTGCGGTGCCCACAGGTCACGGTGCAGGCAGTGGCTCGGTGATGGCGTCCAGCGGCGTCGGTGAGACCAGGGCTGCGGTGTGAAGCGGGCGGTGCAATGCGCGGTGTCCACAGGTCATGGTGCAGGCAGTGGCGTCGTCGTTGCGGAAGCGCTGTCGTTGGTAGGCCCAAGCCAGCGGTGAGGGACGGTGCTTCGTGACCCTCACAACCGGTGTCCACAGGCCACGGTGCAGGCAAGTATGCCTGATGATGACACTGGAGCCAATAGTGCTGGCGTCGGTGGACCGGGGCTGTGGCGCGGGATGGGACGGTGCTTCGTGTACCTCACGAGCGGTATCCACAGGCCACGGTGCAGGCAGCAGCGCCGGTGTCAGCAGGAGCGGCGGCGTTAGGGATGCCCAGGCTGCGGTGTGAGCAGGCAATGCCGGAGTGCGGGGCCCACAGGTCGTGGTGCGAGCAACGGCTCAGTGAAGTCGTCTGATGACGGCGTCGGTGAGACCATGGTCGCAGTGCGAAGTGGGGCAATGCAACTCTGTGTGGCGTCGGCAGGTCACGGTGCAGGCCAGCGGCATCGTTGGCGGCATCGCAGTGGTTTCTCCTCTTGAACAGCACAAAACACACAGTTCCTAGTGCTGCAGGTCGAGGAAACTGAGGACTTTGGTGTCCCTGAGACTTCCAACAAGAGGCAAGCTCTATTCCAAGCCCTTAGAGAATTTTCTCAAGCAGGACACACAGCAAAGTTCACCCTTTGTACTCTTTTCAGGCAGAAGCAGCTACTGCAGGCCCATCCAGCAAAGCAACACAGCAAAGGGTCAGTACTCCTCTGTCAGCTACTTCAGCTCTTCTCCTGGGCAGAGGTTCCTCTTGATTCCAGAAAGATTCTAAAAGTCTGGGGTATTTGGACTGCTTCTTATACCCAGTTCTGCCTTTGAAGATTGCAAACTTAAAAGCAAAGTCTCAAGTGTTTGCAAGATCCTTCCTTGTCCAGGCCAGGCCCCAGACACTCACCAGGGGGTCGGAGACGGCATTGTGTGAGGGCAGGCACAGTCCTTTCAGGTGTGAGTGACCTCTCCTCCCCTCCCCTCCAGCACAGATGGCTAATCAAGAAATGCAGGCTACACCCCAGTCCCCTTTGTGTCACTGTCTAGAGGAGAAGTGTGAACAGCCCAACTGTCAAACTGACCCAGACAGGGAATCCACAAACAGGCAGAGTCACAGAATGGATTAAGCAAGAAACTACTTTCTAAAAGTGGCATTTTCAAACGCACAATCTTAAAATCAACTTTACTAAAAGATGTATTTTTAAATTGTGAGCTCAGGGACCCCAAACTCCACATGTCCATCCGCTCCCAAAGGGAATCTACATTTTAATCAGATTTAAAGGTAGCCCCCATGTTAACCTATGAGAGGGACAGGGTTTGCAACAGTGAAAAACGAATTTAGCAATATTTCACTGTCAGGACATATAAAACACATTACTGTATGTCCTACCTTAACCATACACTGCACCCTGCCCTTGGGGCTACCTAGGGCCTACCTTAGGGGTGCGCCTTACATGTAAGAAAAGGGAAGGCTTAGGCCTGGTAAGTGGGTACACTTGCCAAGTCGAAGTTACAGTCAAAACTGCACACAGACACTGCAGTGGCAGGTCTGAGACATGATTACAGAGCTACTTATGTGGGTGGCACAACCAGTGCTGCAGGCCCACTAGTAGCATTTGATTAACAGGCCCTGGGTACCTCTCGTGCACTTTACTAGGGACTTACCAGTAAATCATATAGGCCAATCATGGATAAATCAATAAACAGTACAATTTCTATTAGGAGCAGTTGCACTTTAGCACTGATTAGCGGTGGTAAAGTGCGCAGAGACAATAAACTAGCAAAACCATACCTGAAAAAATAGGAGGAAGAAGGCAAAAGGGATAACCCTGCAAAAAGGGCCATTTCCAACACACCTCAACAGACACGGGATCCACAGACAAACATAAGCACCACAAGACCCACCACCGGCATGCACACAAGCAACACCCATCTGCAGACACACCAACATCCACTCCCTGCACTGACTCCCCTGCCACCCCCTCCATCACAGACACTACACCAGGCACACCTGCAGCCACCACACCATCATCGACGGATCCAGACACCAGTCCCATCTCACCCACAGTCAGCACACTATCAGACCTGCAGACATCCACCCCAGTCACCACATCCGCACCCACCACAACCACCGACACCCCCACATGCAGCACATGTACCATACCTGCAGACACCACCCCAACAGACAGTCACCCATCCATCATGGCATCTCCCAGCACCTCCTCCCCTGCTCCTCCCAAACACCTAAACGCCTGCACTCACTCACCCACCCAACATACATCCAGCACCCACAAGCATTCCACGCATGCACTTGCACCCATAATATCCAGACCAACACATCTGACAACCACTCCCTCTTCCTCCACTCCCAAACCTTTTGCCATGACCACCCTGTGTTTGTAAAAAGATGTTCCTCTCCAAGTCTTCCCTGTTCACTACCCCTCTCCCAACCCTTGAGACCCCCAATCGCCCTGTGTCCCTCCCCAAGTCCAGCCCTTCCACCTCCAAGTCCTTCCCTGCCCCCCTGGTAGTACCCATGCCCCTCCCCCTGCCAAAAAGTCTACCCTTCACAAGCCCGGGCCCAAGGAACCCCCCTCCCAAGCCCAAGGACCCTAATCCCAAACCCAAGCCCTAACAATCCCCCCCCCACATCCCTGAGGTGCCTGCCTGCCTCCTTGATGCCCTTACCCTGTGGAAGTCATTTTGCAGTCAGGCATCAAGTAGGGGTACTGGTAGGTGCCAATTGTGCCCTGGACATCTGAGACTTTGGCCTGGCCAACAGTCTTATGTATATTTGTACATAGTTTGTTATTTATTTGATAGCATATTAATACATCTAGGCCAATGGCTTCAATGGTAAAATACTTGTCCCGCCTTTCTTTCTACGTGGGTGTTTAGTGTTTGTGGGCTTTGGTTTGTGTGTTTGTGACTTGTGTGTGTGTTGGTTGTGCTAGCTGTTGTGCCTGAGCTACATGTGTGTGTGGGCCTGCCATTGGCCCCACTGTTATTGCTGTTTTTTGTGTGTTGGATAAGTTTGTGTTTGTTCCATGCGTGCATGTAGCCAAATTCTGTATAGTTTGTGCTGGCATGTGTAATGTTGGTGTTATGTGCACTTGTGTGGTTGTTGTGTGTGCGTGCATGTGTGTGGAGTTGGCTATGCCCTATGCATTGTGTGTGGTGTGACAAATGGATCACTGTATGGCTGTGTGATAGTGTTGATTGGTTGTGTGGTGTTGTTACCTGTTGTTGTAAGTATGTGTTGTCATGTGGAGGTGTGCAGTGAGAGTGGTTGATGAAGCATATGTGCAGTCGCGGTTGTGATGTCATTGAATGAGCGAGTGGTGTTGTGTATGATGTGTTAGACATAGGCAGTGCTGTGAGTGTGCGGGTTGGTGTGTGTATGGCACATGTGTGTTGGCCATGGTATGTGTAGTTTGTGTGTGTGTAGTATATGTGTGCGCATGTGTGTATGTAGATGTGTGTGCGTATGTGTGTTCAGATAGGTGTGTGGTTACGTGTGTGTGTGTGTTCGTTGCAAGGCGTCCCGGCTGTGTGGGTTGTTTGTGGGTGTGTACTAATGCCTTTCCCTCCAGTGTGTGCTAGGTGAGTGTACTTACGGTTGTCTTCGACGATGTCGACTCCGGAGTCGTACGAGCAGGAGCAGTGGGAGGACTTCGAGTTCAGGTTCCATGAAGGCTCCGAGCAGCTCTGTGTTCCAGAAGGTGAGTGTTTTCTTTAATAGAGTTGTTTTCTACCAGGGTTTTGGTGGCGGTGCAACCGCAGTGAAAACCATGGCACTGTGCAGCATTGTAATATGTCCGGTGGAAACATGGTCCCCGCCAGTCTGAAGGTGCCTACCGCCGTCCGTGGTGGCCTGACTGCATTGGCAGTACTGGCGGTGTATTGGCTGTAAACTGTTAGGAAGACTGCTAAGGTAATAATTTGGTGATCTTCACCGCAGGGCCGTTGGGGGTACGACCTCCACCACCAGCATGATGGTCCGGGTACTGCCAAACTCGTAATGAGGGCCCACATGTCTAGGTATTGTGCCCTACAAGAAGAATCAGTTGTTCAACAGAGTGGGAATGATGATCTTACAATTAATACTATACAAAGTTCGAATAATGTGAATTGTTTGTTTATGGGTTCATTGCAAACATCTTTGAGTGAACTAAGGGGCTTACAGGAAGATGTCCCTGAAAATGAGAAATGAAAATGGGAAACACTGGCGTATGAAAAGAATTATCAGGATTTGTATGTAAATTTGTAACAGAAATATGTTTTGCCAGATTCATTGTTGCTGCCCATGTGTAAATATTTGCAAAATCAAACTCATACAAGGAGAGATAACCTGGTTAGGATCTTTAAACATTATCAGGAGAATACAAGAATTCAACATGTTTCTGAAGATGTGTGTAGTCACTGTCTAATATTCCATTTAAATAATCAGGGTAAGAAATGTGTTATGGTTATGAATCGCATTGCTAAATCAGAAGGCAATTTACAAGATTGCAGGAAGACGTTATTGAGCTGCTACCTTGTTATGGGTTGAAACATGTCTTAGTAATTATCTGTCTGATCTCTAAATGGGTGGAGACGTTTCCCACCAGGAGAGCAGATCACCCTACAGCTGCTAACTTGCTGTTAAGGGAGGTGATTCCTCGATTGGGCCTCCTGACTTTGTTTGAGGCAGTTTGTGGCGCACACTTAAAAAATGGTGTTACAGATCATTTGTACAGCTTTTGAGCTCAAGCAAAGATTTCATTGTAGCTATTGACTACAATCTTCAGGTTTAGTGGAACATACTTTCAATAATAAACTGACCAACGTTTGTGCTTCGACTGGTCTGAAGTGGTCTGATGCTCTTCCCCTTGTTTTGGTGAATATGAGAAGTACTCCTGACAGAAAGACAGGCTTGTCTCTCCAAGAGGTGGTGATGGGCGGAGCAAAGAGACTTGCAAGTATATCTTCAGTTGCACTAGCTTCCAATAACTGATGACATCATCCTGGATTACTGTAAAGGTCTGACTGATTTGGTGAAATCTGTTTCTCATCAGCTGAACATGACTGCAGAAGATTACAAGAACACACCCTGGCATGGATTGAATGCTGGAAATTGGTTGGGGATTCAAAAATATGTTTGCAAAGCTGTCTAGAGGAACATTGAAAAGGCCTTTCCAGATCCTTCTAATGATGAATAGTGCTGTCAAATGTGCTGGTGTGCCTCAGTGGATCCACGCTGCTCAGACAAAAAGAATAAGAGTTGCTAAAGTAGTGGATGAGGCAAATGATTAAGATATACACTCTGCTGATTAAGCTCAAAGTCAAATTCAAGTGTGCTACATGAATCCAGAGGGGATGAAGATTTTTTTTTAAACTGGTGAACATAAAGTACAATAACAAAAGCAAATGTTTCAGGTCAGTGAATGTTCAGGTGAAGAACCTGAGAGACTCCTGAAGCCAAGTTACAGAGTGATCAAAGTGAAGAACAGTTGCAATGTAAAAGAGCAAAGCATGAGGGGCTGCAAGAAGTCTCTGATCAAAGTGGTGACAGGTTGCAGTTGAAAACCAAAGTTTAAAGAAGATTCACTGTGGAAAAAGACAGAAGAGTTTGATCAAAGGGCAAGTTCAAGTTTTATTCAAAGACTTGAAGGAGACAAAGATCAAAAGACTTTCACTGAGAAAGAAAAGTTGAAAACATTCTCATACAGATAAGTTGCAAATGAAAACAGTGTAAACCAGAAAGAGACTTTGAGAGAGCTGAATATAGAACTTGTGAAAGTGAATCACCTGCTGCTAAAAGACCAACCACAAGTAGAGTTTCATATTGAAAATATGCCTGACAGGAGTAGATGTATCTAGCCACAATATCAAAAGATACAGATGAAATTAAGGGGGATTATTTTCAAGTCAACACATGCCAAAATATTTTTGAGAGTGGTTCAGATTTAGAGATCGACATAGAAGAAGAACCACCCTGGAAAGTGAAATAGACACTTTTTGAATGTTTACGTTTTGATGAAAACATGAAGAAAATCAAAATAAGACTGTACTAAAAAATGTGAAAGAATTGAAACAACACCTAATATCTCGCCAATCTATGATAGAGTTGTTTTGATTTTGTTTTTAAAGATATGAACTTTTACGAAGACTGAATTTTTACAGAGACTGACAACAAGATGGGTATCATCTGTAAAATTTTAAGGATGATGCTATTAATTATAACACTTATTAGTACACGCTGGCCTGTTGGTATGCTTATTGACTCCTGTGGGGAATGTTTGAAGTGATATAAATAATAATGTTGAAGTTAGAAATAATAATGTAGAATTTAAGCAAACAATACCAGTTCATGGATTTTAGTTAATGGTTATAAGTGTAATGTGTATACTAATATGATTAGGGAACATACAACAATAATAAAGATTAGTATATGTTACATCTGTGCTTATCTTCCTACATCAGGTGGGGAAGGGTTGACATATATATAAAATTAGAGATTTTGTACTCAATGTTATCTAGTGTTTTTGTCACTATTTTAATCACAAAGAATTTCTTTCCCCCTCTTTGACTGATTTTAATGTGTCTTGAAGAATCTGTTTATCAGTGAGAATAAAAATAAAACAAATATGATACTAATTGGAATGGGGATTATTTGTGCTTGATGAGTAATGATGAACATGATGTTTTTAGAGATTATAATTAAAGAGCAGTGAAAATAGAGAGAAAAACAGAGAAACAGAAGGTTGCTTCAGAAGGAACGGTGAGATGTGTAAGGCAAGGCGTAGTCCTATAGATGGAGAAAAAGTCAAACATTTTAAGTGAAATGTGTGTGACAAATCTTATGAAGTTAGTGGAAATCTTTTATATGGAGGAGAACTCATTGTGAGGGGAATTTATTATGTTTGAGGAAAGACAGCTTATTGTAACTTGCTGAGAAATTGTGGGTTCGTGGTATTTGGCTTTGGTTTTCCCCAGAATCTATCATGTGGAATAGTTGAATGAGGAACACAGTTTAGGGAGAGTGAAACGATTTTTTGATAGGTGGTTCCAGAAATTTTAGGTACTCTTATTCCTCAAATTGGAATAGCCATGACTGTTGTGAAGCTTTAGACGACAGTCTACAGTGGTACATAGACTTGCTTTTGACACAGCAGGGTCTTTTAGGTTAATGCATGTAGACATGGTAGCAATTAGAGCAATGGTTATGCAGAACTGTCTTGATTTAGACATTCTTTTGGCATAAAATGGTGGAGTTTGTTAATTCTTTCATTACAAACCTAACTAATTTGACTCATGAGATTAGATTGTTGGAAGAGCCAGGATTATGGGAGACTGTAGGATCTTAGATAAGTGACATACAGAGCAGTTTTGGTGAAGTAGGTGAATGGTTAGGCAATATCGGTGCTAGTGTTTTTCAATCAGTTTTAACCTCTATCATAATTACTATATGCACAATTACTCTATTTATTTTATTAAAATTGCTAGAGCATATAGTTAATAGCTATAATAGTAAGAGTAAGAGCAACAATAGGTTGAAAAAAGGAAAATATCAATGGATGTAGAAATTGATGACTACAGGCATAGATTGTATCAACAATTAAGGCAATTAGAGAATGTTTGATTATTCAAGAAGATGAAGATTTCAATAAACTAATGGCTGATTAATAAAGTTTATTACTGGTGTTTTAGTGGTTATTTAAAAAAATAATCAGAGGGTGTAGGTAGTTAAAGTTTTTTATGATGTGCAAATTGTGGGTGATAATTTACTTGTGTGAATTAATAATTTGAATAATGCATATTGTCGCAATGGATGGACTAATAAATTACATCTGAAACAATATGATTATTTGGTTTATAAGTATAATTAATAATGCAGTATAGTTATGCCACATTTTCGAGTGAGACTTTATTTAATTTAAAATGGATGCAGCTTCTGGTGTTAGCTCATCTTGCTGCTGTACCTTCCCCCTCACAATCAGTGACTCACTGCAAGTCATCTTTCCCCACAGTTTCAGTGGAGCATACAAATATGATGCAAGAGGGATCAATTGTAATAGACAGCATGTATTGTGAATTAACCTTTCCTTCATTTACAAACTGTATCGTTTTGAAGGATTTCTACTCGAAGTTCCAAAGAAGGCGTGCAAAAAAACATAATTCTATGAGCTACTGTTTAAGAAATGTTCTGGAGTGTACTTGCTGAGAAAGCCTGCAGAAGATTTCTCTTATCTTAAGAAATGGCTTAGTGTTACGAATTTTATTATTTACATAATTGTTTTTGAATTGCCAGTGCAACCTAACCATGATCATGCCATGCTGATTTTAAAGTTTTATTAACTGTTATGGATAAACTGTGTATAAAAACCCTCGTTTTGAGGGCTTATGGGCAACTTTCCATTTTTCTCCTGAGACACTCAAGACTTTTTTCTCTCTTAGGATACTGTCAGAACTCACATAAAATCTCTTTAGATTTATTTCCTTAAATACGGATTTTTGTTATGCTTTGTGAGTCTCTATTTTCTGTATCTAAGCCTTAAAGGCAGACTTATGCATTCCTTTGTACCATTCTTATTAATAATTCTGTAATACTCTAGAACTCAGTTATTTAGAAATCTAAGTTTTGTTTTGACTTTAACTCTGCTATGAAATGTTTCATGGATGGGGAGGGTAGTCTATTATGGGTAGATCAACAAGAGAATTGGATCCAAATTGCCTAAGGTAAAGATTTGGGTACATAAAATATGGGAGTTTAGATGATTATTGGGGTTCTGCTCCCACACTCCCACCTAGACACTAGAGGCACAACATGGCCCTGGATCAAAAAAGGAGTTCAGGTCGCATTATGGATGCTGATCCATTTGTCGACAGTTACTGACACCGTTACGGTATTCCATGTCAGTGATGGAGCCCTTGTTTACATTTCAGATATTCCTAATCTTGCATTCCCTACGATTATACATTTCTCCCAGACGAGTTTCCATAGTTTTATTTTTCATGGAGCATAGGATTCTTGTGTAGGGCATTTGGGAACAGAGTTGTCCCTAAGCATCTGGGTGAGTTCAGGTGTTGGGTGAATGTTTATGGAGGAGCAGGAGTATGAGTCCTGGAGTTGATACTGAAGGAAGTGTGAGTTTCTCACAGAGCCTGATAGTGGGTGAAGATGTTCAGGATGGAGGCTCATCCAATCCTTGACATCTCTGCCGGGGGCACACAGCGAGTGACTGGATTGTCACACATGTTAATTTTAATTATCATTTTGCTATGAAAGTGTGTGAAGGATATATACACAGCTGTTGAAATACATAAGCTCCATAGTGAAATAAAATGCTATGGTTACATGTGAGGAGAGGACAGGTGTGTCTGAGTGAGAGGATGGTTACTGGGAAACTGTGGGGAACAGTCCCTTGAACCCCACCACTTACCTGTCATAGCAACCAGGGTCGACTCTTCTGGTGTTTCTTGTCACCGGAGTACCTGTAAGGAAAAGGAGAAACGAAGGGTGAGAGCGGGCTGAACCTACAGAAGGCAGGAAACAGTAACTACTCTACACAAGGAGCCAGGACCCCGATAGCTGCAATCCAATCACTAGACAGAGAAGGAGGGGTAAAAAAAAGCTGAGGACACCGGAAGGAGGAAGGAGAGAGACTGCAGGAATTCCAGAGGGGAAGAAGAACCGGATGGACAAAGGAGGACAAAGATGGAGAAACCAGACACAGCGAACATAAGAAACAACCTAGGTGCAGAAATAATTTACCAATGAGACTCTGTAATAGTTAACAAACCACCAAAATTGAGAAATCTACTCAGCTTCTGCATCCTTATATACGCCCATTGCTCCTACAGTGGTGTCAGATGTGGCATCTGGTGATATGGAGGCTGTAGTAACCCGTATGGCAGAACGCAACAGAAGCTGGAAAAGCCATGGAACAGTTTTTAAGCATGGCTGCGTAAGGCAGACAGAACCGTCACTAGACCCTGATCACCCAGGCCCAGTCCCAGGATACAGCCATAGGAAGACTGACTGACGTACTGGGTCAACAAAGGGGCCACACTGCCTTACTGTCGGTGGTCTTGCAGACATATTTAGGTGGAGAGGACCTATACTTTTTCTTTAATAATTTTAAATGTATGTGTAGGAAAGTGGCCCTTTTGGACATGGTCAGCCCCACTTTGTACCTGGTAATTGATGCAATTTTTACTGAAAGTACACAGGGTTTTGCTAACCAGGTCCCCAGTACAAGATCTCTTTTCCTAAAAAAAACTGTGAAATTGTTCCCCAATTGGCAATACCTTTGATCCCCTGTAAGTCCCTATTAAATGGTACGTCTGGTATCTAGGGCCTGGGTACCAAAAAGGATTCGCAAGGGCTGCAGCATGTATTGCAGCACCCGCAGGGACTCCTCACCTAGCACATGCAGACAGCCATTGCAGGCTGCATGTCTTGGTGCAGCTAAAAGTGAAAACACGATATGGCACACAGCCTGTGTGCCATGTCGCCTAACACTGCATGCACTAAATGTTAGTCGCCCCTACAGCAGGCCTTACAGGCCTATGGCAGGGCGCATTATATTACATATGAGGACATATCTGCAAGAGCAGATATGCCCCTGCTATGTCTTTGTCGATTCTTAGACATAGTGAGTGGACAGGGAAGCCATTTTAAGTACATGTGCTGTACACTAGTCACTACGAGTTCCCGAGCTACATGATGGCTTTACTGAATAAAGGGATTTTTGGTATCAAACATCTCATTTCAATAATCCCTCACTGATGCCAGTGATGGATTTATTAATACATGCACCCAGAGGGGACCTTAGAGGCCGCCCTGAAAACCTACCAACTACCCGTGTGGGAATTGACTAGTTTTAGCCAGCCTGCCACCACTAGACAGGATTCTGCCCCCAGGGTGAGAACCTTTGCTCTTGGGTGATCAGAGACAAAGCCTGCTCTGGGTGAGGGTTTACACACCCTGCCCAACAGGATTACATGCAAATCTGCATTCCAGGGCAGAGGACTTCAAAGAAGACTGCACCCTTGGTATGCAGATCTGGCTTCACTCAAAGGGGAGATGCCAACCCCCTGCACCAGGGCTCATTTGGCACCAGGACGGACAGGAAATGTAATGTTCAGAGAGGTATGTCCACCCCTTAGGTCAGTCCCACCCCTACGGTGAGCTGTCTGATGTGGACACCACAGTTATAAATCTGCCATGTTGGTTTTGGCAGAAATAGGAACTCTTGGGCTGGGTTATGCCCACTTCCCACAAGAAGTGGTCATATAGGGAGCGTAGTGACCCCAGTGGTAAGTTGCCCATTGGCTTCTACCCTACATTCCCCTAAACGCCCCTAAGTTCAGTATTCAGAGGAGCCACTGGCACCAGGAAATCAGATTTGTGCTGACCTACGAAGAAGGGCACTCAGGAGCTGCAAAAGCAAAGCTCGAGGAGGAAGCTCCTGACTTGGCCCCAGCTCTGCTGACTTGTCTTCTGTTTCTGCCAATTTCTGCTAAAATCAATTAGTCCTGCAAGCTGAGGTGCCTCTAAAAGCCTGGGAGGACTGCCTGCCTTCAACAAAAACCCAGAAACTCTAGAAGAGCAGCGGAGATGCTTCCCTGCATCTTGCAAGTACCCCAAGAGACCTGCGAGGACTCTGGAAAACAGAAAACCCGACACCTAAAAGCACCACTGCACCTGTGCAACATAGCCTGAGTTGAAGTGGACCAACGGTGCTAACGTGGTCCCCAAGACCTCCAGAGACAAAGCCCACCTTGGACTTGCCCACTGTGGACTCACCAACGCCACCTGCAGCCTCTGCCCACAGGCACCCTCAACTGCGAGTGCTTCCCGTTGAGAAAAACTAACGCATCAAAGCACCTTTGCACCTGTCGCCCCTGGCCCGAGAAGAAGAGGACACCATGAGTCCCCAAACATCTTAAGATTTGAACCTACCTGTTGGTTCTCCTCGATTGGACCCACTAGTCCTCACCTACAGCCACTTTTCAACCAGACCGATCGTCATTGACTAACATTGGGCACCTGATGCCGTACCTCTGCACTTGGCCTCTACAATGCCATCCGGTGTGACCTTGTGGTGTGGTCCCGACCCTTGCCCAATACTTACCTTAAGTCTGGGAGACTGGTCCCGTAAGTCGCGGTACTATATCTGAATGCAGTACTTGTTTTTCTCTCCATAGGATAACATTGCTGCTTCTGGAAAATCAACTAAGTGTTGACTTTTCAAACCTGAAACTATTTTTCTAGCAAAACATACTTATCTGATTGTATTGATTCTGGTGCCTAAACACATATAAAGATACTTGTTATATTTGTAAACTGTTGTGGACCTCCTAAGGACTCAAGAGAGTCATGTGTCTCATTTATTGACTGTGTGTGTATTTGCAGATGTCTAGCACTCCGCTCTGATAAGCCTAAGGCTGTTCGACCACACTACCCCCTAAAAAGAGCACCATGGGATTGCTAGAGCAAGCCTCTGTCCACTGGTAAGGAAACCAGTGGACTATTTGCACTATATATTTCATTTTGATATATCATATAAAGAGCCACCTTCCTACGGTATGACCAAAACATCAGCCTGGCCCGTGACAGATGGGGTCAGTATTTTGGCCTCTACTCTCTGGAGACCTGCAAACCGCCAATCAGGCTGACAGTCCAAGGAACCACTCCCTATGGTGAGATCTAGAGGAGTATTTTTGAGAGACAAGGGGTGGATGAGGTGATGGACAGGGTAAGGTTGCAACAGATTATGGAGGGTCCACAGGAGCCTCTTCGGGCCCTGTACTATAGAGTCAAGAATATGACTGACCGGTGGCCCAAATCAATGACCGCTACCAAAGAGGAGATTCTTGAGAATATTTATTTAGAACAATACCTAGGCTCCTTATGACCTCCTGTCCAGAAATGGGTATGGCAACATAAGCAAGTAACTCTGGATGGGCTGTCGAAATCTCAAGTGCCTATACCCGACCACACAAGCTACAAAAAGGCTAGGAGGAAAGTGGTCAGAGGGTTACTGGCCCTGGTACTGTAAGACCACACAGGCCATGACTGATCCAGAAGCCAGAGGTAGTGACGTTGCTGCCTAGTCCTGCTCTTTGACCCACACTTACCATACCCCATTGTTTTCATTGTGGGGAATTAGAACATATTGCTCACCACTATCCCCAGAAGGAGGAGCCTATATCCAGTCGCACCCCTATGGGTGGGCCTCATCCCTAAACTACTAGAAATACAAATGTTTGGTAGCAATTATACTGACTTGGAATCCCTAGTCCAAAAGACCTGGAAGAAGGGTAGCACGGAACAAAATAAAAACTCCCTCCTGGATAGGTTTCATTGGGCAGGCATATACCGTCAGGTTAAGACATATTGCAGGGAGTGTCCTGTGTGCCAAAAGAATAGTCGCTATCACCCCTCAAGGGTTCCCTTACTCCCTCCGCCAGTGATTGAGGATCCATTTTCTAGAGTAGGAATGGATATTATTGGTCCCCTTCTTCCTTCACGAAGTGGGTGCCGTTATATCCTTGTTATGGTGGACTACACCACTCAGTATCCTGAGGCAGCGGCTCTGTGACAGCCCAACATAACCCACATAGCAAAAGCTATGATACACACATATTCCTCGAGTAGGACTCCCAAAGAGGGTCTGACAGACCAAGGGAACCCTGTTCGTTTCCCGATTGATGAAGCAGTTATGTCAGCAACATGGGCCTCAAGCAAATACGCACTGCTGTATCCCACCCACAGATGGACTACTTCGTGGAGAGGTATAATGCCACTCTTAAGAGCAACCTGAAAAAATTATTGGATTTAGAAGCCAGAAGATGGGAGGATATGTTACCCCTTGGCTCTTTTTGCAATCAGATGTAAGGTCCAAAAGAGCACCAGGTTTTCTCCTTTAAAGTTACTCTTTCGCGTCAGCCCTGTTCCTTGCTAGACATGGCCAAAGAGGAATGGGAACAAGAAAAGGACAACACAATAGTTTTAAAACGCACTTAAGTAAAAAAAAGAAACACAGTGAGGGCCAATTTGGAGAATGCCCAACAAGCCCAGAAATCTTAGTATGATAAAAAGGAGAAAACTTGGGCCTTGTCCATAGGGAATCTGGTCCTTTTAATGATGCTCTCACCCGAACACAAGCTTCTGGGTCAATGGCAAGTCCCCTATAAAATGTCAGAACAAGTAACCCTGTCACTTATCGTATCGAGTTGAACCCTGGAAAAAACTGGTATCCCAGATTTCTCACATAAACCTTCTAAAGACAAGGGAGGGACACCCTTCTCATCCTGTTCGGATCGAGAAAACAATCTTGTATACCCAAAGTATTGATTCAGACCTCCCCGAAAGCTTGAATCAAGAACTAAGAACACACATAAAGCAATTTCACTGGATATTCTCCCTTATTCCTGGCAGGACCACTATCACAGCCCATCCCATACATTATCGTCCGGGGGAGAAAGTACACCTAAAACCATACAAAATACCAGAGGCTTGTAGAGCTGTCACTGGAACGAGGTAAAACAGGGGTGGCAAATGGGGTCATCAAACTATCCTTTAGTGAATGGAATTTGCTGATAGTTTCAGTGCCAAAACCAGATGGGTCCGTCCACTTTTGCACTTAATTGAGGGAAGTTAACAAAATATCCAAATTCAACACATACTCCCTCCCAAGAGTGAACTACAGAAAAAAGTGGCTATGCTTACAGGTTTACACTTCCTACATATGTGTATAATATATTTGGGAAATAATGTCCTGAGTCACAGTGCTCAAATGGTGCAACACTGGAACAACACCCAACCACCTCGGGTGCAGTTGTGACGACCTGCACATACACTTCCTTTTACTACGCGGCACCAACCTCTTACGGCTTATTATGGCCGTGTCTACCGGGATACTTATTAACTCTTCAGTATTTGGCAAAACAACCTAACATTTTTGCATCGGCAGAAAGTCGTTTCCCTGAGAAACAAACTATGCAGTGTTTAAAAAGGAACAAAGAACAGATGATGGACGGAATGCTGAACAATGCAAACATTCACTCCCAGTCACAAAGATCTGCGTTACATCCTTTGGTTTTCTTCCCCACCAGGCCACCCCAGTTTGGACCCAGCCATATGCAAATCAGTCTTGTCCAAGTTTCCCATGGAAACAGTGCAGTCCGAACTGCCAAGCTAGGTCCTCCCTGGACCAGAAACAAGCATTCTAGGAACGGTTTCAGGGTATCATCCTTCATCAGCCAAGCTAGCTTGAATCCAGTGGCGCAGTGAGAACAGGACCTGCATCTGGGAATACCTTCCCAGTTAGGTTACAAAAGCAAAAGAACAGATGATGGACTGAATAATAAACAATGCAAACATTCACCCCCAGTCACAAAGATCTGGGTTTAATCCATTGTTTTTTTTGCCCACCACAGTTTGGGCCCAGTCATATGGTAATCAGTCTTGAACCTCTTCCCCATGGGAACAGTCCAGCCAGAACTGCCAAGCCAGGTCCTCCCTGGACCGGAAACAAGCATCCTGGGACCAGTTTCAGGGTATTACCCTTCATCAGCCTAGGTAGCTTGAAGCCAGTGGCGCAGTGAGCATGGGACCCATGTCTGGGCATACCCTTCCCACTTAGGGTGACAAAAACAAAAAGAACAGATGATAGACAGAATACTGAACAATGCAAACATTTACCCCCAGCAAAACAATGGATTACACCCAGATCTTTGTTACTGGGGGTGAGTGTCTGCATTGTTCAGTATTCCATCCATCTTCTATTGTTTTTGGCTTTTGTCGCCCTAGGAGGGACAGTTTAGGAAGCTGGCTCTGTATATACTATATCAAAATGAGATAATGGCCCTCATTATGACATTGGCGGAAAATCCCACTTACCGCCATGCCGACTGCCAACATAACTATCAGCCCCGACCTGTATTCCATCACATACCCCCAACCCTACCCTCACTCCCATGACTCCACCACCCCCATATACCCCACCATCACAACCCACTCAACCCAATACCAAGCCCTGCATGCAGCACCAATGCATGGACATTCCTCACAGACCTGCATGGACCCCTATCACCACAGCATGCACACTAGAGAGAATCACCTAGCCCACCAAATATCAACTCACACAAGGCAAAGCTGCTGGGGCAATAACAACCACAGAGGGCAACACACCCATGCATAATATGTCACACGCAGAAACAATAACATTACATTTACATCCCCACAGGTAACCCACCCAATGTCACAGGTGAAGAGGTGCCAGCAACATCCAGTCCCCCCACAGAAGAGGCCCACAGTAATGACAGCAGCTCTGGTCACCTGGATCTGGATGACCAACCAGGCCCATCAGGGACCTCCGGACAGTCGGCTACCCAGGCACAGTCACACACCACCACAGAGCCTCCCCCCTCAGGAAACACCACCACAGCACCCACCCAGCGGGCCCATACCTCTGTCCCCAGGACACGTCAATCAGCAGTGTATCCACCACTAAAGGGACCCCAGGCCACCCCACAAACACAGGACGATTAGGGACCTGGGGTCCGTGGCAATGGGCACACGGTTCAGGTGACAGAGGCACAGGACAACAGGGAAGCTGGGAGGACTGCTGTGGGACAGGGGGAGGACAGGCCCAGGGAACCGGCTCTCCAGGAGGCACTCACCGTGATCCTGGGAGCATACCAACATTCCCAGGATACGCTGGGACAGATACAGGACAAGTTGCAGGAGAACATGCCGTTGCAGGAGGGACAGTACTTGGGGATCAGGGAGGACTTGAAGGACATCAACACTACCCTGGTCTCCATTGCAGGGGTGCTGGCAGACATGGCCAACAGTATGAGGGAGGCAGTGGCACACCACCGGACCCCTGACACTAGCCAAACCTCCGAACAGCCCTCCACCTCCGCTGCCGCTAGTGGACAGGAGGCCCCACCACAGGAACAACAGGCCACCAGCAACCCTCCCCCTGCAGAAGAAGAACCACCCCGCAAACATTCCCTGCGATCCAGGCAGAAGCCAGAGACTATTCCCAAGACCACACCCAGGAAATAAGACTCTCCTGATTGTCATCCTTGTGTCCCACTCTGTCACCCTGTTCACCTTTAACTGCCATTGCTCAACTTCCTATGCCCCCTTGGACAATGCACCTGTGATACAAATAGATTTGACTCTATCCTGGACAAGTATGGCGTATGTCAGATTTTTTCAAAAAGGTATTCGTTTAACAAAGGTTCACACAATGCAATTCAACTGTACAGTAATGTTTACATTGGAAAGACCTGTAGTTGGCTGCACTGAACACACCAGGAGCAATAGTGGGGCACCAACATCTGCAAAAAGAGATGCCAAAGGTTACAGTGAGTGGGCATAGAAGTAGGAATACACAGCCTGCCAGTAACAATGTCACACATCAAACTGTCAATTATATGTGTATCAACACTGTCTTACCTGTGTCTCATTGGAAGTATTGACGAATAATTGCACTTCTGTTGTCCTCATCCTCATCCTCTGCCTCCTCATCTTCACTGTCCACAGGGTCTACTGCTGCCACACGGCCATCTCCTGCCTCCTCCTCCTGCAGAAAAGGCACCTGGCGATGCAAGGCAAGGTTGTGCAACATACAGCATGGCACGATGATCAGCCAGACCTTCTTGGGTGAGTAGCGCAGGGTTCCACCTGTTAGATGGAGGGAAGGAAACCTGGCCTTCAGGAGGCCAAAGGTTCTCTCTCTAATTCTTCTTGTTCGCCCATGTGCCTCATTGTAACTTTCCTCTGCCCTTGTCCTGGATTCCTCACATGCGTCAGTAGCC
Organism: Pleurodeles waltl; assembly: GCF_031143425.1. Classification (NCBI taxonomy): domain Eukaryota; kingdom Metazoa; phylum Chordata; class Amphibia; order Caudata; family Salamandridae; genus Pleurodeles; species Pleurodeles waltl. Next base: position 881,790,212 of record NC_090448.1, on the reverse strand, counting down.
ATGAGAGGTTGGGGTAACCAGAGTCACCTGCAAATATCGAGGGATGACTGTTAGCCACACACTAACCCTTAGGGCCCACACCATACCCATACACCAACATATACTGGGTGGGAACTAGGGCTCACCTAATAGCCACATCCTGTGCCTCTGGAGTTGAGCCATCACATTTGGGATGCTGCTATTCCTCAGGATAAAGGCATCATGCACAGACCCAGGATACTTTGCATTGACGTGGTAGATGTACTGGTCCGCCAGGCACACCATCTGCACATTCATGGAGTGAATGCTCTTCGGATTTCTGAACACCCGTTTATTTCGCGGGGGACAAATGCAATATGTGTTCCATCAATAGCCCCAATAATGTTGGGGATATGTCCAATTGCATAGAAATCAGCTTTCACTGTGGCCAAATCCTCCACCTGGGGGAAAACGATGTAGCTGCACATGTGTTTAATCAGGGCAGACAACACTCTGGTCATCACTATTTGGACCATAGGCTGTGACATTCCTGCTGCCAAGCCCACTGTCACTTGGAAGGAGCCGGTTGCCAGGAAATGGAGCACTGATAGCCCTTGCACAAGAGGGGGATCCCGGTGGGGTGACGGATAGCAGAGATTAGGTCAGGCTCCAATTGGGCACACAGCTCTGTGTTTGTGGCCCTGTTAAGTCTATAGGTGAGGATAATGTGCCTGTCCTCCATTGTTGCCAAGTCCACCAGGGGTCTGTACACGGGGGATGTCTCCATCTCCTATTCATCCGCAGCGGTTGCAATCTATGGGGCAAGATGGTGAGTAGCTGGTCATTATCTCTACATTCCAACCACTACAGTTCAATGCATGTTGTGATTGTAACAGTATTTTGTTGGAGATGTCCAAATGGTGCATTTGTGTACTGTGATGCAGTTAAGATCCATGGCCTGCCCCCCCCCTTCTGAAATGGTGTCCGCCTGTCCTGAATGGAGGGACAGGTGGAAATGAGGTAATTCCGCTAACGTTTTGTGCCATTGCGGGAGGCGGTCGAAAAACGCTGTGCAACTCCTCATTGGTTAACATTGGGCCCTATTGGGTCAGTGGCCAATGGTGATGTACGCCAGCGGTGATGGTACGCACCGCCGCGACTGCCATTTTCTATCTGTGCACTCACTTGCTACCTAACCTTCAACAGGAAAGGACCGACACTGGATGTGCTGCTGTGACCTGTGTCTGGAACTGACCATGGCTAGTGTGACTGGGGAAAGGGCCCCTGCCTTCACCTCGGCGGAGTTGGAGAGACTGGTGGATGGGGTCCTTCTCCAGTACCGAATGCTGTATGGGCCTCCAGACCAACAGGTGAGTACACCATGAGTACAATGCATGGGGCGTGAATGCATAGAGTGCTGTGTGTCAAGGCCTCATGTGGGGAGGGGTGGTGGATGGGCCCTGGGCAGAGTGCAGCATGTATGGTAGGCCATGTCTGTGCTAATGGGGATGGTAAGGGGCATGGTGGGCCATGAGTGTAACAGGCAGGACAGTCGGACTAATACCTTTCCCTGTGTCTATTTCCCTGCAGGTCAGCGCCCATCAAAAGAAGGGTATATGGCGTGCCATCGCCAAGGACGTGTGAACCATGCGGGTCTACGGCAGGTGGAGCACCCACTGTCAGAAAAGGTGGGAGGACCTCAGACGCTGGGCACGGAAGATGGCAGAGGCCCAGCTGGGGATGGCCTCCCAACGAGGAAGGGGTGCCCATCGAACCCTCACCCCCTGATGGCCTGCATACAGGTGGTGGCCTATCCGGAGCTGGATGGGCTCTTGGGGGCATCACAGCAGCCACAAGGGGGTGAGTAGATTGCCCCAGTATACAACTTGCGCATGGTGGGGTGGTATCCAGGTGGGGGATGTGTGTCTGTGGGTGCTCCTAGGCCAGGCATGACATTGCAGAGTAGGTCCCATGTTGGGCAGGGTTCTGATGTAAAATTCCTCCAACCAAGCTAGTAGACATCCACTACTGGGCTGGGGTCTGTGGGTCTCAGGTATGCTGCAATTAGCGTTAGGTGTCCCTATCCATGGCCTGGTGACTAGCATTGTGACTGGTAGTGCATTGCCTAGTGCATAGGGCTGTTCCCTGTGTGTGTGTGTCGTCACAGACCAAGTATATCCTTTGTCTCTTCCCCCCTTTTTTTTTTTTGTCACCCAGTGCATTAGCATCATCTTGCGGAGGAACAGAGGCACCGGCGACGGAGGGTGCTGCATCCCAGCAGTCCCAGGAGGCCGAATCCACCAACAGTGTGGGCACCAGTGGGACAGAGGGCGAGGGAAGCACCACGGCGGAGACTTGAGGGGACAGTTCTGAAAGTGATACCTCCTCCGATGGAAGCTTCCTGGTGGTGGGGGACACCTCTGTGCCCACCCCAACTACAGGTACAGCCGCCACCCCCGTACCAGCACTGCCCTCCCAGCAGCACCAAGGCGAGTTGCCCGTGCTCGCTCACCCAGGAGGGTAGGCATTTCCTACGCCCCGGGCACCTCAGGCCCTGCCCCAGTTAGCCCTGCTGCCCTGAGTGAGGAGGGTACTGACCTCCTGCGATACATCTCTGTTGGGCAGTCAACCATTGTGAGTACCATCCAGGGGCTGGCAGCCCAAATGCAACAGACAAATGCATTCCTGGAGGGCATTCACACTGGTATGGTGGCCCAACATAGATCAATCCAGGCTCTGGCCTCCTCCCTGATGGCAGCCACTGTCCCTGTTTCCCCCTCCCCCCTCCAACTTCCTCTTCCCAGTCCCATTCCCCTCAACCCCAACCTATCCCAAGCACACAGGCAGACGAGCATGTACCCAGGACAACACACAAGAGTGGACATGGCAAACACAAGCACCACACTTCATCCCACAGGCACTCACACAAACACCATCCAGATGCAGACATATCAACATCCACTGCCTCCACTGTGGCCCACCTCCTATTCGTTGGCCACCTCCAGCCCAGCTGTGTCTCCACTCACACCTGCATGCACTACATCCTCATCCACTACCCCCATCACCAGCACACCTAACAGCACATGCCCCTCAATGGCAGTCACCACCCCCACTTCCATGCACACGTCCCGTGTCCTCTCCCACTGTGTCTGTGCCCTCTCCTCCCAAAGTACACAAACGCAAGCACTCAGACACCCAACAGCCATCCACCTCACAACAGCATCCAGCCCATGCATGTGCACCCAAACACAGCAGACTGACACCTCCTACAACCACTCCCTCTTCCTCCACTCCCAAACCATTTCCCTCTTCCTGTCCCAATGTCCCTAAGAAGCTTTTCCTTGCCAACATTGACCTCTTCCCTACCCCTCTCCCTCACCCTCAGCTACCTAGTCCACGGGCACAGTAGTGTCCACAGCTACACCTAGTGGGAGAGAATCCCGGGCACCAGGCAGCCACACTGAAAGGGTGCCTGCACCAAGTGCTGCAAGGAAGGGCAAGGAGGCACCCCCAGCTGCTTAAAGGAAGGGCAAGGAGCAATCCCCAGCTGCTGAGAGGACGGGTAAGGAACAGTCCCTAGCTGCAGCCAAAAGGAGCAAGGAGCCATCCCCATCTGCTGGCAGGAAGGGCAAGGGGCCTGCACCAGTAGGCAAAAAGGACAAGAGGCCTGGTGCTGGGACTCAGTCGGAGCCCCCACCACCAACCATGGTGGTTCAGCTGTCCGACGCTGCAGGGGAAGGGCTGGATCCTCCCCCCACTATTACCAGCGCTGCCACCAGCACCGCCACCAGAAGCAGCAGCCCCAGTGGGCAGCCGTCCAAGGCTGCAGGGGATGGGCTGGAGCCTCCCTCCACCACTGCTAGCACCGCCACCAGCTCCGCCACCAGTACCGCCACCTGCTCCATTACCAGCACCGCCACCAGCGCCACAACCAGTACCTCCACCAGCAGCCCCAGTTGCCAGCCGTCTGAGGATGCATGGGATGGGCTGGAGCCTCCCCCCCCCACCACTATCAGCACCGCCACCAGCAGCCCCAGTGGGCAGCCATATGAAGCTGCAGGGGATGGGCTGGCGCCTCCCCCCACCACTACCAGCGCCGCCACCAGCAGCAACAGCCCCAGTATACAGCCATCCGAGGCTGCGGGTGATGGGCTGGAGCCTCCCCCCACCACTACCAGCACCTCCACCAGCAGCACCACCACTGCCACCACTGAGCAGCCGTCACCGCTGGCGGACAGTGTGTAGTCCTGCGTCCATGGGCTGTTGTGCGGCCTGGCACCAGCAAATCCTGTGGGTCTGACACCCAGCTGTGAGAGTGTGACCTTGCATTCCCCGAGACCTGCATCATAGGGCACGATGTCCCCTCCACAACCAGTGGAGAAGCCATCCACTCACCCCATCCTTCCAAGGGTGAAGCTCACTGGGCACAATGCCCCCTCCAGAACCAGTGGAGAAGCCATCCACTCAACCTATCCTTCCGAGGATGAAGCTCACTGGGCACAATGCCCCCTCCAGAACCAGTGGAAGTAGTCACTCACTTGGGAGACTGTGGCCTTGCACTCCCCAGGACCAAGCAGTGGGCAAACCACCCACCTGAGAGGCTGTGGCCTTGCACTGCCACGGACCAAGCAGTGGGCAAATCACCCACTTGAGAGACTGTGGCCTTGCACTCCCCAGGACCAAGCAGTGGGCAAATCACCCACATGAGAGACTGTGGCCTTGCACTCCCCAGGACCAAACAGTGGGCAAATCACCCACTTGAGAGACTGTGGCCTTGCACTCCCCAGGACCAAGCAGTGGGCAACTCACCCACTTGAGAGGCTGTGGCCTTGCACTCCCCAGGACAGAGTGATGCCCCTCTAGGACCAGTGGTGTTGTACCATCTTCCGGCTGAGGTGCCTCCCCCCCCCAATTCCCCATCCCTCTGAGGTGCCTGTCTATTTTCGACCTGATGCCCCTGCAGTGTTTTGTCTGTGTTGTTGCAGGAGTAAGGTAGGGCCTTGGACTATGTGATTTTGCCCTGTGGCCCACAGACATTGAGGACTTGCCAGTGTCCCTACATTTGTAAATATGTATATACTTTTTGATATGGATGCACGTATTTATACTATTTTATCTTCTGACACTCACTTTGATCTATAGGTGTTGTCCTTGCATTATTCCTGAGTGATACGGGGTACATATGTTATGTTGCTGCATCTGGTTGTGTGTATGGGGGTGTTTCGTGTTGCATGTGTGTGTGTGTGTGTGTGTGTCACTCTCCCCCCCGTGTGCTAGGCGGAAGTACTCACCGTGGTCATCTTCGCCGGCGTTGGTGTTCATAAAGGAGCAGAAGGTAGATGAGCATGGGGAACCGGGCTCCATGGCGGCATGGTTGTTCCCTGGCTCTCCACTGGTGAGTCCTTTGACTTCTGAAATCTGTTTTCACCAGGCTTTTGATGTCGTTGGTACCGCCCCGGAAAAGGTGGCGGATCGTGTGTCATATTACTGTGGGCGGAACATTGTCTTCCACCTGGCTGTTGGCGGTTACCACCGTGGTGCCTGTTGGTTTCGCCATGGCGGTCAGTGTGTTAAAGTGGCTGTCTGTATGAGCGGTTTCCGCCTTAGTCATAGTTCCATATTTATTACCACCGGCCTGTTGGCGGTAGTACCGCCGCTTTATCACCGACCGCCGGGGTTGTAACAAGGGCCATAGTGTGCACTGAGTACAGGGTTCCTCAAGAGGCTTGACAGAGGCAATAATAGATAATACTAATGCTCTATTTGTGGTAGTCTGATCAAGCAGTTAGGCCTATCAGGGGGTAGTGTTAAGCATTTATTGTACACACACAAGCAACACACACTCGATGACTTAACTCCAGGCCAATAGATTTTTATATAGAAAAATATTCTTTTGTTACTTTATTTTTAGAACCACAGGATTAATTTAGCATGTAAGTACATTAAAAAGGAGGCACCTTGCATAGTAATACTTAAGACTTTGAATAGATTCAATATTGTACACAGTTTTCATTAAAATGGCAAAAAAGCTATTTTAAAAGTGGACACAGTGCAATTTTCAACAGTTCCTGGGGAGGTAAGCATAGTACAGTTTGTTAGGTAAGTACCACACTTACGGGTTCAGTCTCTGGGGCATAGGTAGCCCGCCGTTGGGGGTTGAAGGCAACCCCAAACACCCAGCACTAGCAACAAAAGGCCAGTCAGGTGCAGAGGTCAAACAGGAGCCAAAATAATGTGTGCGCTTATGGAGACAGGGGGTACTCCAATTCCAGTCAGCTTGCAGGTAAGTACCCATGTTGTTGTGGGGCAGGCCAGCGGGGTTTGGAGGAGTACTGGAGGGGCCCCAGGTAGGCACAAAAACCACACCCTCAGCGGCACGGGTGGCCGGGTGCAGTGTGCAAACAGGGCGTCTGGTTCTCAATAAAACTCTATGGAGGGACCCAGGGATCACTTAAGTGCTGCAGGCAGGGCACGGGGGCCTCTCGGACAAGCCACCGACTGAGTAAGGGTGAGGGACGCCTGCTGGTCGTTGCTGCACTAGTGGTCGGTTTCTCACATGCCTGGGGCTGTGGGTGCAGTGCTTCTCCAGGGGTCGGATATCTTCGTCCTGGGCAGTCGCGGTCAGGGGGGTCCTCGGGATTCCCTCTGCAGGTGTCATCATGAGGGTGCAGGAATGTCAGCCCAGGGTGTACACGTCGGAGTTGCCTGGGTGTCCTCTCTGGATAGTTGGTTCCTCTGGACATGGGCCGGGACGTCAGGTGCAGAGTAGTGGGGACTCACGCTTCTGGAATGAGGTGGGAGTCCCTTTAAAGTTGGTTGTCTTTTCTTCTGGTTGGGCAGAGCCGCTGCCCATGGGCATTCTTGGTCCTCAGTGTTACAGGCAGTCCACTTGAAGGCTTTTCAGGGGTCGCTGGACCTGTAGAACGCATCGTTTTTCGGTTGCAGGGTCTTTGAACTAGGAGACAGGCCGGTAGGGTTGGGGCCAAGTCAGTTGTCATCTCCTTCTATTCTCTGCTGGGTTTTCAGCTCAGCAGTCCTTCTTCTTCTTGAGAGGTCATCAGGAATCCAATGATCTGGGTTCAGGTTTGCACCTAAATGCTAAATTTAGGGGCTTGTTAGGGTCAGGGGGCCGTAGCCAATGGCTACTGTCCCTGAGGGTCGCTACACCTTCCTTGTGCCCACTCTCTCTGGGGAGGGGGTTCATCCCTATCCCTATTGGTTCTACTCCTCCAAAGCAAGATGTAGGATTTCTCAAGGAGGGGGTCACTTCAGCTCTGGTCACCTTAGGGGTGGACCTGGCTGGATTGGTGACTCCTCCTTGTTTTTCTCATTAGACATCTGGACTTGCCGACGAAAGTGGGGGCTCGTCCAGGGGGCGGGCAGCTCCACTGGCTGGGGTGCTCTGAGGGCACTGTAACATCAGGCTTGAGCCTTTGAGGCTCACCGCTGGGTGTTACATTTCCTGCAGGGGGGAGGTGTGAAACACCTCCACCCAGTGCAGGCTCTGTTTCTGGTCCCAGATAGCACAAAGGCTCTCACCTCAGGGGTCAGAAACTCAGCCAGTCCTGCACTGAAGGATTGGGTAAAATACAGGGGTCATCTCTAAGATGCCCTCTGTGTGCATTCTTTAATAAATCTAACACTGGCATCAGTGTGGGTTTATTATTCTGAGAAGTTTGATACCAAACGTCCCAGTATTCATTGTAGCCATTATGGAACTGTGGAGTTCGTTCTGACAAACTCCCAGACCATATATTTAATATGGCCACACTGTACTTAACATGTCTAAGAATAGACTCAGACTATGTAGGGGCATAATGCTCATTCAGCTATGCCCTCACCTGTGGTATAGTGCAACCTGCCTTAGGGCTTTATGGCCTGATAGAGGGGTGATGTACCTATGCCACAGGCAGTGTTTTGTGTGCATGAAGCCCTGAGGGGGATGCCATGTCGACTTTGCCTTTTGCTCCCCACCAACACACAATCTGCAATGGCAGTGTGCATGTGTTATGTGAGGGGTCTCTTAGGGTGGCACAACACATGCTGCAGCCCTTAGGGACCTTCCCTGGTAACTATTACAAGGGACTTATCTGTGTGCCAGGGGTGTGCCAATTGTGCAAACAATGGTACATTTTTAGTGAAAGAACACTGGTGCTGGGGCCTGGTTAGCAGGGTTTCTGCACACTCTCAGTCAAGTCAGCATCAACATCAGGCAAAAAGTGGGGGGGTAACAGCAACAAGGAGCCATTTTCCTACAGACAGGTATGCCCAGACGTGGGTTCTGTGCTTACTGCACCATTGGATTCAAGCTAGCCTGGCTGATCGGGTGTGATACCCTGAAACCTGTCCCAGGATGCTTGTTTCCAGTCCAGGGAGGACCTGGCTTTGTAGTTCAGGCTGGACTGTTCCCATCGGGAGCAGGGTCCAGACTGATTTGTATATGGCTTGGTCCAAAATGGGGTGGCGTAGTGGGCCAAAAAACTATGGATTAAACCCAGATGTTTGTGACTGGGGTGAATGTTTGCATTGTTCAGCATTCCGTCCATCATCTGTACTTTTTGCTTTTGTCATCCTAAGTGGGAAGGTTATGCCCATATGTGGGTCCTGTGCTCACTACACCACTGGATTCAAGCTAGCCTGGCTAATGAGGGGTCATACCCCGAAACTGGTCTCAGGATACTTGTTTCTGGTCCACAGAGGACCTGGCCTTGCAGTTTGGGCTGGACTGTTACCATGGGGAGCAGGGTCAAGACTGGTTTGCATCAGGCTGAGTCCAAACTGAGGTGGAGTGGTGGCCAAAAAAATGATGGATTAAACCCAGATCTTTGTGACTGGGAGTGAATGTTTGCATTGTTCAGCATTCCGTCCATCATCTGTTCTTTTTGCTTTTGTGGTTGAAAAGGAAGCAGTGGCTATTAAATGGGCCATAGAATCCTTAAGATATTACCTAGATGGATGTGAATTCTCTTTGAATACAAACCATTTCCCCCTCGAATGGATAGCTCATAACAAAGGGAATAATGATCGTGTGTTCCAATAGTTCTTAGCTTTGCAGATTCTTATTTCATACATTCCATCGAAAATGGATAGAACTTACAAAAGCTGATTATTTCTCAAGATACCCAACCGACCAGTAAGAAAGTAAGGGAACAGAGATGTGGGGAAGAGTCCATTGAACCCCATCCCTTACCTGTCATAGCCACTGGGGTCCGCTCTTCCATTGTGTCTCATCGCCAAAGCAAATGTTAAGAAAAAAGAGAAACGAAGGGTGAGGCCGGGCGGACATACAGAAGGCAGGTAACAACGGACTACTCTGTCTCTGCACAGGGAGTGGGGGCACATCTGCTGCAACCCAATCTGTAGTCAGAGAAGGCGGGGACAAACACACCAAGGACACCGGAAGGTGGAAGGAGAGAGACACCAGGAATTCCATAGAGGAAGAAGGACCAGCAGGAAGACAGGAGGACCAAGATGGAGAAACCAGACCACAGGAGAACATTGCCACCAACATAGAAAAGTCCCCTGAGTCGTGGACTGAAGAGTGGTGAATGCCGCAGGAGGACACATTTAGGCCGCTGCAACTCAGAAGAGCTGTGGAGTTGTTGGTGAGTGACCCGGGGAAGAGAATGGGGCCTGGCACAGGAAAGAAAGCCAAGGTGTTCACAATGTTGGCCTATTCCCCCCCATTATTTCCCTAAACATGGCTGCATATCTTGGGCAACAAAGAGCTTGGTATTATTGGTGTGGGATAACCCTACTATTTTTTTTACTTTATTCTTGACACAGGTGTGCATCGCCAATCCGGGGTATTCTTAAAGGTATAAGGTGTACCCTATCATTGGGAAACAGTTCATGCTCAGGGTGATTGTGAAAACCCAGAATCATTTCTTTTAGAAAGTACCACAGAGATCTCGAGGACAAGGGTAAAGAGTGGGGCGGACCTAGGACAGGGCTTAAGTTTGCATGTTATCCCTGCACTAACAACCCTCTTGGGTGCAGTGGCAGATCAAAAACCATAGGCGTATAAACCTCTTACTTACCGTCCTTTCTTTTTTAAGTTACTGGCGGTGACATCCTCTTGGGAAAGACCTGTAACAGAAGACAGAAGGAGAGTCCATCATCAGTAACACCATTGAAACAGAAGAGCATGTTGAACATAAGAAACAACCTATACGCAGAAATAATTACCAGTGTGACTCTGTGATAGTTGATAAACCACCTAAATTCAGAAACCTACTAAGCCTCCACGTCCTTATATCCACCCATCCATCCTACAGCGACACAAGAAAGTAAATGTAGACGGACAGAAAGGAATATGCAGATGACGAACTTCAAAAAGATGTGGCGAGAAAAAGGATGCAAGTGACTGACAGAGTGAAGCCCTTAGGATAAAGGGTGGGAGAGAGGGTAGATCCAGCCCAGATTTTATCACAGCAAATAATCAGATATTGTACAATTGGAGAGAGGAGCCAAAAGTATATTGTAGTCCCCTAGTAGAGGGGATCGCATATGGCCCCACGCCTCGCTTAAATAATAACAGTGAGAAACAAATAGATAAGGGGGACAAACTCGACCCACCGATCAGGCTCTTATCGTGGAATGTGGCAGTGTTGCTCCAGAAAACAATTATCCCTGACTGGTGTAGTTTTATAGATCAACACCATATTATTCTACTCCAGGAAACATGGGCTTCATCCGTGACCAGCAGAGAAGGTTATTGGACCTTCCAGAAGACCGCGCGTCCTTCACTATCTGGTAGGGCAACAGGGGGCTTGATAATTTGGCTAAAACATGATTTATTTCCCAAAGTTAGGGAGCTAGTAACCCCTTCAAGGGATCTGCTAGCTGTTGAGGTTGAACTTAACACTGCTAGAGGGTCCTTTAGTATAGTAATTGTTAACATATATGTTAGGCATGGCATTCATAGGACTAAGGCAGTACTGATTAATATATTAACAGACTTTCTTAACTCCCTACCGGGAGGGCAGGGCTTAATTGTTGCAGGAGACTTTAACATGCATTTGAATGGCATTGATGATACCCAACAAAAAGGAATTCAGTGTGCAGAAACATGGGATAAATCTGGCCCGGTCAAGGTTACAAATAAGAAAGAAGGGGGTGCGTTAGACTTATTAGAAGACCTAATAGCAATAAAGGGGCTAAGAAAAACAAATGGGAACACCAGGTCAGATACCCCGGCATCGCCCACATAAAGGAGAGGAATATATTCTAGTCACCTTGATTATGTATTGGTAGATGATATTCTTTGGAATTCGCTTATAGATATGGTCGCTCTCCCTCGCAATGACAGTGACCATTATGCTCTGAGTACCACCTTTTTTTCTACTCTATTCACTTGTAAATCTATGACAGCATGAGCCGAAGGTTATGCCCTAGAAAAGACAAATGATTTTAAAAATGTGAAATGGGAATGGGTGGAGGGCGATGTTAATTTCCAACTATTAATTTACCAAATAGTTGTAAAAACTCTGTCCCCACTGAAGTATGCAAACATTATATTGGTGGACCTGATCAACTTGCATGACTCTCTGACTAACCAGTTAAAATTGCAGTTTCAGGTAGTAAGGAGGCGGACACAGAATGGGACAAGATCGATAAGCTGGTTTTCCAACTCCTGCTGTCAGGCCAAATCACACCTATTGGGAGCACTGAAGGCAGGGATGCCCAGAGAGATTAGAGAATTCAGGATTGCGTATAAAATTGCACTAATAAATGCAAAAAAAGAGTGGGAAACTAATTACTGGAATAGGTTGGTAGAGGCACTCCATGGGAAGGACTCCAAATTATTCTGGAAATTAGTGGCAGATAAAGGTAACTCGCAAGGTATGGAGAATCACCCTGGAATCCAGCCCGAAATTTGGGTGACACATTTTAAAAACGTATATAGGAAACCTCATACCAGTAGTGCAACCATTTCACTAGCAAAACCTAATGATTCCTGCCCTAACTCAATAAACTTATCAGCTTCTGGGGGACTTCCGTCACCTAAATTTGCCCTGGATCTTTTCACCCTGAAAGAAATTGCTCTGGCTCTCCAATCGGTCCGTAAAGGGAAGGCCCCTGGGCTGGATGGCATACCTGGTGATCTATTTCTGTCTAGACCTACAACTTGGTCCCTGTATCTAAATGCGCTTAGCAACGAGATATTGAGGGGGGGAGGACTTCCTCCCTCGTGGAAAGGAGCAATAATAGTTCCCATCTATAAGAAAGGGCCAAGGGAAGAACCTACTAATTATAGGCCTATCAGCCTGCTTGATGTTAGTCAAAAAATATTTAGCAAGCAGGTTCTGAATAGATTACAGGCATGGATAGAGGAATCCCATATTCTTTCTGACTTTCAGGCAGGCTTTAGAAAAGGAATGAGTACAATAGATCAGGTATTCAGATTTAATCTCCTTTGTTGGAAATATTTGTTACTAAAGAAATGTCACCTGTATGTAGCCTTCATCGACTTAAAAGCTGCCTTTGATATGGTCCCAAGGGATCAATTGTGTAGTGTGTTGGAGAGCTATCAACTCGATGGAGAACTATTAAGTCTGATAAGGTACTTACATGAGGGGACGTATGCCAAAGTTCGCTGGTCCCAAAGTGGTGACCTAACACAAGCTATACCTGTTAATAGGGGGGTGAGACAAGGGTGCATTTTGGCCCCAACATTGTTTAACCTCTACATGAACGGTGCGGCGGACCGACTACTAAACTGTAACCATGATGCCCCAAAGCTAGCTGGATCATCTGTTCCCATTTTAATGTTCGCTGACAATACTTTACTAATCTCGAGAACACCTATGGGCTTGCAAAATGAATTGGATGCTTTTTATCAATTTTATTTTAAAAGAGGTCTTGAAATAAACCCAATCAAATCAAAGTTCATGGTTTTTAATCCGCACAAATCTTTTAGGGGAAAAATGACTATAGCAGGCAAATTAGTGGAGAAAGTCAGTCAATTTGATTATTTGGGGATTAGGTTAAGTGATGATCAAGGATGGTCGGCGCAGATTGGAAAGAGTTCGACGGCCCTTAGGCAGAGGTCAACAGTGATAGGGAGGAAAATTGCCAATATTTCAGAAGGGGAGATATCACCTGCTATTACTGTTTACAAAGCAGCTGCAGTTGCAGCTTCAATCTATGGTGCTGAGCTTTGGGGACACACTAATTCTAGGTGTTTGACTACAGTAGAAAATCGCTTCTTAAGAAATTTCTTACGACTGCTAATGAGTACCCCTCTCATTCCCCTCAGATTTGATTTAGCTCTAAATGAGATACACAACGTAATTGCATTAAGACCACTCAAGTATTGGGTTCGGCTTTGGACTTCCGAGCATCTGTCTACTCTCCAGATAGCATTAGAAGAGTTTTTAGTAGATGATTGTGCAGTAAAGATCCCTTGGTTGAGACACATTAGAGATATGTGTAAACTTCTTAATATGGAAGAGGTGTGGAGTGCTCCTCAGAATCTGACCAAGGAAGTAAAAGACCGAATAAATAGGTGTTATTGGGAGAATATTTTGGTCCAAATATGGTATAATAGTAAAGGAAGTCGGACCTTGCAGTTTTTAGACCATAAATGTAGTCCCAAATTTGAGGCATATATGGACAATGTTAATCCTCCCTATGTTAAAGCGCTTTATATTAAGTTCAGGTTAGGGATCCTCCCGCTCAAGACATTCACTGTGAGATGGAGAGCGGAGGACCGGAATTCAATATTTTGTCATTTTTGTAAAAAAAAACACAGAGTCACTCGCGCACTTTATGTTCTTTTGCCCTAGATATGTGGCCCCGAGGAAGAAGTGTATTGCCCCGTTATGCAGACTATTGGGGATAAGGGAATGGAATATAGCATTGCGATTAATGATAACTGATACAAATGATAAAATAGTATTTTCAGTTGCAAGATATCTGCAAAGTGCATGGGCTATAAGAACTAGAGAGTTGTTATAATTGTCTATTTTAAAAATTGGTCTTAGCTATTTATTATAATAATTTACTATTCGATTTGATTGGAACAAGATAATGAGTTATTAACTTTTTATATTTGAAATGATAGGATTTTAAGATTTAAAGAATAATAATGTTTGTATTGTACTGTCTTAAAATCATGGGATTTTAAAATTCATTTAGGATTTTTATATGTATAATATGGTATTTTGTTTATTTTTCTTTTCCACAAATCGATATGTCATGGTGTTTAATTGTTCACTTTTATGGCTTTTCAGCCGAAATAAAGTAAAGTATGTATGACTGACAGAGTGAGGATCTGAAGAGGAAAGGGGTGGCTGCTGCGCATGTCAAGGGAGAAGGTGGGGGACAACGTGGAAACAATAACATTTTTGAAAAAACACTTACCGTTCCTGACGCCGCCACCTCCTGCTACCTCACTCCACTGCTCTTCTGGTGTCCCATCATTCACTGGGACACCAGCACAGGCTCCCAGACAATCCTGGCCCTGCTCTCATGATAAACCTAGCATGAGAGCAGCAACAGGATTGGTCTGAGATGCTTGGTTTGCTGCTCAGACACTGCATGTGAGTCTGTGCAGTTTCTCCAACCTGGCTGTGCAACACAGCCGGGTTGGAGAAACCTAAGTGCGCATGCGCGTTTGGCCAGCCTAAGACGGCAGGCTAAACACACATGCGCAATTAGGTGCACTCTCTCCTCCTCTCCCTGCCCCCCCCTACCATGGCCCAGCCCCACCTTCCCCTTCACATGCTAGCTGAGACAGCACCAGAAAAATAAAATGATAATGAAATACAGTTTTATTTTTCTGCTGCTGGCGCAGCCAGTGGGACGACACTCCTCTGCCATTCCCCTGGAAGAGAATAGTGGTGTGACAGGAAGAATGGGAGTGACAGCCACTCAGATGACCCCTTCAACTCCTGCAGACCTCAGTGATGTTTAATTTACAGTCTAATATTTTCAGTATTTTAACATTTTCAGTTCACATCATTCACAACACAAATCATTGTTATTACTCATTCTGCAGAATCTGCTAACAAGCATTGCCAATGGCAATAGGTCTGGCTCATTTTAGACGAATGTTCATTGTTGCAATATACGAATGTATACAATAATCTAAAAAAAGAGAGGGAACCATTGCTATCATTTCCTCACAGGGGTGTCACTCAAAGTGTCACTCATTTGGCAGTAGAATATCACTCTTGCATACACTAAAATAATAGAAATTTCACACATCTGAAAATGTGACATCTGTGGAACCACTGATTTTATTACAAGACGAGAGGCTCATATTAAGCTACACCTTTTCTTGCATTTATAATAGCAGCCCAGAAGAAAAAACAAAATTACCCAGAAAGATACAGGAGTAGTACTAGCACATTACATCATAATAGAGATGCCAATAGTGCACTGTGTGCTATAATAATTATCTTGACTGAGAGCAACAAACCCTCTTTTCGTGCTGCTCGCAATCAAGATAAGTATTCTACTCGCAGTTATTATTATTATTTCTTTGTTTACTTATGGCATATGTTAATTTTATATTGCTCAAAGATTCGTTTATACCTACAGTTGCAGCACCCGGTCCACGCTTCATGGGACACCTGTTTGGAACATTTGTTTAACGCTCCTTTCTGATCGGTGGTTGGAGCATGTTTATCCCCTTCAGGTTGCAGGTCGCCTCGAACACTTTCGTCCTCAACAGCGCATTCATTTCTTTGTTCTTTCTTCCCTGGTGGCAGAGCTGTGCCCTCAGGCTCCATTTATTTATTGGAGCTTTTCCCTCGTCTCCACTTTCTCTCAGGTTACTTTCCCTTTGATAATGCCCATGCCCGGAGCTCCTAGGCTGAAGGCCCACCCTTGACACGCCTCCTCACACGCCCCTGCCTTTCCATCAGCATAGGGTTTAACCCACTAGCTCCCTTGTTTTTTTTGCTATTTAACCATTTTTTCTCTCCTATTCAGTGATATTATTTGCCTTACTTTATTTCCACAATGTCTGAGGATGAGGAATCTCAGACCATGAAAAAGAATTTAAAAACCTTCATTAAAGATTCCGTCCAACAGACAGTTTCTGTCTCTATTTTGGAAGTTTCTAAATATTTGGAAGCATCTATATAAAAAATGTTACATAACCCTCTCGATGTACCTTATAAAAAGGGAAATGTACTGCTGCTTTGAGGGAGCAATCTCAAGGCTTTTCGGATAAGGCTGGTGCTCCCACTATAGAGGTTTCCTTTTTGGGGATTTCTTCTCCCCTCTTTATAACACACTTGCAGGACACTGATGACGATGATGACATCAGGCCTTCTAATGATGTCATCCCTGACATTTCTGTTGATGGGCCACTGGAGAAAAGGTGTAAAATTTCTCCTTCTGATGGTGTCTCTCACCAAGTGTCCAGTGATCTGGTGGATCACTTAGGTGACCTTATGTTCGATCCTGTTTTAATCCACTATTTCAATTCCACTGAATGGTGTCCTTCAGATCATCTCTCTGATTACACTGACTTTTATTTAAGATATGCCCTAGATAAATATTCCAGGAATAAGTTTCAACCTGACAGTCCTCGCCCTTCCCTCCCCAACAAAGTAGTTGATCTGATACCCCTGCAATAGATCCTAATATGTTGTTATTTTTTACCAAATTTGGGAAAGACCCTAAGAAAGGCTTCAACAGAGCCTGGTCTTATTGTCGGGACAGAGCCTTGGACCTGGTGGGCCCCCTGACCAGAATTTTGGTTTTGGCCGAAGAGGCAAAGATGGAAGGTGAGCAAGTAGATCCTGAGATCCTTTCCAATTGGACACACCGTGCATTTGTATACTGGGCAATACTAATGCCTATATATCCCAAGAGAGACGCAAAAGCCTTTTGCTCAAGATAGACCCTAAACTGAGTAGCCTTGCAACAAACGAGGAGGCTCCACATGCCAACAGCCTTTTGTTTGAGGATTCCTTCATGAAGGAAATGGGCAAACATGTTTCTACGTTTGCTACCATAGACAAGGCCTAGTTTTCTTTAACTGAGATTTTTTCTTCCCTGGTTTTTGGCAGGGCCAGCAAAGGAAGAAGTAGCTTTGCCGGAGGTTACACCTCCAGAGATCAGTACCATCAAAGAGCATCCTACAATCAAAGCTCCCAGCTTGAATACCAAGAATAAAAACCTAATTTCTACCCCAGACGTTCTTGTGGGTTCCGGAGCAGGAGATACAGAGGCAAAGGAGACCAGTTTGCAGGTAAGAATTTTCCATTTTGGACTTTCTCCCATAGGAGGCAGATTGGCTCTTTGTCTAGATTCTTGATTATCCCTCACGTCAGATCCTTGGGTAATTCAGATGATTCAAGGCTTTTCCATAGAGTTATACCAAACTCCGGTACAGCATTAACTGCCCCACCCTCTTTGTTTCCGCAGGACCAATTTCTCCTGGTTCAGGAAGAAGTACAGTCTCTTCTGTCAAAGCAAGCTATTGAGCAAAGTTCATTCGATCACTCAGGTTTCCTCAGCACCATATTCTTGCTCCTCAAGAAAAACAAAAAATATTGTCCAGTCATCAATCTAAAGTTTTTCAACAACTTTGTAGTTTACCATTATTTCAAGATGGAGACTATTCTTCATCTCAGAGATTTACTTCTTCAGGGCAATTGGTTGGTGTTCCTAGATCTTCAAGACGCTGATTTAATGGTTCCAGTTCATCCATCATAGAGGAAGTACCTTCAATTTCCGTAGGAACAATCCTTTTTCTGTTTCAAGACTCTTCCTTTTGGCCTCTTTTACGCCCTTTGGGATTTTACCAAGATTCTCAAGCCTGTGGTAACCTTCCTCAAGGATCAGGGTGTAAAACTCATGTCTATCTTGACAACTTCTTGGTCATGGCCCAAGATCAAACATGCCTTCTTTCCCACTTCATCTCTATCAGGACCTCTGTTAGAAATGGGGTTTCTGGTTGTCTAGGGTATGCGCCTTAGCCAGGCAGAACCTGCCACTCTAGTCAGGGACAGTAAGTTACACACCCAAGATAACTCCTGCTCACCCCCTTGGTAGCTTGGCACGAGCAGTCAGGCTTATCCCAGAGGCAATGTGTAAAGCGTTTGCACAACACACACAACATGTGACACAATAAATACACCACAAAGGAAACACTACAAAAAAGTTATATAAAAATATACTGTATTGCATAAAACATCATTGGACCAAATACAACATGTATCAGTAATACCCTGCTACACAAGCAGTTGTCAGGACATCACTCAGGTTACTAGCACTCTGCGAAAGCAAACAGTAGTCAGGTACACACATAGGTTACTAGAATTCTGCAACACAGCAGTAGACATGTCCTCATTATCACCAAAAATGCACATCAGGATAAACATAATATCAGAAAGTCGGGCACTAAAAATGCACGTCAGAATAAACATATTATCAGAAATGCCAAGATATCATCCTGAATGCACATATAAGGGAACTATTTCCCTCCTGCACGTCATATGAATCCTCATCATGCATGCCAAGAGAAGAAGAAAGGCCCCTCTTTCTTGTACATAGCGTAAAAAATCCCCCTCCTCAGGTAGATCCAGCAAGACAGGCACAAATCTTCAGAGTGAATGGCAGAATATCCCCTAATCACCGAAGTGCCAACCACCTACATACGGACGTTGGTTGTCTCAACCTAAGACACAGCGCTCCTTTCCTACCTGGTGAAATGTCCCCCAAAAGAAAAGAAGGTACAGACAGCGCCCCAGTCTTTTTGATATGAAGAACACAGCACTTCTGCGATCTTTCTACAAGAGAGGAGGTAGACAGGACACCCCCCTGTCCACACAGGAGCTCCTGCGTTCCTAATATGCAAAATGCAGCACTTTGTCTCACCTGCGGAAACCGGGCCTCTAGCAAGGCTTCCGTTCATCCCACTTATGGCTGGTGCAATCAAAAATGCCCCTGAAAATATGCCCCCACCGGCGGAGGCACACACACTCTCCTTGTTAGCGGGAAGACCTCTCTGGGACACCCGTGTAGGACAGCCATTGGACAATTGCCTTAATCCGCGCGGTGCAGCTTTCGTCCTTGGGGGCTCCTCTCAGTACCTGTGGGGCAGGTTGGCCCTCTTCCAGTCGCCATCCGTTCTCCTTTCCTCCACACCACAGACATTCAGTCCGATCTCCTAGGCCGCGTAGGTGAAGGCACAACAACTCATCGGAGCGCCGCATCCTTCGGGCTCCAAAGGCTGGAATAAGTGCATGCTTGTGTCCCGCACATGAAGCGCTTGTTCACGCTACCACAAGGGGCTCCTCGCTACCTCTCCGGCGACGGGGAGCCTCAACCATGGATTCCATGGGGTGCTCCCTGCACCCAGGATGACAAAAATAAAGCAGTTTGCATTCGCTGTAGATAACAAAGTGAGGAGCGATCTGGGCAGGCAATACATCGCTCTTCATGCTCTGAAATACGAGATCCTAAGCGCTCTCCACGCACTAAGACTGCAGAGTACAGCCCTTCCCTTGTGCTTTTTAGGAAGGTTACTGCAGGGGGGAGGGGACACACCACCCAACCCCTGTAGACAGTGATGAAGCAGAAAATGAAGGTTTTGATTTATTAACGCATAAACGTAGTGTGAAACAATCATGTGTGATATTAACCGAACTAATAAAGATTGTACGGGGACAAAATGTGCCCTCAGAGTAGTTTGCCATCATTTATACGCGTGCTTTATATAACGTGGTGTATTAGAATTGCGCTAATCCGACATAATCATAAACGTGTGCTACGATTTGCTTATTTGAAATGCCTTAGCTTAGCATTACTTTAGCGGAGGCTTTGGCCTAGTTGCCTGGTCTCACGGTTTAGGTGTTCGTATTTTTCCACTGTGCTATTAAACGTGTATTTCTGCTTGAAGCTGTACTTTTCCACAGAAACTGTTCACGTGCTTATCTTAAAGTTAGTGCCAGCCTGGCATATTTTCTCTTTAATTCAAGGTCGACTTGCAGGTGCGGACAATGGAGGCTCTGAGAGTAAGCTAATCGAGAGACAATGTTGCAAATTACGTACCCATCTCCAAGGATAATGTATGCTTAAGTAAAAGCTTGAGAACTGTCGTTTTTGATTGGTCAATTTGAAGCTAACCTATGAACCCACCAATGGAGACCCTACTGGACTTGAACTGTTGTCTATAAAACCCAGGTGCTCGAGAGGAAAGCTCTCTCTATCTTCGGACATCCCGCCATTTTGACTTCGTAGCTACTATGACCCATTTTGCTGCGACGCCATTTTGAGAGACTTTGATGCTTTCTCTAGTCGAGAGAAAGAGACTTTAATGATTCTTGCCCTAGAGACTTTAACTTTGATTTGCCCCTTTGCATGAAGTAGTAGCCTTACTTTGCCGCCGTGAGGCAATTGCCCCGTTCACCCCTGCCCCTTTGTCCCATCCTATGCTGATCGAGAAACGGTACCTGTGAGACGAAGACTTCATTGATTGCTGATCAGAATTGGTAATTATGAAAGGAAACTGTAAAATTGCATTGTGTTTCTTTTAGGTAACCAACTGCTGATTTTGATAAGGACCCTAGCTAGGAGTTTTCCAAATTGATGTTGCCAAATTGTTTTTGCATGAAGTCCCACATGCTGATGCTAATTTGAGGTTAGACGAGGATTCCACGTGTCGCACGATGCAGTTGGAGATCTTGTTATGCTGACTAAATGTACGCAATTAGCCCATTACAGATTATCGTATTAGTGCTTTGCATTGCCATTATCGAATGCCTTGTGATTCAAATGCTACATAGATTACACTTGTTTCGACGATATGGACAGCTATTAATGTTCATTTATGTTTATCATTTGGTGTTGAGACACATCTATATCGTGCTAGCTTTGTTAATATAGGGAAATAAATTCACTAACTTTGCAATAAACTGGTGTGGTTATTCCTGACTGAAAGGTCAGGGTTCGTCGAAATGTATTCTGGATTAATTGTTAAGTGTTATGTTGTTCAAGGTGTTGCTTATGTTCGTTATTGATTATCGATTTGATGTGATTGATCGATTAGGAGTACAGAGAGTTCCCACTTAGTCAAAAGATTCATCGACCTAAAGAGCGTCCGAACGCAGGTAAATTGTTACCACGTTCCGCTCTATCAGTAGATGGTAGCAGAGGACGGTTACGTCTTTTGGGACCCTGTACTATTAGAGTACATGGTGTCGAATTAACGGTTACGCATTTTGAGGCCTCATTCGAGAAGTTGAATTAGATTTTTCTTGGATGAAAATAATTGACAAGATGATGATAGGCTAGGTCCACCGCGACTTTCCCGGAATCTCGAAGCTTGCGAATGGAGAGAAAGGAGGTGTGGAAACAGCGTTGGCGGTACTAGTGATGGTATGAGTGAAGTTAGGGTTTTGCGCTTGCACAGCTTATTGCCGCAGGGTGTGTGAAAGGGTTGCGAGGAATTTTTCTTTTTTAGAGGATAGCGGAGGTGCGACTCCGAGTGTAGTAGTAGTGAAGTCGTCGAACTTCATGGAAATAGCGGAGGTGCGGCTCCGAGTGTGAGAGTAGGGAAGTCGTCGAACTTCATGTGCGTGTGGCGCTTTGTGCATAAAAAGGTCCACGTGGTTGTTGTTGTTGAGACGGGCCCTGCGAGGTCAAGAGACTCCGGAGAATGTTGATCCATGTTGTGGTCTGGGCGGTTTAGTAGGTTGATCGGGCGTGGTCAACGAGTCGGTACGTGTGTCAAGGAGTGTAAGAAACTTCGACTTTGGGCTTTGACAAGATTCTAAGTGCACTAGAACAGATCATTGACAAGTTGACAGTAGGTCTGCGGGTCAGATTTGCTTGCGAATGTGGGGACTGAGAAAGACCGAATAGCGGCCGAGGCTGGTGAAAGAGATCGAATAGTGGCCAAGGTTGGTGAAAAGTCCCTAAGGTCCTGAAGCGATCGTGTTACCCTTCCTGTAGTAAACCGACAGATCTGTTTTATTTTTTGGTAGCTCGCAATATATGCAGAAGTTGTTACGAAAAGAGGTGAGTGAAGGAGGACTAGCCGCGAGGCTTTGTCAGCCGCAGTGTGTGTGAGTGTGACGTCACTAAGAGCCGCGCTGGGATAGGTTGGTTGGAGAGAAGGGTCGCGCACGGATTGGACGCAGTCCGTGGGACTCGATTGGAAGGGGAAAGGCAGGTGAAGAGTATTCCGGGAATTAAAGTCACCTATTGATTACAAATTTTGTGGAATAACAGTGACCTATTGATTATAAACTTTGTGAATTAAAAGACGAGAAAATGAAATTCCTTAAAGCATTCAGGAGCGCGATGAAGGGAGAGTCTTACATCAAAGCGAGCGTAGGAGAGGAAACGCCGCCCGAGGGTACACCAGCTTACATTGTAATGGAGGAAAAAGGGGTAGCTCCGTGTCTTTGGCTAAAGCAATGGCACAAGTGGACAGAGAAACATGGGAGCGTAGCATTCCCGATACATGGGACATTCAATATAAGGGTCCTAGAGAATTTGAGATTCACGATGTATGACATGAATGTACCTCCAAGGCCAGCACAGTTTGAGGCTCTAGCAAAATGGGAACTCATGGCTAGACAGCAACAGAAGAACAAGTTTGAAACAAGGATGAGGAAGGTAGAAAAGACACTAGCGGATGCTAGGTGGGATAATGCGCAGAAGGTGTGGAGGTCAGATGTATTGCAGGGAATAAAATTGTTCCCCGCAATTACTAAAGATGAAGAGGAGACAGGTAAGAAAGCTACCTGTAAGACAGACAGGAAGTGTTCCAAGGACAGAGAGGACGAGGAAAAGTTGAGAAGAGAAGAGGAGTTAGAGGATGAGGAGTTGATAATGCAATTGCTGAACGACCGTCCACCACCTTATGCAGAGAATGGACAAGGTCCAAGTACCAGTTCTGCCCCTCCGGCATCGGTACAGAACAGTGAAACGCAGAGTCCAGGAGCACCATCGGGATCTAAGGACCCGAGTTTACTGCTCACCCCACAGATACCACAGGTCAGGAGAATGTATCCAGATGTGCCCGTGTTGAAACCAGCAGAACATTATCAGCCGCAGATGCCAGGGTACTACAGCAGTGACAACAATGGAGGGATGATTCTAGATCCAACCGTAAGGGGCGTACAGAATGGTTACAACCCAACAATGGCACAAGCTGAATCAACTCAGTTTATGATGCCTCAAAAGCAGATGCAGGGAGGGAACGCTCATGCTCAAATGACGGGGAGTCAGATGGGCATGCCGGCAATGATGGCCCATAATATGGGGATGAACATGCCTCAGAATATGGGAAATGGACAGAATCCAGATGCAATATCACTGCCCATTACCGTAGGTCCAGTGGTACCTTTGTATAGTCAGCCTAACTTAGGTATGAGCAGTCAGGGACCAATGCTGCAGAATGGGGCGGAAAGAAGGTGCATAGAAAACACTCCAGGGATAACTCCGATAGCGACTCAGCCAACTGGGTCTGGGTCCTTGATGGAGTTTAGTCCCGTATGCGCTCAGTCAACACTGGTGAGGTCGAGGCCCCCACTGATAATACCATTAACATCGAACACTGAAAAGTTGCCGCAACCATCGATGGCAGTCGATGTGAATGCTACCCTGATGGGAGTAAATGCGCAACAGTTGACACAGTGGTTCAACAGTCTAAATTCCACACAAAGTTCAGACAGTGGGAAGGGAGACGATTACTTGAGCAGGATGAGGCTGAACATGGAAGCACAAGAATTGGTGGAAGGGAATATGGGTGTGAACAGGTTAGAATCCTACACGGAAGAGGAGTTGAGGTATCTATGTCCAAAGATCACGAAAGAAGTAAACAAGGTACATAAAAGTTTGCAGGAAGTAGCAGACAGGAACGGGATTGACATAGGCAAGACGAAACACTTGAGCAGGAGCTATAGGTTGGACTTTGGGACTACAGATTTTGAACACATGAGATCAGCAGGCATGAAGGCACACCTTAGAGAATTGTTGCAGAGTGCACAAGTGTGGAGGTGCTTAGACAAGTGGGAAAGCAGATGGGGAAAAAGGAAGGATAAGAGGAGGGACAGTGCCACAGAGCACAATGAGAAAAGACCGCAGAGCAGCGAGACCGTAACCATGTTACCAATGAGGGAGACAGCAGGGGGAAAATTAGTACATGTACCATGGCACAGGAGCGATATTCAGTCTTTTACGAATGATTTTCCCAAACTAAGAGAGAAGCCGATTGAATGGTATCAACAGACTGATAGGTTTGTGAAGCTTGCCAAATGTCTCTGGGAAGACCTGAACACTTTATTCGAGATTGTGGTTCCGGCAGATTTGTGGGAGGATTGCAAAAGAGCTGTAGGTTGGCCGACAAATGAACCAGAGAGAGACAGAGAGACGGGTGCACCATCACCTATGGTGATGTGTCTGTACTATAAGGTGATTGAGCATTTGAAGACGAAGGTTGCCGCGAAAAATGTGGATTGGCAGAAAATTGATCGAACTGCCCAAGAGGCTAAAGAATCGATTCATAGTTACTATGAGAGGTTGTTGAAGGCGTTCAAGAATTACAGTGGCACGGAAGCAATTGAGGCGAAAGATATGCTTCATTTTGTGTTCAGATTTGTGGAAGGGCTGAAACCAGAGATAAGTCAGATGATAAAATCGCATTTGATCTGCTGGCAGTCGAAACCGATTGATGAAGTCTTGACTTATGCGAAATACTGTAGCGATGAAATTGAGGTGAAACAGAAAAAGCTGAAAGAGAAGGTGATGATGATGCAGCTTAAGGCGGCTCAGACAGGCTTGCAAGGTCTGCAAGGACTGCAAGGGTTGCCAGGGATGCAAGGGTTCCAACAGCAGATGCCGCAACAGCAGCCGCAGTTGCAGGGAAACATGGCGTTTCAGCAACAGCAGCCGCAGTTGCAAGGAAACATGGCATTTCAGCCACAGGCCAGAGGCAGAGGTAGAGGAGGTTTTGTGAATAATGGTCCGGATTTGAACACTGTTGTGACGGGTGTGCAGGCAATGAAAAAGGTGATGCCGTGTCACGTGTGCGGAAACGTAGGTCATTGGAAACGCGAGTGTCCGATGGTGGTGCAGGAAGGTGCAGGTGCAGGTGTAGGTGTTGGTCAGCAAAACCATGATGTCAATGCATTTCAGACAATGAGAGGACCGAAAATGAGAGGTCCAAACCCAAATTTTCAGACCATAAATCAATTGCAGGGATTACAACATATGCAGCCGCAGCAGATGCAGATGCCCCGTGTGCAGATGACGCAGATGCAGCCGATGCAACAGCAGTTACCTATGGTACCTAATCAGCAAATGCAAATACCTTTGGCACCAATGAGTCAGCAGCAAATGATGGTTCCTCCACAGGTAACGGGTCAGGTAATGAGTACAAACGGCACAGTACAACAGTTCCCATTACACAGTGAGAGTGGAATAAACAACGTATGGGAGAGTGAAAGTTCAGGAGAAGAAGGAGACTGTGTGCTTGCGGCATCCTTGGAAGTCGATCAAAGGGGTCCGTACGTAGAGGGAAGAGTAATGGGTCATCGTGTTTCATTCTTGGTTGACACGGGAGCCACACGTTCAACTGTTAAGAGCAGTGAAGTACCAAATTTGCCACTCTCAGGGAGGACAGTTCAACTGGTGGGAGTAGCAAACAGGCATCTGACGAACCCAATAACAGATCCGGTACCAGTCAACATTGGTAACTATCAAGGGGTACATCAGTTTGTGGTATGTGACTCAAGCCCGATAGCACTGTTAGGAAGAGACCTATTGTGCAAATTAGGTTGTTCGATAATGTGTTCGAACGAGGGAATAACAATACAGACGAGCAGTGATGGGGAAGAAGAGGACAGTGTAGAGGGTGATGAGATGGAAACAGTTGACGAAGAGTATCCTCTGATTTGTCTTTTACCGATGATAACTGAAGAAGATATCCCAGCAGAATTACGGGAGACAGTCGGAAAGGAAGTGTGGGACATGACAGGGAAAGAGGTGGGATTGATGAAAGGAGTGGAACCAGTAAAAGTGATGGTAAAGCCCAATGCGATCTTTCCCCAGACCCCACAATACCACATGCCACAAGATACCCTCATGAAAGTTGCCCAACTTATTGACGAATTCGTAAAGCAGGGAGTACTAAAAGAAGTATTAAGCAGCCCATGTAATTCACCGATAATGGGACTAATAAAGCCAAGTGGGAAAGTCCGACTTGTGCAGGATTTGAGGAAAATAAATGACATCATAATAAAGTGCTGCCCTGTCGTACCGAATCCAGCTGTGATAATGTTTCAGATCCCTTGTGAAGCTGAGTGGTTCTCAGTCATCGATTTGTCACAAGCATTCTTTTCTGTGCCTCTTCATGAGGACAGCCAATTCCTCTTTTGTTTCAAATTCCTAGACAGAGTATACAGTTGGTGTCGAATTCCTCAAGGGTTCTCTGAGTCACCGTCGATATTCAATCAGGTTCTAAAGAAAGACTTGGAAGAGTTAGAGTTGCCATTCGAGTCAACCTTAGTACAGTACATTGACGACTTACTGGTTGCATCAAAGACAGAAAGTGGCTGCACAGCCGATACCATTGCTCTGTTGAATCATTTGGGAAGGAATGGACATAAAGTGTCCCCTTCCAAATTGCAGTTCTGTCAGAAGAAAGTGAAATACTTGGGTCATCAGATAGAGAAAGGATCACGGAGAATAATGAAGGAAAGAATTACAAGTGTACTTCAAATGAGTCCACCAAAGACAAGGAAGGAGGTGAGGAAGTTTTTGGGAATGGTGGGATATTGTCGCCAGTGGATTCCCAACTTCTCGACTCTAGCGAAGCCTTTGCTGAAATTTACCCAGAAGGATGCCTTGGATCAGATCGAACTGAAAGGGGATGAGATGGATGCTTTTGTTGAATTGAAGGAGTGCATGTGCAGGGCTCCAGCTTTAGGTATGCCTGATTACACGAAGCCTTTCACATTGTTTTGCCATGAACGTGATGCATGTTCTTTGTCTGTCTTGACTCAAGCCCATGGTGGCGTAAACAGACCAGTAGCGTATTTTTCAGCTACTTTGGATCCGGTTGCAGCAGCACTCCCAGGGTGTTTGCGCGCCGTAGCAGCAGTTGGTATCAGCCTCACTCAGAGTGAAGGAATAGTGATGGGACACCCAGTAACAGTCATGGTCCCTCACTCAGTTGAGATACTTTTGACCCGCTCCCGAACGCAGCACATGACTGGAGCAAGACTCACAAGGTATGAAACGACTATTCTGGGCTCACCGAATGTGCAGCTGAAAAGGTGCACTACGTTGAATCCAGCTACCTTGCTTCCTGGAGAAAATGCTGAAATTGAGAACGCTGAAGACGTCGAGCATGACTGCCTTCAGGTGACTGAATTTTGCACAAAACCCCGACCGGACATCAAGGATACAAAACTTGATGAAAATGACCAAATTCTTTTTGTTGATGGTTCGTGTCTAAGAGATGGGATGGGAATTTTGAAAGCAGGATATGCTGTATGTACTGTAACAGGGGTCTTGGAAGCGGGATGGCTTCAAGGAGTCTATTCTGCACAAGTAGCAGAACTTGTAGCCCTTACTAGAGCATGTCAATTGTCTGCATTGATGAAAGTCACCATTTACACTGATAGCCAATACGGGTTTGGGATTGTGCATGACTTTGGACAACTATGGTCACAGAGAGGTTTCCTGACTTCTTCAGGATCCCCAGTGAAAAATGGGGAGAGAATAAGGGAGTTGTTACATGCCATTCAAGTGCCAGCTGAAGTTGCAGTGGTAAAGTGCAGTGCTCACACGAAAGGACAGGACTATGTGTCTCTGGGAAATGCATATGCAGATCAAGTCGCAAGATTTTGTGCCTTGAACTGTATATTGCTAAGGGATGATTGGAATACAATAAATGAACCAGAACTCGAACCAGCTGAAGCATTTGCCTTGAAGGTCGTAGATACAATAGAAGAACTAAAAGCACTACAGAATAATGTCAGGGAGGATGAAAGAGATTCCTGGATTAAATCACAATGTATAAAGAGACAAGACGAGTTATGGGTTTCACATGAGGGAAAATTTGTTTTGCCAAATAGTCTCTTATCACAGCTTGCGCGGTTCTATCATGGGCAGGCTCACCTAGGGAGAGATGCCATGATAAGATTGTTCAAAACTGATTGGTTTAACCCCAGATTTCGCCAGGCTGCAGAAGCAGTTTGCCATCGATGTGTCACTTGCCAACAGATGAACCCAGGAAAGGGGACGGTTGTGAACGCGAGTCACATTGGTAGGGCAAGTGGTCCTTTTAGCCGTATGCAGATGGACTTCATTGAGATGCCTGTGCATGGAGGCTTAAGATATGTGTTGGTGATTGTGTGCATTTTTAGTCACTGGATTGAGGCATACCCCACACGTAGAAATGACAGCCTTACAGTTGCCAAGCTATTGTTGAGGGAGTTGATACCACGTTTCGGATTCCCGATCTCTTTAGAATCAGATAGGGGAAGTCATTTCAATAACGAGGTGATGAAGTTACTCTGCGAAGCACTGAACATTGAGCAAAAGCTGCACTGTAGCTATCGCCCTGAAGCATCAGGACTGGTGGAGCAGATGAATGGTACGCTGAAATCGAGAATGGCAAAAATATGTGCATCAACAAATTTGAAATGGCCTGACGCATTGCCCTTAGTGCTAATGTCAATGAGAAACACTCCTGATAGAAAAACTGGATTGTCTCCGCACGAAATTCTCATGGGCAGGGCTATGAGACTTCCTGCAGTTCCCGCAAACATGCTTTTGAATATTACAGATGATATGGTGTTAGACTACTGCAAAGGACTGGCTGACGTGGTTCGCTCTTTCTCTCACCAGGTGGAAGCGACCACCTTGCCACCGATCCAAGGTCCAGGACACGCACTGAAAGCAGGTGACTGGGTCGTGATAAAGAAGCACGTGAGGAAGTCGTGTCTGGAACCCCGTTGGAAAGGCCCTTTCCAAGTGATCCTGACGACAACTACCGCTGTGAAGTGCGCGGGGGTTCCCAACTGGATTCACGCCAGTCACACAAAGAAGGTGCTGTGTCCCACAGATGAGGAAGTTGAAGCGCTGAAATTACCAGTGCATGATTAAACAGTGCCGAGTGCTGAGACAGAACAAAAGCGAACTGAAAGCGAACAAGCAACAGCAGGAGAAAAAGAGATATTATTGGAGAACGAAGAGTCCGACTCACTTGGGGAAGACCAAGGAGAAAGTTCAGACAGCGACGACGAAGCTGCAGGTGGCAAAGAGCCTGAAGCAGCTGAGGGTAGCAAAAAGCCTGAAGCAGCTGAAGGTGACAAGGAACCTGAAGCAGCTGAAAGTGATACAGAGCCTGAAGAAAGTAACGGTGACGAAGGGCTCGAAGAGAGTGAGAAGGCAGGAGAGCCTGAGCAGAAGGGGGCTTTCCCCGAAACAGACGATACAGAAAAAGAAAAGGAAAACGTGATTGATTCCCCTGAAGGTGGGGACAAGGAAGAGCAGAACGAAAAAGTTCAAACCTCTACAGAAAAGATCGCAGGTCCATCAAACGGACACAGTGCAAAAAGAAGACTAAGTATCTCACCGATAAAAGAAAAGGGTAAAGAGGGTTTGAACGAGGGAGGAAGGCCAAAAGTGAAAGAGAAAAGAAAGGAAGTGACTGTCGTGGAACAATCGTCAAGTGAAGAAAAAGACTTGGCGAAGGAGGAGAGTGCCAGCGAAGCAGAATCGAAGAGAGAAGCAAAATTGAAAAGGAAAAGGATACCAAACAGGAGGTATTCCGGTCCTGAATGGGCATATGCAGTAAATGATGATTGGACTGATGAGTTTGTATCTCTAAGCATCGAGAACGAAGAAGAAGAAGAGATACCAATAGAAAAGAAAAGTTTCATAGACTCTGTTGATTGAAACGGAAGTAAATGGTATTGCTTGCTGCAATCTAACGTGAGACAAACAACCAGCTGAGACTTTGCTAAACAGAATTGAGACAAATGCTGCTAACCGATAAGTGACTGGCCTCTTGAAGAAGACGGTGTGAACATTGTGCTCGCTCAGCTTTGTAACTGAATTGCCAAGTAGTTTCATTTATAAGTGCTTCTAGCTCTCTGATTCTATACAGATCATGCCTAGGTACGCTATGCAGAATAATAGAAAGAAATATTGTAAATACGTGTGCATAGGCTTGGTACTAACATGTGTACTAATAATAATGGCAATTGTGTTTGGAATGCATGGAAAGGGTGAGGATGAGACTATTGCTGCTTCTACTATTGTTCCTGTTACTGTCACTGAACTAACCCCATTGAAAAGACTAGCAATGGATGAGAGGCTCTTGCATGATAAGAAAGAGCTTTCGTATAACGTTTTCTATCGCTTATTAACAGAGTATGTTGAGACTATGGATGCGAAAGATTGTTATGTGTGTACCCAGATACCGACATCAGTAAAGGAAGGGGTGACTTATCACCACATGCCTCTTACATATGGGATTACATGTAGTATAGTAATGTCTAGGTTTTATGGTCAAACTAACATACAGTATTTTTACTCGAATTATGATGTTACCTTTGCTTATGTTCCTATAATAGCGCAGCTAAGCGAGACTGCAAAATATTGGGATTATAAAATTATGAGGGACTTTTTCGAGCCAATGCAACCTTTTGAAACGGCTCATGCTCATAGGGAAAACCTTACTTGCTCAGTCTCTGCTGTAGAAATAAGCTTTTTAGATCGCACAGATGATAGAAGGGCTCAAATGAAAGCGAAATTAGAAAAAGAGCTACATAAGAGGACTTCAGTAGATAATTATGATTTTGCTGCTATAAAGACACAAGGGAAAATTGCTTTAGATGCTTGGCATGTAGGGAAATTTTGTATATACCGAGGTGAATCTTACTATGACAATATTTTTGTAGGAGCGAGTGAATGCAAACATACGTTTATCTTTAAGGCCAAATGGACATTCATGATGGACGGACTTGACCCTGTCATTCCAGGGGTGTATTACATTTGTGGGCATAATGCCTATTATCGTCTTCCAAAGGGATGGTGGGGAAGATGTTATTTGGGTATAGTGTTTCCAAAGGTTTATCAGCTGGATGACGTATCGATGATTCAAAAGACACCTGGATCCCATCGTATCCAGAAAAGAGAGACCGCAGCTGCTGTGGTAGGTGATATATTTGGAGCCATGATTCCTTCATTGGGAGTTGTGCTGAATTCCATCAAAATAAGAAAGTTGTCTACTATAGTGGATAACATGCTGACAAAGTTTTCAGGTGCTATAATCCTGATGGATGCTGAACTTGCAGCGGAAAGAGCTATGACTCTTCAAAATAGGCTTGCTTTAGACATTCTTTTAGCAAAGGATGGAGGCGTTTGCAAAATGATTGGTGCACGTCACTGCTGCACCTATATACCTGATAATAGTGTGAAGATTAAAACTATGCTTGCTAATCTAACAAAAGAAAGTGCAGATTTGAAAGAACTGAAAGAACCAGGAGTGTGGGAAAAGGTTGGAAAGGGACTTGCCTCAGTGGGACATTGGATTGGGGGAATTTGGAATGGAATATTATTGAAAATAATAGAAGGAATATTAATAGTGATAATTTGTGTATTTGGAATTTGGGGAATACAAAGGGGAATAATAATGATTATGGAGAAAATTAAAAGAAGAAAGGAGGAGAAAATAATGAAAAGAATGGCAGAAGAATACAAAGCGCAAACTAGGGGAACTAAAAGGAAAAGGGAGCTGACAGAATTTTAATCGGATAAAATTTGTGGGCTAAATTTGTGTGATGACAAGTAGTCATCAGAGGAGGGATTGATGAAGCAGAAAATGAAGGTTTTGATTTATTAACGCATAAACGTAGTGTGAAACAATCATGTGTGATATTAACCGAACTAATAAAGATTGTACGGGGACAAAATGTGCCCTCAGAGTAGTTTGCCATCATTTATACGCGTGCTTTATATAACGTGGTGTATTAGAATTGCGCTAATCCGACATAATCATAAACGTGTGCTACGATTTGCTTATTTGAAATGCCTTAGCTTAGCATTACTTTAGCGGAGGCTTTGGCCTAGTTGCCTGGTCTCACGGTTTAGGTGTTCGTATTTTTCCACTGTGCTATTAAACGTGTATTTCTGCTTGAAGCTGTACTTTTCCACAGAAACTGTTCACGTGCTTATCTTAAAGTTAGTGCCAGCCTGGCATATTTTCTCTTTAATTCAAGGTCGACTTGCAGGTGCGGACAATGGAGGCTCTGAGAGTAAGCTAATCGAGAGACAATGTTGCAAATTACGTACCCATCTCCAAGGATAATGTATGCTTAAGTAAAAGCTTGAGAACTGTCGTTTTTGATTGGTCAATTTGAAGCTAACCTATGAACCCACCAATGGAGACCCTACTGGACTTGAACTGTTGTCTATAAAACCCAGGTGCACGAGAGGAAAGCTCTCTCTATCTTCGGACATCCCGCCATTTTGACTTCGTAGTTACTATGACCCATTTTGCTGCGACGCCATTTTGAGAGACTTTGATGCTTTCTCTAGTCGAGAGAAAGAGACTTTAATGATTCTTGCCCTAGAGACTTTAACTTTGATTTGCCCCTTTGCATGAAGTAGTAGCCTTACTTTGCCGCTGTGAGGCAATTGCCCCGTTCACCCCTGCCCCTTTGTCCCGTCCTATGCTGATCGAGAAACGGTACCTGTGAGACGAAGACTTCATTGATTGCTGATCAGAATTGGTAATTATGAAAGGAAACTGTAAAATTGCATTGTGTTTCTTTTAGGTAACCAACTGCTGATTTTGATAAGGACCCTAGCTAGGAGTTTTCCAAATTGATGTTGCCAAATTGTTTTTGCATGAAGTCCCACATGCTGATGCTAATTTGAGGTTAGACGAGGATTCCACGTGTCGCACGATGCAGTTGGAGATCTTGTTATGCTGACTAAATGTACGCAATTAGCCCATTACAGATTATCGTATTAGTGCTTTGCATTGCCATTATCGAATGCCTTGTGATTCAAATGCTACATAGATTACACTTGTTTCGACGATATGGACAGCTATTAATGTTCATTTATGTTTATCATTTGGTGTTGAGACACATCTATATCGTGCTAGCTTTGTTAATATAGGGAAATAAATTCACTAACTTTGCAATAAACTGGTGTGGTTATTCCTGACTGAAAGGTCAGGGTTCGTCGAAATGTATTCTGGATTAATTGTTAAGTGTTATGTTGTTCAAGGTGTTGCTTATGTTCGTTATTGATTATCGATTTGATGTGATTGATCGATTAGGAGTACAGAGAGTTCCCACTTAGTCAAAAGATTCATCGACCTAAAGAGCGTCCGAACGCAGGTAAATTGTTACCACGTTCCGCTCTATCAACAGCCATGGGGGCACAGGGCTTCAGGTCCCCAGCAAGCAGGCCAGCACAAGGGTTCAAAGGCAGCTGTAGACCCCCTCAGTGAACTAGCAGATCACAGGTTAGCACAACAGCAAAGCAGTCCCAAGGCGGTTCCTGGTAAGTCCTTCCAGCTGCATTCAGTGTTCTGTTCATTAGCCCATTAGTGTCTAAAAATCTATGGGACAGCCCCCTGTACTTATACTCATGTTGCACAGCTTCCACAAAAGGGGGAGAGGGAGTTCCAACCAGCACTAACCGGCTCCAGGAATGCCCCTTTTCTCCTCCAGCACTGGCTGCAGACATCAGTAGGGGGTAAACAAGCCCGTTGTGTATGGCCAGGGCACAGCCTTTACAGATGCATGTGTGCTCCATCTCTACCTCTCCCAGCCCAGAAAGACGATTCAGTATGCAGATGCAGTCTTGTTACAGCTCCACCCTCCCTGTGTAAAGGCTGTCTGAAAAGTATGTACAAAGTCCAGGTGCCCCAGAACTGGATTGGAGTCAAGCTGCAAAACCCCAGAGTTATAAGCACAGAGTTAAGCACAGAGAAATGCTCACTTTCTAAAAGTGGCATTTTTACAATGGTAATAAATGGTAATAAAATAATCCGCCTACAGCAGTAAGAAACATTTATCACTAACATTCCAACCATACCAAACATGCCTATGCCACTCCTCATAAATTAGACAATACCAATTAGCCATATGTTAGCACATTTCCAATGCAACCATATGAGAGGAGCAGTGCTCACAGTAGTGAGAAACTAAATAGGCTGTTTGTCACTACTACGACATGTAGTACATAACGACATATGTCCTACCTTTTACATCCACAGCACCCTGCCCATAGGGCTAGCTAGGGCCTCCCTTAGGGGTGACTTATATGTAGTAAAAGGGGAGTTCCAGGCCTGGCAAGTACGTTTCGATACCAGGTCTTTGTGGCAGTAAACTGAGCACACAAGCCCTGTGGAAGAAGGCCTGAGACAGGTTTGAAAGCTACTTCTGTGGTGGTGCAAGCTGCGCTTCAGGCCCACTAGTAGCATTTAATTTACAGGCCCAGGGTATAAGGGATACCACTGTACAAGGGACTTACAGGTAAATTAAATGTGCAAATCAGGTGTAAGTCAATCATACCAAGTTTAAAAGGGAGTGCACCTGCACTTTAGCACCGATCAGCAGTGACAACGTGCTCAGAGTCCTCAAACAAAAGAGGTCAGAAAATTTTGGAGGAGGAAGGCAGAAAGTTTGGGGATGACCCTGTAAAAAGGGCCAGGCCAACAACCTCCTACTAAGGCTAGGTTTCCTCATCGATTTTTAGAAGTCTTCCCTCATTCCTTCAAGATATCTGGAGTTCCTAGGCTTCTTAATAGACACATCTCAAGCAATTCTTCAACTGCCTCGGCCCAAGGTAGATTTGATAAAAAAAGATTTGTCATGCTCTGTCTCTACCCTTCTCTTCTCTCAGATCTCTAGTTCGCCTGGTTGGCCTTCTAGCCTCCTCCATTCAGGCCATCTTTCCCGGTCCTCTCCATTATTGGGCATTGCAGAGATTAAAGTTTTGTCACTTACACAAAGGTCTATCATACTCAGAGCGGGTGGTTCTAGATTCAGAGTCCAGAGACTAACTCCTCTGGTAGCCAAGCCATTTAGACGCTTGGGACGGATGAACAATTTTCTCAGCTGCCCCAGATCTAGTCTTGGAATCAGACGCAAATCAGACAGGATGGGGGCACGGAATGGTACATGGTCTCTACAGGAGTCCTCTTTACACAGCAACAGCTTGGAAATGCAAGGCAGTTCCTTCGCCATCCAGACCTTTGTAAAAGACAGAATAAAGTGCACCATACTCTTATAAATGGACAACCTCTCGGCTGTCAGATACATACATTGTCTAGGAGGTGCAAAGTCCAAATCTCTGGCTCTCCTAGCCAAGAGTCTTTGGGAATTCTGTCTCCAAAGGAACATCTCGGTCAAAGCTGAGTAAATTCCAGGCAAACTGAATGTGGTAGCAGATTAGTTTTCCAGACATCTTCACGACTCACGCGACATGAAACTTTATCCTTCAGTATTCAGTCATCTTTCTTCAATATTCGGCTCTATAGCAATAGATATCTTTGCTTCCTGCACCAAGTCCCAACTCCCTACTTCTTTCTTCAGTTGGAGGCCAGATCCTTTAGCTCTTGCTACAGATGCTTTTCTCCAGTCATGGCCCCAGTGTCCTCTTCTCTACGTCTTTCCCCCATTCCTTTTCATAGCCAGAGTCCTTGCACAGGTTTGCAGGCAACAATCATCGCTCATTCTAATCACCACCCATTGACAGACTCAACCATGGTATCCAACCACACTGGAGCTTTCTGTGGATCTCCCATGGAGGATTCCTCCCTTTCCCGACTTGCTTCTCAATCATTAGGGTCTACGTCACAGCCTCATTCAAGAGGGCACCCTGCCTCTAATTGCATGGAGGATTTTGGAGCATCTTGGAGTACCACAGGAATTTGGGAAGAAACTATCCAGTTTATCCAGCAATCCTGGTCCCCTGGCACAGCTAAAGTCTACAGATCGGCCTGGTCGGTATGGTGCAGTTGGTTTTTGGACAGGGATTCAGATCCCCTTTCAGCGAATGTGACTTTAGTAGTTAACGTCTTGGCTTCTCAAGGGAATGCCTATCGGACCATTAATACCTACAGATTGGCAATTTCTGCAGAACATATCAGAGTAGATGAAAGACCGATCAGTGAACACCCTCCGGTCTGACGCCTTTTAAAGGGAGTACATTTTTCCAAACACCCCTCTTCCCAAGTACAATACAATGTGGAATGTTAATTTGGCTTTACGTCTGTTTATTTCATGGCCTGACAATACTGATCTACCTCTCTAGCATTTATCTGCAAAATGGACTACGTTTTTGCTTTTGGTTTTGCTCACACATGTTTCTGATGTTAAAGCATTAGATGTGTCTTCTTTTAACTATTCTCCTCTAGGAGTTTCTTTTCAGGTTTTTGATGCACTAAGACTAACTTGATGTAAGTACATTAACTTTTTTCCCTTTCAACCCAAGTTATGTGTTGGTTATTGTAGAAAAGTCTACATTTCATGAACTGCAGAACTCAGAACTTCCTCCTTGTTGCAACTTCTTATTTCATTTCAGAAACCCCACAAGCTGGTTTCAGCTCCCACTTTGGCCCGTTGGGTTAGATGGATCAGGTCCTTGGCTGGCATCAGCTAAGATTATTTTGGTGCTCATTGAGCCAGAGGGGCAACAGCCTCTACGGGTTTTTGGGCGAGTGCAGGTTTACATGATATTCTCAGGTCTGCAGATTGGTCATACGACAATACATTTTGAACTTTTTATTGTGAACCAATTACTCATCCAGCTGAATCTGCTATTTCATTGCTTTGACCAAGCATAATATGAGCCTCCGGTCTTCTAAAAAATTGAGATTTTCCTAGCCCTGGTGGGTGAAAGGTTAGATTTTTTTTAAAGACACAGAGGCAAATATTATCCCACCACTGTTATATTAACCCTCCCTGGTTTCTATTTTTCTGCAGAACAGATGCCTTCAACCAGTTCCAATTCATCAACCTAGCTCGCTCAGAGCTTCTCCTCCTTTGGATCCCGCTTGCTGGATTTCCTTTGCCACTCCAGGCTTTCAGAGCTTGTTT
Source organism: Pleurodeles waltl (assembly GCF_031143425.1). Taxonomy (NCBI): domain Eukaryota; kingdom Metazoa; phylum Chordata; class Amphibia; order Caudata; family Salamandridae; genus Pleurodeles; species Pleurodeles waltl. The sequence continues at coordinate 881,753,199 of NC_090448.1, read as the reverse complement.
CCTGTTTTTCTATTAAATTTCATCATGGATTTAGTGAATGTTCTACTAACTTTGGAGTCTCTTCTAATTTTGTTCTGATACTCATCTGGACTGACTCTCACAAGAAAAAAGGTTTTGTTGCTCTCACTCAAGATAATTATTATAGCGTTGGATGCCGGTAACCGGGTCGTCGCAACCCTGTTTCACAACGATACCCCGGGACACGTAGAACGGTGCCCCGGGGGCACCTTCAAACACCCAGAAGTGTTGTCGCAGGACTTCAACCTGGACATCAGGGTTAAGAGGACCGAACGCGAGGAAGATGGTGCATTCCAGGGAGCAGAGGAGGAGAAAGCCCCCGACGGGACGGAGCATGACAGAGGGACACTGGACAGCAACGAAGCAGAAACATACCCCGTAAGGCACCATCGAGGAGGGACCAGATGGACGCCAGAGCCAGCCACGCCCCTGGAGGGATGTGGCTCATGCAGGTACGTGCCTGCCTTTTAAATCCGTTGGGATACTGGTGGTAGAGGGGTTATTTAACTAAAACAATCTCTAGGAGGGACAGAGTGGTTTCTTTATGATGGTGCAGACACTTGGGCTCCACAAAAGACTAGTGAACATTCTGGTGAATGAAAGTAAACTTTCTAGACTAAATATATTTATTTTGACTCATTCTAACTTTGCACAAGAACGTTTATTTTTTTTGATTGTCAAGTGCACCCTTTTTTGTACCGGGCTCTATTTTTCACTCGCTTGGTGGTTTATCCTGCACTCGCTACCCCTTTAGGACGTATGTAGAGAGCAAAGAAAAGATCACTTACCTTTATTTTCGGTTTTTTCCCTTTGGTCCCACGACGGCGAGGTCCTTCTCCAAAAGATCACCCAAAAAGGAATAGACAAGAGGATAGGAACATTACTCAACCATAGGGAAGAGGAAAACAAGACGAGAGAAGAAAAGGGAAAGGAGAGAAAACGCAGATATAGACTGAGCACATTTGACTGTCCTGACAATTCATAAAGAATAAAAACACTATATAGTGACCAACGCATGTAGTCGGCTTCCATTACCGGGTAGTAAGAATCCCTACAATGGTATCAGAAGTGGGATTCATGTGACAGACCCCGGGGAAGACTATCCAAAACAGAATAAGAATGGAAAATTAACCCACCATCGAAGACATGATACAGAGGTTGGCTGAAGGACAATGCCACCACCAGGTCGTAGAGGAAAAACAACAAAGAGAGGCTAAAAACGATAGAGAGACGCTTCAGAATGCCCTCAAGAGTGAGGCTACGATATTAGCCAACAACCAGTTAGTGCACAAGCCTGCATTACAGAAATTAACGGATACTATTGCTGCAACTCGGGTACACCCTAATGCGCCCAGTTCAGTTCGGCAAAAATTCCAAGAAGGAGAGGACCTGGACGCGTTCTTCACATATTTTGAGCAGGTAGCCTCTTCTGCTACTTGGTCAGAGGACAGATGGGGCCAATACGTCACTCCCTTCCTAACAGGAACTTTACAAGCTGCCTATCAGGCCATAAATCCTGTAGGCACCGCCCCATATCCGGAAATCAAGAAAGGTATACTAGAGAAGGTTGGATTCAGTACAGAATATTATCAGATCAAGTTCCGGAAAACAAAATGGAGCCCCCTGGAGAACCCTCAGGCCCTCTATTTTCGAATACAAGACCTTGGTTTAAAATGGCCAACTCCCCATCGGCACAGATAGAGATGAAGTAATCAGAATTATTCTGTTAGAACAGTTCCTGGAGGCTCCACCTTCTTCAACCCGAAACTGGATCAAACAACATCCCAACATAGACACCACCAAAGCAATAGACCTAACCTGTGCTTATCCTAGGGCCCCTGAGTTTAACCCCTTCGCTGCCAGGCCTTTTCCCCCTCCTGTGCCAGGCTTTTTTTTGTCTATTTGGAATAGTTCTCGCTTGGGCCCTCATAACTTTTCGTCCACATAAGCTACCCACGCCAAATTTGCGTCCTTTTTTTCCAACATCCTAGGGATTCTAGAGGTACCCAGACTTTGTGGGTTCCCCTGAAGGAGGCCAAGAAATTAGCCAAAATTTCGTTATTTTAAAAAAAATGGGAAAAAGGAGCTGCAGAAGAAGGCTTGTGTTTTTCCCCTGAAAATGGCATCAACAAAGGGTTTGCGGTGCTAGAATCACCAGCTTCCCTGCTTTCAGGCACAGGCAGACTTGAATCAGAAAACCCAATTTATCAACACAATTTTGGCATTTTACTGGGACATACCCCATTTTTATGATTTTTTGTGCTTTCAGCTTCCTTCCAGTCAGTGACAGAAATGGGTGTGAAACCAATACTGGATCCCAGACACCTAAACATTTCTGAACAGTAGACACAATTCTGAATTCACCAAGGGGTAATTTGTGTAGATCCTACAAGGGTATCCTACAGAAAATAACAACTGAAAAAATTATATATATTGAAATTGAGGTAAAAAAACAGCAATTTTTCTCTACATTTTACTCTGTAACTTTTTCCTGCAATGTCAGATTTTTTAAAGCAATATACCGTTACGTCTGCTGGGCTCTTCTGGTTGCTGGGATATATAGGGCTTGTAGGTTCATCAAGAACCCTAGGTACCCAGAGCCAATAAATGAGCTGCACCCTGCAGTGGGTTTTCATTCTATACCGGGTATACAACAATTAATTTGCTGAAATATAAAGAGTGAAAAATAGCTATCAAGAAAACCTTTGTATTTCCAAAATGGGCACTAGGTAAGGTGTTGAGGAGCAGTGGTTATTTGCACATCTCTGAATTCCGGGGTTTTCAAACTAGCATGTGAATTACAGGGCATTTCTCAAATAGACGTCTTTTTTACACACTCTCTTATATTTGGAAGGAAAAAATGTAGAGAAAGACAAAGGTCAATAACACTTGTTTTGCTATTCTATGTTCCCCGAAGTTTCCCGATAACAATGATACCTCAATTGTGTGGGTAGGCCTAGCGCCCGCAACAGGAAATGCCACAAACCACAACATGGACATATCCCATTTTTTAACAGAAAACAGAGGTGTTTTTTGCAAAGTGCCTACCTGTAGATTTTGGCCTCTAGCTCAGCCGGCACCTAGGGAAACTGACCAAACCTGTGCATTTTTGAAAACTAGAGACCTAGGGGAATCCAGGATGGGGTGACTTGTGGGGCTCTGACCAGGTTCTGTTACCCAGAATCCTTTGCAAACCTCACAATTTGGCTAAGAAAACACGTTTTCCTCACATTTCAGTGACAGAAAGTTCTGGAATCTGAGCAGAGCCACAAATTTCCTTCCACCCAGCGTTTCACCAAGTCTCCCGATACAAATGATACCTCACTTGTGTGGGTAGGCCTAGCGCCCGCGACAGGAAATGCCCCAAAACACAACGTGGACACATCCCATTTTTTGACAGAAAACAGAGGTGTTTTTTGCAAAGTGTCTACCTGTAGATTTTGGCCTCTAGCTCAGCCGGCACCTAGGGAAACCTACCAAACCTATGCATTTTTTAAAACTAGAGACCTAGGGGAATCCAAGATGGGGTGACTTGTGGGGCTCTGACCAGGTTCTGTTACCCAGAATCCTTTGCAAACTTCAGAATTTGGCTAAAAAAACAAGTTTTCCCCACATTTCGGTGACAGAAAGTTCTGGAATCTGAGAGGAGCCACAAATTTCCTTCCACCCAGCATTTCCCCAAGTCTCCCGATAAAAATGATACCTCACTTGTGTGGGTGGGCCAGATGCCTGCAACAGAAAAAGACCACAGACTTGTAGAGATTATGGGGATAGCACAGCGAGTTGATTAGCACATATTCTTCTTTTATACATCTTTAGGCTGACTCTGCTTTGGGGACCCACACAAGTGAGGTGTCATTTTACTTGGGAGACTGAGGGGAACGCTGGGTAGTAGGAATTTTGTGCTGGCATGGTGATCGTACAAACGAAAGTCAGGAAAATATGCTTTTTTAAGCAAATTTTGAGGTTTGCAGAGGAGACTGGGTAAGAAAATGTTGGGGGATCCACGCAAGCCACACCTCCCTGGACTCCTTGGGGTGTCTAATTTTAAAAAATCTCTGGGCTTGGTAGGTTTCCCTAGATGAAGGCTGCACCCAGGACCAAAAACATAGGTGCCCCCTCCACCCCAAACACAGGTAGTTTTGTAATATATCATTTTGATGTGTCCACATACGTCTGTGATGTGCCAAACACTAAAATTGTGAAAAGAAACACACTTAGGTTATGTGAAAAAGACCCCTCACCCATCAACCAATTGGGTGGCATGCTTCATCATCGGGGTCCCACCTGAGACACCTAGCGTGTCACAAGTGTGCTGAGACGCCTGATTACAGTGGAGCAGGTTTTGTCTTTTGTACCACACATACTGGTTGGATTTGGCACGAGAGAGAGTGATGGTTCAGTAGATCAAATTTTATAAACAAGAGATTTCACAAAAGTGAAATGCACTGGTAATAACTGAAAGGCCAAAAAACTGAACCAATGACTCACAGCTCGTGAGCTGTAAAGCCATGGCAAGGCACCAACCGCTTTACAGTCCATTCACACACCTTTCATACATGACATGCACAAGTCCATTCACGCCGCCAGCCACAGGCCCAGCACATTACAACACTCGCATCGACAGACAGCGCCAGTCAAGGGCCCATCACTTTCATACGCCAACATGCCTGATACAGCATTCACACCAGCTGATGAGTGTGTGGACTGGCATTTGGCTGGCACCGTTAGCCAGGCGCCACCCATACCGCCAGCCAAGCGCCACCCCAAGCACACCACCAGCCAAGCGCCACACCACCCATAGCACCAGCCAAGCACCACCCCACACACACTGCCAGCCAAGCGCCACCCCAAGCACACCGCCAGCCAAGCGCCACACCACCCATACCGCCAGCCAAGCGCTACCCCACGCATACCACCAGCCAAGTGCCACCCCAAGCACACCGCCAGCCAAGCGCCACCCCACGCACACCGCCAGCCAAGCGCCACCCCATGCACACCGCCAGCCAAGCGCCACCCCACGCACACCGCCAACCAAACGCCACCCCTCGCACACCGCCATCACTTTCTTTTTGTTTATAAACAACAAAGAAACCACTAACTAATTATAAAATAAGTACAAAACTACAAACACAAAAGCTCAAACTAAATACATGACAGTAATACCAACCGTGAAACTGAACATATGAAAATATAAAACAGGCAGTTTACGCTCACGGTATTTTCCCAAAAAATGCCCTAGTGTGGTAACTTCTAAAACAGCCGGGCACACACAACCCAGGCTTTGAAGGGCATTCGGGGCAGTACATCCGGCTTTCCCTCCGGATTGCTCTCCGGGCATATACTCTACATTTCTTTGTGGGCAAGTCTTTTTTGGAAGTGGGAGGAATATGATCTGGAAAGTGGCGATCTTTCAACCTAGCCACTTCCTCCACCACTTCTACTCTAGGAACTCTTGCCCGTTCCACCACAATAAGGCTCTCTATCACTGACTCCTGAAATTTAACAAATGTCATCCTCGACTCAGGTGAACAATCCTTGAACACAATAAAACATTAAAAGTTGCCAAATGAAATAAATGTAGGGCCGACTTTTTATACCACATGTAAGACTTACGAAGAGCAGTGTAAGGTTCCAACCTCTGATCTACTCTATCAACACCACCCATGTGCCTATTGTAGTCCAAAATGCACGCAGGTTTGCGCACTTCCGCAACCTGACCCCAAACAGTCACAGGGAAAGTACTCTCATCATGGATGGTAGATAGCATGTACACATCCCTCCTGTATGAAAATTTCAGAGCTAGCAGCTCATTATTCCGCAAGGCACTACACTGTCCCCTCTCAAGTGTTTTACAGACAAGCTCCCTTGGATAGCCTTTCCGGTTAGAACGGATTGTGCCACAAGCAACAGTGTCCACTCTAAACAACTCCTTGAACAACTGCACTCCAGTGTAGAAATTATCTACGTACAAATGGTGACCTTTGTAAAACAGTCGTCTACCAAGTTCCCACACAATTTTTTCGCTAACTCCAAAAGTGGCCGGACAACCAGGAGGGTCAACACTGGAATCCCTACCAGTGTAGACCCGGAAATTATACACATATCCTGTACTGCTTTCTGACAGCATATACAATTTAATGCCATACCGTGCCCTCTTACTAGGAATGTACTGCTTAAAAACTAAACGCCCCTTGAAAAGGACCAAAGACTCGTCCACACTTATCTCTTTTCCTGGAACATAGACCTCTGAAAACCGATCCATAAAATTATCAAGGAGAGGCCTAATCTTAAAAAGACAGTCACAATCACGGTGATCTTGTGGCAAGGCTAAAGCATTGTCTACAAAATGCAGCATCCGAAGAAGAAGCAAATAGCGATTACGTGTCATAGTTGCAGGAAATATAGCCGTTGCCATCAAGGGACTAGTAGACCAATAAGAAGCAAGTGACGGCTTCCTGATCAACCCCATCAAAAAAGTCAAACCTAAAAACGTTTTCATCTCTTCCAGATATGTGGGAACCCACTGAGTAGCTCTAGACTGAGGCCTAAGTATGGCAGCGTTGTCCCTCAAATATTGCTCTGCATACAAATTAGTCTCCTCCACAATCTCTTCCAAAAATACATTGTCCATAAACAAGTGAAAGAAATGGACAGGCAAAAGGTTTTCCGTATTGACTGTACACCCTGGGAGACCAGTAAATGCAGGTAACTGTGGCTGCTCCATGTTTGGGGCAATTCAGGTGTCAGGTCTTCTAATGGGAAACCCTTCAGCCCCAGGCTGCTGCACTCTTGGCACATCATTGTCCTCCTCTACAACAGGCCCTTCATCTGCACTGAGAGTAGCTTCCTCATCAGAAGAATACTCTCGGACAGAAAACTCACTGCCAGAATCTCTCACTTCCTCCTCTGCCTCAGATGCAGAGTCAGTCTCGTAATCATGGTCTGAAGACGACTCAAAGAGCATGCCAAAAACCTGCTGAGCAGTCACTCTGCGGCTAGCCATGATCCTCACTAACAACAAATGGATTGGCAACAACAACTAGCACTAAAATAAGTAATAAACAAAGTGTAGCTTTATCACAAAGAGTTATGTACTAAAAAACTATACCACTCACTTGCCTGAAAAAGCTACTCACCAGCAACTACTCTGCACAGACACAGCAATCACCAATGATATTCCACTAAAAAGAAAAAAGAAAAAAGGAATTAGACATATGACAACACAAATATCATTGTGCTCAAATCTAAGGACAATTTCACACACAATACTGCATTTGGTACACCACCTACAAACATATATTTCATGCATGTCAACAATACTCCTTTGGAGTAAATTGCTTTCACTTACCTAAAACATGCAACTATGCAAACCGCAGGACAACTACTGCCAAAACCGCAAGGATCCACACCAAAGGAAGAACGAGAACAAAAAGAAGAAATAAACTTTTATAATCACAAATACAAATGCTTCGCCAGTTGACAAACACCCTGCCACCAAGAACTTAGAAATTGTCCCTGGTGCCTAAGTGGCTTCTGCCCCACTAGGAGGCAGATGGGCCTAAAAACTAATAGGCTGATCTGCCTCCAAGTGGGGCAGAAATGGCCAACAGCTCTGTACCCTGTTTGGGGGGGCGGCCCTTGCCAAAGGGGGCTAATGGGGGTGCCCCCAGCACAAAAAAAAACAAAGGGAACCAAAAAAATAAATCTCTGACATCTTGGTGCCTTCTGCACACATTGGGGGCAGATGGGCCTAACAAAAATAGGCTGATCTGCCCCCAAGGGGGGCAGAGATAGCCAATACGAAATTTCCTCCCTTTGTGGAGGCGACCCTTGCCCAAGCGGTGCCCCCAAACACACAAAACACACACACACACCACACAATCCCGGGCGCCTAGTGGGTTTCGACCCCCCCGGAGGCCAGATCGTCCAAAAACATGGCGGATCTGCCCTCAGGGGGGGCCGAAATAGGAAACAAAAATAGCCCCCCATGGGAGCGACCCTTGCCCAGGCGGTCACTCCCAAAATACATATGAAAAATGAAATCCCTGGTGTCTAGTGGTTTTCGCCCCCCCCCCCGGGGGCAGATTGGCCGAAAAATCAGCCGATCTGCCCCTAGGGGGGCGAAATAGGATAAAAAAATAGCCCCCCATGGGAGCGACCCTTGCCCAAGGGGTCGCTCCCAAAATAATTGTAAAAAACGAAATCCCTGGTGTCTATTGGTTTTCGCACCCCCCCGGGGGCAGATTGGCCGAAAAATTGGCCGATCTGCCCCCGGGGGGGGCAAAATAGGATAAAAAAAATAGCCCCCCATGGGAGCGACCCTTGCCCAAGGAGTCGCTCCCAAAATACATATGTAAAATGAAATCCCTGGTGTCTAGTAGTTTTCGCCCGCCCCCCGGGGGCAGATCGGCCGAAAAATCGGGGAATCTGCCCCCGGGGGGGGGGGGGCGAAATACGAAATAAAATAGCCCCCCATGGGAGCGACCCTTGCCTAAGGGGATGCTCCCAAAATCCAATACATAAACAAATCCCTGGTGGCTAGTGGGGATTCTTCCTCCACGATCGCGGGAAAACAGGCACGGGGGAAAGGAAAAACCCTTTCCTTTCCCCCCTTGTCTGTTTTCCCCCCCCAAACCCCTAAAAAGGGAAGGACTCACCTCTAGGAAGTCCTCTTCCCTCGACGAGCTGGAAGCAAATGGCTTCCAGCGCATCCCGGCAATACTTGATGACGTTGGCGCGCTGTGAGCGCGCTGACGTCATCAGATTGCCGGGGGTGTAAGGGGAAGGGGGGGGTGTGGGTGGGGGGCCCATGGGGGGGAGCGTAGCGCTCCCCGTGTCCCGGGTGCAGGACGAGGTGATCTCGTCCAAGGCACCCAACCGGTTAAAGTAGGGGTGCAAAAGGGGACAGACCATGGGAAACCGGCCCTCCAGTCCATCCTATCGACCGAAACCGTTTAAAGCTCCTGAAGAAATGGTACAACCCAGAGCCATAGAGAAAAGCCCTAATCAACGACCCCAATTTTACAATTGTGCTGAATGGGGGCATACCGCGCGCAATCGTCCCCACAAAGTGGACAAATTAGAACCCATGGAAATTGGAGTTACACGTGGAAGAGTCTTTTATACAGGGAAAGACACTCCACGATATATGAAAGACAAACACTTCAATTGACAAATCACCCGCGTGTTAATTGACTCAGGGTATTGTATTGTATTGGTTCATTTATAGAGCGCATTCCGGCAAAGGCATCGAAGCGCTAATCTAACCGTGAGCTAGGGGACAAGCTACCAACAGGAATACCTATTGAGCAAAGAGCCAGGTTTTTAGGCTTTTCCTAAAAGTAAAATGAGTCGCAATTAGTCGGAGCGTGAAAGGCAGGGCGTTCCAGAGCCTTGCCGCTTCCACCGTAAAGGCACGGTCTCCCCACCTATCCCGATATATGAAAGACATACATATCAATGGACAAATCACCCGCGTATTAATTGACTCAGGGTGTAGCCAATCGGTCATTAGGGCCAATTTAGTGGACAGAACAGTGTCCTCAGCAGATGTTTATGTGTCCATTTGTTGTATTCACGGGGACATGAAGCAATATCCATTAGTCCCTGTGACTAACGAGTGGAATGGGCAGACAGAGACTATTATGATGGGTTTATTGCTCATCTAGTTGAAGAAGTCATCATAGGAACTGACTACAGCAATTTCGACGAACTATTGGACAGTATTCGAAAGAGAGAGGAGGTAGAGTCATGGTGGGAGGAGGCACCTTTTTCCCACATATACATTTCCCTGGGTAAGGATAAGCCTAAATTAAGCACAACTTTGAGGTGAGAAGGAAGAAAACTATACCAAACACAAAATCCATCCACTACCACGGTTGACCCTGATAAAGTGGTGCTAGCCTCACTATCCCCTTTCCGTACCAGTCAACGAGAAGATCCAACTCTACAACATGCTTGGGAGACTGCTGTGACAGAGAAAACCGGACAGGTGGGTCCGTACTTTCTGGTCCAGAAAGGTTTACTATATAGGGTGACCAAACATCATAGTCAAGAGAGAATCCAACTAGTAGTGCTGCAACCCTTTTGTATACAAACATCGCATCTGGCACATAGTCAGATGGGGGGGTGGCCATTTCGGGAGAGAAAAAATGGAAGAATACCTTTTGCGTCATTTTTACTGGCCAGGGGTCTTTTCAGAAATACGTCAGTTCTGTCAACAGTGTCCCCATTGCCCACTGTAAATCCCAGACCACAAAAAAAATACCCTTGTTTCTATTACCCATTATCGATATTCCATTCTCTAGGGTATATGTATATTCTCGTATTAGTTGACTACGCAACAAGGTATTCCGAAGCCATACCCCTCGCAAGCATGACCACTAAGAGCATAGCACATGCTATGATAGTTTTTTTTTCTTGGGTTGGTTTTCCCAAGGAGTTACTCATGGACCAGGGTACTCCATTATGTCCTGTCTAATGTCCCAAATATGTCAGATCTTAAGGGTAACCCAAATTTGTACTTCTGTCTATCATTCCCAGATGGATTGACTCGTAGAGAGGTACAACCGCACCCTTAAAACACTGTTGAAAAAAAACATCAATGATTCAGGGAAAGACTGGGATAAGAAGCTACCCTTAGTCCTCTATGCCATAAGAGCGCACGTGCAATCCTCTACAGGTCACAGCACCTTTTAATCAGTGTTCGGACGACAACCTAGGAACCTGTTAGATATGGCTGCGGAGAAGTGGGAGGAAGAGGAAAATGACGATAAAGGCCTCCTGGAATATAGTCTACAATTAAAAGATCAAATGCATACAGTGTGGAAAGATGTCAGGATTTAACTTGAGAAGGCTCAAGATAAACAAAAAAAGTATTACGATAAAAATACTACTCTTAGACAACTCCAACCGGGTGACAAAGTACTGATTCTATTGCCAAGCTCTGAAAACAAACTATTAGCCAAATGGCAAGGACCATTTAAGGTACTTGAAGCCGTAAGTCCTGTTACTTACAAAGTTTAATTATCCAAAAAAAACAAAAAAACACAGATCACAGATTTATCACATTAATCTATTAAAAAGATGGGAGGAAGCAGATGAACTTCCTGGTCCATCGGGAGCCGGGTTCCTTATCAATTATACAAAAGCCTTAGAAATCAACTTATGCCCACAGCCCAGTGAATCATCAGCCCATGTTCCCTCCACTAATTCCACACTTCTTCCAGCACAACAAAAACAGTTACAAGAGGTAACATACAAACATAAAAATCTCTTCTCTGCACTTCCTGGGAAAACATTGTTGAGTCAGCACCATATTAGAACTCAAGAGGGTAAAATAGTTCGATTACGTCCTTATAGAATTCCAGAAGCACGAAAACAATTGTTAGAAGACGAATTCCAAAATATGTTGCAAGTAGGGATCATAGAACCCTCAGTCCGCCCTTGGTGCTCCCCAGACGTTATGGTACCTAAACCCAATGGGTTGGTCAGGTTTTGTATTGACTTTAGACAAGTAAACAATATATCCCAATTTGACACCTATCCCATTCCTCGAGTTGATGAATTGTTGGAAAAACTTGGTAAAGCACAATATATGACCACGTTAGATCTCACCAAGGGTTATTAGCAGATTTCCCTATGTCTCTCTGATGAAGAAAAAACTGTGTTTTCTGCTCCGTCAGGGTTGTACCATTTTACAGTTCTCCCTTTTGGGTTGCACGGGGCCCTGGCAACATTTCAGAAACTGATGGATAGACTGCTACGAGCCAATACCGACTATGCAGCCGCATACCGCAATGACATTGTGACATTTTGTGAATCCTGGGGTGACCATGAACAACATTAGTTAAGGTTTTACATTCCCTAAGAGAAGCAGGGCTGACTGCTAATCCTGAAAAGTGTAAAATGCTAGGCGATACAATCGCTTATCTTAGGTATCATATAGGAAACAGCCAGATCAGACCTCAGTTGAATAAAGTAGAGGCTATCTTGAGTGTACCAACCCCGACTTCAAAAAAAGAAGTACAGTCCTTTTTGGGGCTGGTGGGATATTACAGACGATTCATTCTGAACGATTCTACGTCTGCCACCCCATTAAATGACCTCCTAAAAAAAGAAAGACCCTCCAAGATAACGAAGCTAAGCTCCATACAACACCATAGTTATGAAATCCTCAAAAGATGTCTAACCACTGAACCTGTATTATGCTGTCCTGATTTTTGGATTTTTTTAAATTTACAAACAGATGCCTCTGACGTTGGAATAGGAGCCGTCTTATATCAAAAGGATGAACACGATAACAACCACCCCATTGTGTTCATCAGTAGGAAGCTATTACAGAGAGAACAATGATATTCAGTCATAGAAATGGAATGTCTGGCCATCAAGTGAGCTATAGAAGCCCTACATTGCTATCTGTTGGGTCACTCACTTGCATTCTGATCACGCAACCCTTACTTGGCTGTCACGTCACAAAGACACCAACCCGAGAATCTTACGATGGTTCATGTAACTCCAACCATTTGTATTCCAGGTTCAACATCTCCCGGGTCGTCAATTGGTCACTGACGACTACCTTTCCAGACATCCTATTGGTCAAAGTCTCGAACAGCCTTTTACAAGGGGAAGGATGTATAACATGGTCGGCGCAACCCTGTTCAGCAACGATACCCCGGGACACATAGAATGGTGCCCCAGGGGTACCTTCAAACACCCGGAAATGTCGTCGAGGGACGTCAACCCAGACATCAGAGTTAAGAGGAAAGAACACGAGCAAGATGGCACGTTCCAGGGAGCAGAGGAGGAGAAAGCCGATGACAGGGCGGAGCACGACAGCGGGACGCCGGACAGCAACGAAGCAGAAACATCGCCGTCTCTGACGATACCTCGGAAGGCACCACCGTGGAGGGACCAGACGGACGCCAGAGCCAGCCACGTTCATGGAGGGACGTGGCTCACGCAGGTACGTGCCTGTCTTCTAAATCCCTCGGGATACTGGTGGTAGAGGGGTTATTTAACTAAAACAATCTCTGGGAGGGACAGAGTGATTTCTTGTTGACAGTGCAGACACTTGGGCTCCACAAAAGACTAGTGAACATTCTAGTGAATGAAAGTAAACTTTCTAGAACGAATATATTTAATTTGACTCATTCTAACTTTGCACAAGAACATTTTTTTTTTCTATGATTGTCAAGTGCACCCTTTTTTGTACCGGGCTCTATTTTTCACTCGCTCAGTGGTTTATCCCCGCACTCCCTACCCCTTTAGGACATATATAGAGAGCAAAGAAAAGATCACTTACCTTTATTTTCGGTTTCTCCAGTTCTTTCCCTTTGGTCCCACGATGGCGAGGTCCTTCTCCGAAAGATCACCCTAAAAGGAATAGAGAAGAGAAGAGGAACATTACTCAACCATAGGGAAGAGGAAAACCAGAAGAGAGAAGAAAAGGGGAAGAAGAGAGAAAATGCACATATAGACTGAGCACATTTAACTGTCCTGACAATTTCGTAAAGAAGAAAAACACTATACAGTATAGTGACCAACGCATGTAGTCGTCTTCCATTTCCAGGTAGTAGGAACCTCTACAAAGCCCTATTGGCCTTTCTATTATGATGTAATGTGGTAGTTCTATTCTGAGAGTTGTGGTATCCTGCATGGAGTACAGATGAACCGCAGGATATAAACTGTCTGGAAAAGATGGTTTATTGAGTGAAATCAACACCGATGTCCTCAGAAGCTGTCCCAAGGAAAACAGCCTCTCAACTGCCAAACCATGGAACGAACCACCTCGGGTATCGAAACTCGCAGAAAGCAACCTTCCATAAAGGTGCAGTGCAAGAATCACTTAGAACAGTGGTTCCCAACCTGTGGTCCGGGGACCCCTGGGGGTCCGCGAAGCCTTCTCAAGGGGTCCGCGAGGGCCTAGAAGATTAAAAAATATGAACAAATATTGACAAATTAGGTCCCCAGCTTCCAGTAATGACTCATGCGGAGGTCCCCGGATTCCCATGATAATTCAGTGGGGGACCCTAGGTTCCATCAATGTTAAAGTGGGGTCCACAGAAATCAAAAGGTTGGGAACCACTGACTTAGAACATAACACACATCTTCCCCTTAACAAATACAGCTAAGATGAAACAACATAAGGTAACAATATATGCTGCCCAACAAGAAACAATTTAATACATAACATATTGGATTGGATGTCTGGTTACAAAAATATGCCTCCCAACAAGAAACCATCACATACTGACTTAGATGTTTGGGTTTAACAATGTTCCTTCTAGGCCTGTGAACACTTGCCCCCTGGTCTTGCCTCTCATCCACCTGCATGGGGATTGTCAGAAACCACATCAGGCTCCCCAGTGACTTTCACCACATTTCTTTTGATCCACCACTTCCCATTTTCTAACATGATGGCGTGTTTTGAAACTCTGTCAACCTTAGAAGTCAGATAAAATCTTGCCCCCCCACAACTTCTGCCTTGAGGCCTCTTCACTCTCACTCCCCCCCACACAAAATTGCCCCTCCAACACCCTTTTAAGGCTGTTGTATCTTATTTTACTTCTAGCTTGCAACTTCTCCACCCTATCTTTAACTTGCTCGATGTTTGAAACAGACAACCCATTCATTGTTTCCTGTACAACCCACCCAGGAACCAACTCATTGTAAGAATGTCTACCCTTTAATAAAACAAAAGGGGCAATGCCCGTTGTAGCATGTGGAGTGTTGTGATAACACCAAATCCTTTCAGCCAACAACTCTTGAACACACCTCCCCGTACGAATGGCCAATTGTATATTTTCTTTGAAAATTCTATTCACTCTCTCTACCAGCCTTGCGGACTATATAAAGCAGTAGTTAAATGCTTGATGTTGTGCCCCTTAAAAAATTCAAGCATACGATGCAACACGAATTGGACACCACTGTCTGTAACCAGACACTTAGGAATTCCCTCACAACGAAAGATCTATTTAAAGAACTCAATTACATTAATTGTGTTCGGCTCTCTCAAAAATTTGTAAGAAATCCATTTAGAATGATAGTCCACAGCAACCAGCACATACCTCTTGCCCTCATTCTTGCCCTCGATAGGACCAATGAAATCCAAACCTAGTTTTTCCCAAGGCCTATCAGGATAATGTACTGGACTTAACGGCACCCCCCCCCGTATGTAAGCTCGTCAGCCCCCCTGTACTCACCACAATTCTTGACTGTCATCTCCACCTCAGAATCCATGCCCGGCAACCAATAATACAAATGCAACCGTTTCCTTGTGCCAGTAATCCCTACATGCCCTTTATGGGCCAATTTAATCAATCAGTTTCTTAACTCACTATGCGGAACCAAATGCTCCCCTCTCATCACCAGATTATCTTCCACATTCAACTCATCTTTCACCTTGCAAAAATGTTTAATCTCCTCAGATACACAACGTTCTCCAGGCCAACCTTCCCAAACATACTTCTTAACAAGTGAGAGAGAATTATCCTTGTTCACCGCTTCCTTCTAGGACTGTCTGGAAAATACCCCCTTCCAAAACAAAGAATCCATCAATCATCCCTACAACAACACCCTCCTCCTCTGCTTCCTCCTCTTCACTCATATTAGAGGAGACCTAGAAAGAAAATCTGCCCTGCAATTTTTTCCCCCAGCTATAGGTTTCATTTTCATATTGAATTCATATAATCTAGCCAACAATCTGGTCAACCTGGGACTGGTTTTATTAAAAACTTTATCATTCCACAAGTATACCAAAGGCTTGTAATCCGTGACTACTGTAAACTCTCTCCCCCACACATAAGTCAAAAAATGGATCGAACCCCAGACACAACCCAAAGCCTCTCCCTCTATAGTGCTGTAATTATTTTCCGCTTTAGAAAGACGCCTAGATGCAAATGCAATAGTATGTTCGCTGCCTTCAACCATCTGGCTCAGTACAGCACCCAAACCTATACCACTAGCATCTACCGTAATGATGGAAGGTACATCATCTTTGAAGGGTTGAAGAACTGGTGTGTCCATTATAAGAGGTTTTCGCATAGGTTCAGTCTGATAAGCAAAATTCTGCACAAACCGTAAGTAATATTCACAGAGACCCAAAAACTATCTCAATTTCTCCTTATCTTTGGGAGAAGGTGAATTTTCAATTGCACTTAGTAGATTTACCTTAGGTAAAATTCCCTAGCCAGAAATGTCTGCCCCAAATAATCTACAGACTGAACCATAAATTTGCACTTTTCTTTCTTATCTGTAATCCCATGATCCTCCAAAATTCCTAACACCTTATCAAGTTTGTGTACACGCTCTTGAACTGACTCAGAACCAATTAGAATATCATCTTGATAAGCCAAGACACTGCACTCGTCACCTAGAAGTTGATACATGAGCTTCTGGTAAAAGGATGCCGCTGAAGCCAATCCAAACGGCATACGTAGGAAACGGTAAGCACCAAATGGCGTGACAAAAGTCGTGAGATGATGAGATTCTTTGCTCAGCTCAGCCTTGAGATAGGCTGATTTGAGATCAATTGAAGAAAATACTTTCATACCCTCTAACTGTGCTAGCATATCCTGAATTTTGGGCAACGGGAAACAATCCACCAAAATGTTCTTGATTAAGGATCTCAAATCCACGTATAATCTCAAATCTCCTGTCTTCGTAATTGCCACGACAATAGGTGAAACCCACTGAGATTAATCAACTGGCTCAATGACCCCTTCAACACACAATTCATGCAAGTGTTCCTTAAGCTTCCCTCTAATGCTCAACAGCATATTATGCACCTTATGTACAACAGGAACAGCATCAGGTTTAAGCACAACTTTGTGCTCATACCCTTTAATCAAACCCAGTTTGTCTCTGAATATGGTATCATCTAGAACATCTTGCAAAAAATCAAATTTTACATCAACCTTCTCAACTAAGGTAATTGGGTGGTCTGTGCCTGGCTTAAGTACCATTCCAAACTGCCCTTGATCTCTCCACCCCAAAATATCGTAACCTCTCTTAGCCACATATATTTTCGTATTGATGGTTCTATGTTGGTATTTGATCTTCTCATTAAAATAACCCATCATGGGACCATCAAACACAACCGTCTTCATATCTGGCGGTTGTAATGCAATTTCTTCCAATTGAGATAATAATTCTCATCTGAAACTATGGTTATAGGTGAGCCAGAATCCACCGTCACCCCTAATTGGACATCCCCAATTTTGATTTCACAAACTGGATCGTTTGAAGATTTACCAACAGTGTGAAGATTAGAAACAACTAAAACACACCTTCTCATCGAATCAACTTCATCATCACTTAATTGCCGTAAAGGTTGTAGTTGCTCTACTAACAAAACCTTTTGAGACTGCTTGCATACCTGTGCAAAATGACCAGCTTTTTTGCACTTCATGGGAACTTTCCCAATTGCAGGACAATTTGTTGCATTAGCTACATGTGACTTAGAGCCACACCTAAAACATGACATACTTTTTATATTTTTTTTTTTGTATCAGGCAGAGCAGACATAGATACTTTACTTTTAGGCAATACCATGCTCACATTCTTTACCAGATTCATTTTAATCTTGCTCACTCTTTTGATCCGAGTACAGACCGTTCAATACCTCTGGCTATCTCTTAAGTTTCATTCAATGTAGGGTTTCTTCAACAAGGATTTTTTCTTGTATTCTTGAGTCATAACAATTAACTACTAATTGATCCCTAAGATATTGGTCCAATGGACCTAAAAACTCACAAGTAGAAGCTAACACCCTAAGCTCTGCTATAAAATTGTCAATTGATTCATGTTGAAACTGTTTCCGAGGGAAAAATGTGTGTCTTTCAACAATAATACTAAGATCATACTTGAAATGATTTTCAAGTCTATTAATCGCCTCTGTAAAAACATCCCATTGATCAGATGACAAAGATTGTGTGTGAGGCTGGTGGTCAGAAATTATTTGTCCTTCTGTTCCCAGGCAATTGTACAAAATAGCTTTTTTCCTAATGGCTGAAAAATTCAACCCATCAGTAGCTACCAAATAGCTTTCAAAAGATTTGTACCAATGATGCCATTTAACTGTAGGGATGCCTGACTCAGGCAGAAAGGCCACAGGTAAATTTGCAGGTTGCATGACAAATGACAAATGAAACCACGCAACAACACTTATGGTAAAAATAAAAACATACGCATGCACTACATAACATTAACTAATATAAACTAAATAACTATTACATACAATTCTACTACAAAAACACTTTGACTATTATATGTACTATGTGTAAAATATAAGTTGCAGGAAGTGTGCGGGAAAGGATGGTTTATTGAGTGAAATCAACACCGATGTCCTCAGTTGCCGGCCCAAGGAAAACAGCCTCTCAACTGCCAAACCATGGAACGAACCGCCTTGGGCATCAGGGCTCGCAGAAAGCAACCTTCCATAAAGGTGCACTGCAAGAATCACTTAGATCATAACAAGAGTTTTCTGGGTAATGTTGTTTTTTCTTCTGGGCTGCTATAATAATGTAAGACAAGTCCTACCTTAATTCTCGCCTCCGTGTGTTTAATAAAATCCAGCCTTTGAGACACCAAAGCTAGCAAAATCTCAACTTGTGGTATCCTCCTTCTTGAGGAAGAGATATAAGAAACTGGACAGCCAGTAGCGTAGCCAGTGTATCATGGGCTCTACTGCAAGAAAGGAAATTCTCCCCATGGCTGCTGTTTGAATTTAAAAAAACAGCAATATTTTCTTCTTAATGGGTAACCGCCCACCCCACCTCGGGGCCCAGCTAGGTGCTACTGCACCTGATTCACCAATGAAGCCACGCCTCTGCCAATAGCAGATTGTGTAACGTGCAGAACAATGTAGATTTTCCTAGTAATTTATGACGGAAAGTCTTAATTTTATTAAAGACACAGAGGCAAGTATTATGCATTTTCTTTTCTTGTTTAATAAATAACAGCAGTCAAGAATAAACAACTCCCAGAAGACCAAAGGAAAACGTGCCAATGGGAGACAAACAGTAGTTCAAGTAGTCCACCAATCACAGGTCATCACACCCCTAAATACGTATCTTGACTGTGAACAGCCCTCTTTTCTTGTGCGAGAGTCAAATAGTATAAAACAATGGTACAATAGAACAAATGATGCAAAAGGACATAACCAAACCTAGAAAGTCTTGGCAAAAGTTCAGTAACTGGATTTCAGAAGAAGAAAGGATGACAGACGAATACAGACGATGTAGATGAAGAAGTGAAGCCAATGAAGATGGGCACTGATGATCCTCTGAAGAATGATGATCACGATGAAGGTTGTGCAGCAGTAGTTGATGCTGGAAGGGAGGGAGCAAACAATCATAGTATTAATTGTTGAGCTGAGATGATACTCACCTCCGTGTCTCTAATAAAGCTAAAACTTTCAGTCATAAATTACTAGGAAAATCTACATTTTAATGCAAGACCGGAGGCTCATATTATGCAAGTTTGAAGCTTACTAATAACATCTAAGGCAACATGATGTACTGGTTTGCAATAAAACACCTTAAACACATTATCGTTGGACCAAACAGCTGATTTGAGAATATCTTCTAAACGGGAACCAGCCCAGAAAGCTTTGGAAGCCATAGCCCCTCTTGCAGAATGGGCGCCAAAAGCAGAAGTGTCAATGCTAGCTAAGGACATAATCCATTTAACCCAGCAGGCCAAAGTTGGAGAAGAAACTGGTTTAAAGGGTTTTTTGAAGGAAATAAGGAGTTGGGAAGTAGAAGAAGATCTCAGATCGGCTGTTTGTTGTTCATATATTTTTATACATTGACCCACACAGAGTTTAGGGTGGTCCGGAAAATAAGGATAAAATACTGATGACAAATTAGTTTTAGTGCATCTATGGACATTAAATAAAACCCCAGAAGGGGTAAAATAACAAGCAGTAATATCTAAAGCTCTAACATCTGAAAGGCGTTTAAAAGAAACCAAACATAGTAACATGGCCAGTTTTGCAGACAGTTTTTCCAATGGAAGCATATCATTGTCCGGCCAGCATAAAAATAGGTTAAACACAACATTGACATCCCATAAAGAACAGTATTTGGGTAAAGGAGGAATAGAAAACTTTACTCCCTTCAAAAGTCGACAAACTAGAGGGTGCTCCCCCGCAGGCTTACCATTGATGTAAGGGTGAGAGGAGGAGATCGCCGATCTGTACAAATTAATCGTACGGTATGACTTACCTTTACTAGCTTCGGCTGCAAGGAAATTAACTATGAAAGTTACATCTGCTGAAAGGGAATTGAGATTTTTTTCCATGCACCAGCTACGCCATAAGGATAAAGCTGAGCTGTAGGCCTTTTTTGTGCCTGATGCCCAGGAATGTTCAATGAGGCTTGAAGCTTCTGCCGAAATCGAAAGGATTGGATGGAAATCCCTGTAATTTTCACACCGAAAGGGAAAGAAGATTGTCTAGAATCAAGCTGTGAGACAGACCGAAGGGGTTGGTAAGAAGTTCCGGTAATGAGGGAAGGAGAAAGGGAGGTTCTACTGCCAATTCCAGAAGAGGAGGAAACCATACTTGGGATTGCCAGAAAGGAGCTACAAGAACTACCACAGCTCGTTGGTGTCTGATGTGCCCTATGAGCCTGTTTATCATAATAAAAGGAGGAAAAGCGTAGTTGAGGGATTCTGACCAATCCTGGGAAAAGGCATCGAAGGCCAGAGCAAACGGATCTGGTCGCCAACTGTAGAATTGGGGCAACTGAGTGTTGAGATGTGATGCAAAAAGGTCTATTTGTAATGGACCCCATTTGCGAGAAATAGCCTGGAAAATTTTGGGATGAAACTTCCAATCGCTGGAGTCTTGAAGGAAACGAGAACGCCAGTCCGCTACTGTATTTAGATTGCGTGGGATGTATTCCGCCTGGACAGAGATTTTTCTTTGAAGACAAAACTCCCAAAACCCTTTTGCTAATTCCGCTAAAGGTTTGGATCTTGTGCCTCCCAGATGGTTTATATACCTGACCGCTGAAATGTTGTCCATTCTGAGAAGAACTGAACAACATACTCGATCTATTTCCAGACTTTTGACCGCAAAGGACCCAGCAAGCGTCTCTAAACAGTTGATGTGCAGCTGTGACTCCTGAAGAGACCATGTATCCCCAGTTGAGATTGTACCACATCGGGCTCCCCATCCAGAGAGGCTTGCATTGGATTCTAATACAAGATCTGGGGCTGACGCAAAGGTGGTCCTGCCGTTCCAGGCGTCTAAATGGTCTATCCACCACTGGAGTTCTGCGCGTGAATCGTGATCTGAAACGAAGTTGTCTGAATAAGCAAGGCCCCTTTGAAGATGATGTATTTTGAGTCTTTGGAGGGCTCTGTAGTAAAGAGGAAATGGAAAGATAGCCTGTGTGGAAGCGGAGAGAAGGCCTACAATCCTTACCAAAGATCTGAGGGATATAAACGATTTGCGTAGAATGTGGATAATTTCGGACTTTATAGACTTTACCTTTGCGGAAGGAAGGAGAAGAGTAGCTGACACTGAATCTATGAGGAATCCTAGAAACTCTATGCGTTTGGACTGGAACAAGAGAAGACTTTTCGTTGTTGATTAGGAAACCGAGAACGGTGAGAAGAGAGGAGGTTAAGTGAAGTTGAGATTGAAGGACAGTACGCTCTTGGTTCATAATGAGTATATAGTCTAGATAAATGATCCGTCGGGTACCCTGTGCTCTGAGAAAAGCCACTACCGGCCTCATGAGTTTCGTGAAACACCAGGGTGCTGAAGAAAGGCCAAAAGGAATGGAAGAAAAATGATAGAATTGATTCATCCATTCGAATTGTAGGTATTTTCTGGAATCTGGGTGCATAGGAACTGACAGGTAGGCGTTCTGGAGATCCAAACGAACCATCCAATCGCCCTGAAGAAGAGAATCCCTGAGATGGAGAATAGTCTCCATTTTGAAGTGACGATAAATCACAAATTGGTTGAAATGTTTTAGATTGATGACCGGGCGCATCTTTATGTTCTTTTTTTGGACGAGAAAAATAGAACTGAAGAAGCCTGAGGGGTCTGGGTGGCAGGGAAGGATGGCGTGTTTCTGCAATAAAGCCTGGAGTTCCGCTGAAATCGCCAAAGACATTGCTTGGGAAAACTTGGGTGGCTGAGGAAAACGAGTCTGAAAAGGTTTCGTATAGACCTCTATGTTGTAGCCTTGAACAGTGTTTATAACCCATGGATCTGACATTAACAACTGCCACTTTGGAAGGAACAACCAAAGACGACCCCCTACAATAGGTGGGCCAGAACAAAGACTTACCGGTTTGGGTTTGAAGTCTGGAAGCTCGGCTGCCTCTGTTGCGGAAACCGTGTCCTCTTTGGGGATAGAACTGCGGTCGCTACTCCTGATTGGAGGCATTGAAGGCACCACAGGAACCTTGTTGATTGTACAAGCGGCCGGCAAAGCGGTTCCTACCTCTGCCGGCCCTGGCAAAAAAACAATTGTGAAACATCTTTTTTAGCGATTGCTGAGCCTTGTCCAATGAAGCAAAAGTAGAAACATATTTGCTTAATTCTTTGATAAAATTATCACCGAAAAGTAGTCCTTCCGCCTTGATACCTGGGTCCGACCCAGCCACATTGACCAACTTTGGATCCAATTTGAGGAGGAGGCCTTTCCTGCGCTTGTGAGTGATTGCTGCATTGGCATTGCCTAAAAGACAAAAGGATCTCTGTACCCAAAGGGATAAATCCACTGGATCAATGGGACAGTTGTCGACACGGGCAGATTCGGCCAAATCAAAAATACAGATGAGGGGACCCACTACGTCCAGCAGTTTATCCTGGCAAGTGGACCAGGCTTTATCCACGCCTTTGCTTGGATCCTTACCGAATTTTGTAAAAAAAAGGTGATGAGGGAAGGATCAATAGCTGGAGTGGTTGTAATCTTGGATGCTAAAGAAGGTCGAGAGCATTCGGAACGGAGTTTGGTTCTAGTTTGTTCATCTAAAAAAGTGCGTAGTCTAGATGCCACATAATCACCCACATGGTCCGCGGGGAACCACTCTGTTGAATTAGGGTGATGAATATCTATTGGGTTGAACATAGGAACCCCTTCCGCATCCGCAATTACTAGAGGCTGGATAGCCTCATGCACCATCATTTTTGTTTTCTTTGGAGGAGGAGAAAAAACAGAATCATCGTAATCTGAAATATTTGTGTCAGAGAAGGAATCTGTACCATCATTATCAGTATCTAAAATACTGGAAATCACAATAGGCGCAGTAATGTTTTAGGATTTTTTTGTACACTTGAGAGACGGTTGAGAGAGGAAAACATTAGAACCCTCCTTCGTAGGAGCCTTATGAGGAACCTCGTCCTCTGCCTTCTGTGAGGAAACCTCACTAATTTTTTGACATATTTTTTGAAATAGGGCGTTTTCTGCTTTCCCCCACAGAATGAGCCAAAACCGTCTTAGACAACAAGTTTAAAATTGAGTTCTCTAATTTTTTTGACAATTTATTTATAGAGGTTGATACAGCTTGTTCTACAGTACTCTGAATAGACCCACTAAGCTGTTCATTAATTTGTTCCTCCTCCTCCAAGCCATTTTTGGTGAAAGAGCCCTCCATTTCCATTGAAAAAATGGACTAAATTAAAAATAAACAACAAAGAACTAGAACAGGAACTGAAATGGTTAATATCCCTTTAACTATGCAAAGGGAACCAACTAAGCTCCTCCTATGGGTGGAAAAATATGCCCGAGGGAAAAACCTGTGCAGAGAACGAAGCCGGAGCAGTGCAGAGGTAAGGAAAATTGCCAGAAGCTGCCCAAAACCGATGACAGGACGTCAAACTGCCGTTTCTGAGTCGCGCTGACAGAGAATGAAGCCGTGCTGCTCAGAAACTGCAGTTTGGAATGCCGGCACCAGAAACGGCATGCGCGCGAGAAGTGCCGCGCAAAACTGAAAGAATGCGGCTACACGCCAACAGAAAGGAAAAAGGGAAATAAAAGGCCGTGTAACTCGGTAAAAGCCCTGAAATATAAATAAAGAACACATTCACAGTGTGAAACATCAATAACTATATAATGAAGCGTAAATGGAAAATACTTATCTTGACTGCGAGCAGCAAGAAAAGAGGGCTGTTCACAATCAAGATACCTAGTTAGGGGTGTGATGACCTGTGATTGGTGGACTACTTGAACTATTTTTTGTCTCCCATTGGCCCGTTTTTCTTTGGCCTTCTGGGAGTTGTTTATTCTTGACTTCTGCTATTTATTAAACAAGAAAAGAAAATGCATAATATTAGATTCCGGTCTTGCCATAAAATTGGTTGCATGAACTGTCGAGGAAAGGTTCCTTGAGGCAACAGAAGAGTACACAACGTACTGGGATTTAGTATATTTTGTATCCACTATACACGCTTAGAGTTAGTGACCACCGTTACGAAAAAATAACAATTATATGCTTCTATATTTCTTAACTCGCCTATAACCGTTACGAAAAAATAACAATTATATGCTTCTATATTTCTTAACTCGCCTATAACCCATTTTGCCTTGTTACGTAGTGATAGGCCGATCTTAATTCTATTTCCAAGATGGCAGCTTTCGCACAGAGCCTGACTCGAGGAATGTGAGCGGCAGCCACCAGTGTTTCCTATTTCTATGTCAATGGTGCAGCACCAGCCATTTCAGTTCTGTGTGTGTGTGTGTGTGTGTGTGTGTGTGTGTGTGTGAGCCACGTGACCAACAGGCAACCTGCAGTCAGAAGCGCAATCACTTGATTAAGAAACGCATGAGTGATTGGATTGGACGTGCGTCTGGTCACGTGAAGAATGACGAGCTCCGTTCCCAAGAGAAACAAACATGGAGGCCGTGTTTCATGAGAAAGTGAGTACTGGGAAAGAGAGTGGGAGGGACGAAGTGATAATGGTGGGAGGGTGGCTTATTTACTCTTCTGAGTCCAAAGATGAATAGGGCGGGATTGGGTCATACCACATAGCAGTAATAGTGCTTCTACTGTGGAGAGGGAACGCACTTACCCTGCAGCTTAACCAGCGCCCCTTTCCCTGCTCATCGGTAACACCCACCGCGACTTTCAATAGGGCATGTTTCTCCTTCTAAAATATATATCATATGCCGTCGTTCCAAAGACAGTCCTCCACACCCCCCACTCCATTTCTCAGCAGGCAGTTTGCCTCTTTTCATCAAAGCGACTCTGTGGCACTTGTAATGTTGATCAATACTTTCAAAAGAAATAGTTGTACTTTGTAGCAGCGTCGGGTCAACTACACACCCTTTAGGTACTAATGCCCCTTCATCCAGCCCCATTGCCCCACCTTTCACTGTCACGTAGTGTTTCTCTCCAAATATGCCTTTTCTGTTTTCTTTTTCTTAAATAAAAAATGGCATTCATGCTAACAAATAGGTCCGCTTCCAAGAATGTTCATTGGGGTGGGCCAACGGTACGTTCTGTTGGGCCAACGTCGGCTCACTTGTCACAATTCTGGAGGTAGAATACGATCCCCCAGATTTACATCATAACTTCTTCCAGACCGGCATACAATGCATCTAGAGAGTTATTTGACATTATGAGCTGTTGTCTGTGCTCAGCAGCCACAGCCCTTATCATTTCAAGCAGATCAGGCTTCAACACAAGCACTTGGATTCCAAGCAGCCTGTAATGGTCATTCAAGGAGGTTCCTGTTACCACACCTAAGC
This sequence comes from Pleurodeles waltl, assembly GCF_031143425.1. Lineage (NCBI taxonomy): Eukaryota > Metazoa > Chordata > Amphibia > Caudata > Salamandridae > Pleurodeles > Pleurodeles waltl. The sequence goes on along the minus strand of NC_090448.1, from coordinate 881,727,463 downwards.
CTTGACATTTCGCCATATGAAGACTGGATATTTACTCCTTGCAATTTGCCAAACACCCTTCTCTCTCATACTGAGAACTTTGTAACTGTTTATATTCATATTTTTCTTTTACGGTGTACTTTCATTGATTAAATTTTTTTTAAAAACAGCAACACGTTTGGCAAAAAAGCAATATTGTTGACAAGAGTAGTTTCCATTCCTGAGTAGTGTAAAACCAGTACTTGCAGTCATACAGGTAACCTTCTGGGGCCGTATTATACAGAATGCCCAGTTGCAGATGCTTGTGCACCTCCTCCTTCTGTAATACTGACACATGTACAGATGGTCCTATAGTTAGAGGATGTTCCCTCATTTGCTAGGGGTGCAACTCCACACAAACAGAATCATTTTGCCTCTCATCCCACCCATATTATGGATGTGTGCGCAGCGACAAACAGGCACATAACATGAGAAACAAAAGCAATCATCCAGACTAACAGAATACTTGAGCATGGTTGGGTTTTGTGCCAGTCTGAACTGAATGCTCCATAAAGTTTATTTGATTCTCTTGGGTCATTTCATGTCATCTTATGTTGGTTTGTAAAGCACACTCTCACCCAGCAGGCTATCCTGGCGCTAAGCAGGTGTGATATTAGCCAAGCCTTGGGCCAAATGTAGTCACTCAAAAAGCCAAGTCTTTAGCTTCTTGTGGTTTAAAGAAGTGAGGAGAAGGCTCAGATGTGTAACGCACACTATTTCACGGTTTAGGAGTGATGTAGGAGAATGCTCAACCACTGGATCTGGTTTTCCATATGCATGGAATGTGTACAAATAGGAATCTTCCCAAGCTGGGGTGCCTGGAAGGTTGTGAAAGCAGATGGTATTGTTGAGGTAGACTGGGACAAGTTTGGGTGAGATATTTGAAATGTGCTCATTTGGGTATAGGTAGCCTGTTTAGCTCCTTGAGATGTGTGTGTGTGTGTGTGTCATGGGAGGTTGGGAGTGATTCTGGATGTTCTGCAGCCTCCTGTTCAGATGCTTGTTTATCCTGTGTAAAGGGTGTTCCTGTAGTCTAGGTTGCTGGTGGCTAGAGTGTGAGTGATGATTTTCTGCATGTTGACTGGGAGCCATTTTAAAATCTTTCTTAGCGTTCTCAATATTTGGACGCAGAAGACAGTTATGGCATTGACTTGGGCTTTGAAGTTGAGTTTGTAGACGAAGAAGATCCAAAACATCTTGGCTTGGGTTATTTAGTTCTGAGGTAGTGTTTTGCTTCGCTAATGACTGAGCTGAAACGCTTCTGCACTGACAAAAATCTCTGGTATGCGCTTCTCAGTCTAAAGAAGACATTTATTAATTCACTCTGCAAAGTTTGTAGAGGAGATTAGCATGCTGAAAGCACACGTTTAAAAATGGTCACAGCAATAAAATGGAGACATGTACAAATGATTCTCCACTGCCATATACACAGCAAATTAATACATGCAAAGATACAAATACCTATATTTGTGTGTGTGTATATATATATATATATATATATATATATATATATATATATATTCATACATAATGCAAAGCAAATAATTAGTAAAAATTCATCAACATGTGGCCTATCTGGTGCTTCATCCTTCTCATGACAGCAAGTCGTTGACCCTGGTTCGTCTGCAACGAGAAAGAGAGATCTACCCTCATGGGAAATATATCAGGTATTGAACGTATCAATCCTGATTGAGGTCTTTGAATCTCTCCGCCGTCGACCTGGGTCTCTTATATACTTTAAACAAACAAGAGAGGAGAATTCTAGAAACTCCCTCCCACTGTATAAGTTTGTAATTGAAAAAATGCTGGTTACTTTAGGTCAGCTTTGAAAAGAACACTTCGGGAATTGGCCAAAATCACAAGCTACCCTCTATCAAAACAAAACCGTTCCCTGTCGTCTAGTACATTCTTATCAGCTTAAGCCCTTGGTAAGAAAGAACATGCAGAATAAAAACATAAGCAAGAAGCACATTGTGTCATGGAAAAATACTTGCAGCTTTTAACATGGAGGTGGCTAATGCTAAAATAAAGTCAATAGGCAAAAAGAAGTTGGTGGTCACTAATGTGACGGTGTGGTGTGCTGCTAGGCCAAGTGCAACATGGAGTCAGTGGTCAAAACACAAGTATCATTACAGGTAGGTCTAGGTAATTAGCATTAATGCCACCTTGTGTATATCATCCCACATTGCAAAACTCGTGGTAGCCCTTTATTGAACTGAATTATGACCAGTTCCATTGTGATTAGACGGTTAGACAAAGGGTATCACCAGGGCGACTGAACTTATGCAGTAGAGAAGGACCAAATTATATGATAAAGTTGACTAAATTATACATCAAGAAAAGGCAAATGATGTGGTGTAAAACAGCAACATTTTGCGATGATATTCTTTTTATTTTTTGTGGTCATTTTTTACACTTGTTAACAATGTATGGGCCTAGGTTCCACCTCATTATTACAAGTTTAAAATGCATGTGTAGCAATAAGCAACTAAAAGATGAACAGTCAACTTTGAAAAGGGTCTTCAACTGTGGTACAACACGTATTGCGGCATTTTTAGTATCTTTTGACCTCTTTAAGATAAACACTTTTTTGAAATCTGCAGATTATGTATGCAGCAGGTGATAGATTATCTGGCAAATGCCGCAAATCCATAATTTTTAGGAAAATACAACAGCCATAAAATTGCATAATTACAGTGGCCCTATCTATAAGCTGGAAATTTGCAAAGTACTGTAACAAGATACCTTAATATGAAATGCTCACACTTGTAACTGCCATACTGGTGAGACAAATTCAGCCCAACAGAATATCTTACTCGAGATAATACAGTTATTTACTTCACCTCAGCATCTGGCACAAAATCGACAGACACGTTTAGAGCCTAATTCACAAAGGTAAACTTGCACTTTTGTGTAAGTTTACTAGTTTTTTTGGTATTCATTATCTTCATGTTTAACTTTCTGAATAGTAATGATACGATTGTGGAGATTTCGTCCTTGTGGCATAGACTCCGCACATAAAAAGTTAGGCTTGTCCTAACTTATCTTTTTATGTGCAGAGCACTCCACCCTGACTGCGGCATCTCCAGAATCGTAAAATTACTGTTAGTAAAAAATAAACTCATAGTTACTTTACACAAGTGTAAGCTTATCTTGTGAACCAAGCCCTTACGCTATTAGACATTGTAATTCCACATTATTCGTGGTGGACATTTATGATTCCCTTGTCCTGGTGGCTGCTCATCCATTGAGGCATGCACTGCAGCTATCTGAATAGTATAATGCCTGCCCCATCCTACAGTATATTACTGGGTGCTTCTTACACAAGCTAAAATACATAAACACTCTCAAAACCCCCACTCAGACCATAATTGAGGTGTAGAAGGCCGTTCACAAGTCCTGGGCCCCAATGTCAATGTACCTGCTGCATCAATGGCAGGTAAACCCCTGTCCCCACTATCCCAACTAGAGATGGGGGACCCTTTGAATGCTTGATCTAGGCTTGAGCCTAAAGCCTGGTCTGGTCAGCTTGAGGTCCTGTTGTAACTTCAAGCCCATAAAGAACCAAGCTTTCATGTACCTTAAGCCTGCCACCTTTAATCTACCCAGGATGTGGTTTACGACGGGCTTCCAATTTTGGAACTGACGAGCTAGGTTTGAGTCTCTGTGTTGGCTCAGCATCCTGTGATTCTGTGCAGATCTCCAGTGCCTAAAAGAAATAAATGTGACCTTGTTTAGTGTAACTGGTGTTCATATAAAGCGCTTCAGTAACTCCAGGTCGTGTTCACACAATATAAAAACTGCACAAAGAGGTAAAACAAAGTATTAACATAAAAAGAAGAGACAAATAGCCATTTAGTGGATGATTTGTACAAAGTGAAAACATAAAACCTGGACAAATTGCAGCCTCCCCACTTATATTGTGAGATCTTAGGCAAATATTTTATTTCCCCAAACTCGTTTTACTTCATATTAGTGCATGCAAGCACATTCAAGTGCATGAATTAGCACACCAACTACACAAAAACATATTGTGTATGATTTAATAGACTAATTTTTCTTTATAATAATCTGGGCCACGCACAGGGTCCACTTGACAACTGTCTTGCCTGTTGGTTAACTTATGGCTGTGTCACCAGTGTGAGGACGGGGGCAGGAATGACTCTAAACTCATGTTTAAAACTATTACTTTTAATAAATACTTCTCAATGCAGCGCTATAATGTGACCTATTAATGTCAAAGCTACTATGTGTTAATGAGATACACCTTTTTAAAGTGTGTAGAGAATTTATCATATTTTACGTGATGATTGTTGTACGTTTTACATAGCAAACATTTTCAGGCCTTGGCACATGAATGAGCTCTAAGAGCTATGCCAGACCCTTAGCGTGACTCTGGCTGGGCGCTCCCTGTTGACTTATTGCCTCACCCACCTCTACCCCAAAAAGAGACACTTCAGTTGCAGTTTTAAAGACAATGAAAAAATTACAACGTTCTGCTTTTGAGATGGAGGAAGCACTTAGCAGGTGCCTTCTCCGCGGCCTCTTCTGCTGTAACTGGGAGGGCCAAAGGTCATGTTTGGGTGGGCCTGGCCCACCCTGCCCCCCTGATAGAACCAGGCCTGCCAACAAACCCTATTCAAGCAGAGACAACTGTATTTGAGCCCAAGATGGCTTTATTTTACGTGTTTCCAATCTAAAATCTCCACTTCAATGTAAGTCAATAGGGGAAAAAACAGTTTCCCGATTTATTTATTATTTTTTTTTTTTTTTTTTGCGCCAGCGTGTGGTTCTAAAGTATTCCTCTTACCAGCTTCAAAATGTTGTTATTGTTTTTCTTTTTTCTTTTAAAAAGATTAAAAAAAAAAAAAAAGATTTTGTAATAATATACCAGACTTGCAACTTTGCTCCATGTTAAGACTCCTCAATAACCCTTTAGACCTTCCGAAAGGTTGCCTTTGACATTCTATGTGGGCATACTAGACCAGGGATCTCTAACCTTTCATGTAGTAAGATCTACTTCTGTTGAATGAAAATTATCCTGTGCTACTAATATTTTTAGTGTCGTTATTGTGACCATATGAGGCGCAATTACATTAGTAGCAACCCATACATGCAAGATTGTCAGTAGTGATCACCTCACTTCATCAGGTGGGGTTGCAAGCAGTAATGAATAATGTCTCTGTGTTGGTAATGTATCACAGCCATAGCTTCAATGCCCTGTCAATAAAATAAGCAGGGCCACTGGAATTATGCAACAGAGGAGGGACAAATTACACATCAGGTTTGATATATGATGTGTCAAGAAAAGGCAAATTATGAGGCCTAATGTGGCACATTTTCAGATAGTATTATTTCATTATTGTTTAAACTTTACATTTCTCACTACCTGGTCATTGGTTGTACCTCATTAGTACCATTTAACACATGACTATAGCAATAAGCAACAGAAAGTTGACCAGACAACCTTTGCAGAGAGCCTTCCACAGCGCAACAACACGTGTTGCTGCGTTTTTAGTAACTTTAGAACCATTTGAGCTAGAAACCAATTTTTTTCTTTTTTGTTCAGATCATCAGATTATGAATTATGTGGCAAATCTATGATTATCTGAAAAAGGCAGTGGTTGCCTAATTGCATAGTTTCAGTGGCCCTTGTAATAAGTCTACCCACGCCACAAGATTGATTACTAATATATCATCTTTAAAGACATTCTGCAAATTTAATCATTTTTCTCCAAACATCAGCTTCTGAAAAACAATACACATTTTCCTCTCAAATCCATGCCTTTCAATTTTTTGTATCCTTATATTAATTTAATCAATGAAAAGTTTCTAATTTAGCAGGTAGTACTGCTCACAGAAGAACTACTTACAGGTAGCTGGAGAGCTATCAGTAGCACACAAATAATTTGTTGGAGAAGGATGAGGTAGACATTGATCATTGACTTAGAACATGATACTTGTGACAAACCTATAACGTTGCTCATGTTTATAGTTAAAGACCCGAAGAGAGTGTCCTTATGTCTTGATTAGTGAATTTCAGCCTGGATTGTGCGTTATCCAAACAGATAGTTAACCATTTCCTTCTGTTGTTACATTTCTATACTGGGTAATGTGTTTATCGCTTTCTAAGTTCTTAAAATGCAAATAGTGGGTTTGATTATTGCGTTGTGTATACTAGGTAATGCCGCAATATGCTGTGAAAGTATTTTGTTATGTATTGAGCATCATTGAGATGCTCAGAATGGCTTTAGATCATTTCTTATTATATTTCTTAATGTACTAACCATGTCTTCACTTAGTTGCACTGTGGGGTAGTGCTTCAGGCCCTTTGCCACTTTTCTGCTGAGGGTGACACTTTTGGCTTCTAACCAGTGACGTTCATTTTTCATCCAACTTTTTGTAGAGGGGTGGCTTAAAGGATTTACACCCTTTGTGTGGTCTATTTCCCTATTTGGACCAATTTGTTTTTGCTGGCTGTTGAATTCTGCTAACCAGGAGTAAAGTGCCTTTGATCCCGCTTTAAACATGGTTGAATTTGCATAACCCTAATTGGCATATTTAACTTACCCATAGGTTCCTAATATATGGCACAAAGTGTACCCAGGGTTAAGACTACTACTGGTAGGCAACACCTTTTGTGGCATCCACTATCATCACAGTACAAAACATGTCTTCAGGTCTCCCTTGTAGCCATGCAGGAGCAGTTTAAAAACTGTAATTCCACCTTCCAAAATAAGTCATTTTGACTAGTCTGAGGCTTTCTTGCATATATTAATAATTCGCCCTAATTAGGCCTTGTTGCCCATAAGGATAGGGGCATGGTTATTAAAAGTAGGGCATGGAGAAGTTAATGTTAAACATTTCCTCACAGTGACTAGCACCTTAAGGGTATTTTTACAGCAGTTTTGCTCCTCTGGCATGATGACCATTTGTGTAGTGCCCAGGAACTTAACTAACTTCAAGGGGCCCTCCCCTATCACAGACAGTTGTCAGATGATACCTTGGCAGGCCCCTTTCTTTGTTCACCCATTCAGTCAGCCTTCAATGTCAGTGGGGCGGGAGCTGCCCAGAACTGATTTGAAGTGACCACAGATGAGTGGTTGCTCATTTTTCTTGGCACACTGCTGGGTTGTAATATTGCTAAATAGTGGTTCTCATTGGTATCTTTATACAGTTTTCCAGTAGCCGGTGAAGTCAATGCATGCATTTACTGCCACCATATTACAGTATATGACCAACACTCACTTGAGTGTGATAAAATCAATTTTTATCCACTTTTCAAATCAGACAAAAAGAATAATATTAGAAAACAAGCTTTTAACACCAAATGTATGACCCAGTAAACACTGACAACATATATTGCGTTGGTAAAATTATGTTGCAAGTTTTTTGATGATACAGATTGTTAGTTTACAGACCACATAGGTGTCAGTGGTGAGTTCATGTAACAGCAGACAACCACCCTGAAAAAGCTGTAGCAGTCCTTTTGGTTGAATCAACACCAATGCACTGAAGTGTGTTACAGCTTATTAATGTAAAGTGGGTTGCTACCCTCTTATTTTTAGCATCATATTCCTGAAAGGTTACACCATAAGCAAAGGCACTCTTCACAGTTGGTCAAGGTCCCAGCTGTCTCTTTAAAGATTAAAGAGCAATGCCATATGATCTCATGCCCTGCTGTAGTAACTCCCAGTGGCCTGAGGAATTTCCTTTTTGAATTCATGATCCACTTCCTGGAGGCCTTTGCGGTTGTATAAAGCTTTTGGGTTGCTGTCTATCTTAGGCTTGACAAAGGGATGGCACTCTGTGATACCTGAGGCTTCAGTAGGGACTAAATGACAAACAGTGAGGTAGGATTGAAGGGGCAGTCTTTCAGGCTTTTCAAAGTAGAAGAAGGCCTATATGTGCACAATGATAAAGTGACAGTTTCATGACGCAGCCTGAAGATAATAACGGTTTACGGTTGAGAAATCCTCAAGTGTGTGTGTGTGTGTGTGTGTGTGTATATTTATATATTTAATATTTCATGAGGAGTGCTTTTTGTGTCAGAGCCCATTCTTTTTAGATGTAAGTCAACCAGGCAGTGCAGCTGTCTGGTTTGCTAAAGACATCTTGGGGACATTCAGAAAGCCTCCCTGGGAATGCATTCCGCCCATTGCTTACCACTGACTTTGTGGTTTGGAACTCACGTTTTTCTGGCTTTATTTGTTTTAGGCTGTTTGTACCTCTCAAGGAGCAAAACCTTTTTTACACTATCTCTCCTTGCAGTTTTCCACAAGTGCTCCAGTGCTAAACAGGCCTAGAAATCTTGTCACATTTGCTGTGATTCGAAGACAGAGGTCAAATGCCAGGCTCAGTCTTCCAGGGAACTTGGTGCTTACTTTTCTTTCTCTGACTTCAAAGTAAGAGGATTTGTGTGACAATCTTGCTGGATACCCGGGGTAATTAGCACACAACAACGTTTAAATGAACTGTGCAAGCATTTGAAAACTGTATAGTTTTATTAGTAAAACTGTATGTGTGTGCAAATGTAATGGTCATTTAAATTGGAAAATATGTCGTCTTTAATGGCAGTGTGCTGCAAAATCACGCATACTCCAGTGAGCTTTGCACCACTCCTCACCTCTCCCCTGCACTCTACTCCTCTTTACTCTACTCTGCACCACTCTACTCTGCCAATGCACTCACCACCACTCTGTTCTACACCACTCCAGCCTAGGCCATCCCACCCTACTCTGCACAACTCAACCTTACACCACTGTACTCTGCAACACTGCATTCTATGCCACCTCACTCTGTGCCGAAGCCAGTAGCTCTTGCATAGACTAGAGGTATTGCCTTGGCCAACGCTTGTTATTTACCTGAGTGTAAAGGTCTAGCATATTCTACCACAGTTAAATACATTATTCCTCTATACTGACAACATTAGCTTTGTGTGTAGAGGTATCTTGGTAGATGAAAAAAGTCTATAAATGAATATAAAACGTTTAAATCGGCTAAATAAAATGGTTTAATCTTTGAAACTACACTAGCACCATAATTGCACCGTGTGGCATTGGCCTGTTTCAAGCATTTTTTCCATTAGTTGGAATTATGGCAAACAACGTTTGCAGCTCAGGTTAGCAAAGGTAACTTGTTAACTCTTATATTGACATTTTGCACTATGGTTTTGCAATTAAAGTATATTTTTACTGTATCAAAATCATAAATGCATTAGCATGAAAATCAGTATGGTACTTGAGCTGAATACAAATGACTTAGTCTTTGCGTTCTGATTTAGGAAGACTTAAAACCTCAGAGAACAGGATATCAAAATCTCAGTTGTACAGTATGTTCAGTTTAGATAACCTCTGCTCTTGTGAGTGTGAGTTAATATTGCTGTAGCAGTCTTAAGTGAACCCTTAAGAAACAACTTTGATACCCATCAGCCTGATTTAACCTTTTATCATTCCGAAGTTGAAAAAGCACACTTAACGTCTACTCTTTAGGGAAACTAGAAATAAGCAGTATTCGCCTTAGACTCTCATTGGATATCAGTTTATTCAATCTTACATTAACTGAGACTGCTATCAAGTTCCCCATCAAAGGTTTCAGGTTTCTTCCTCCTTTCAGAAGATATCCTTGTTGATAGATCTTAGAAGCGCATATATATATATATTTTGGACAAGTTCTATAGTTTACAAGCATTTCATGTCAATCAGATAACCGTTCTCCAATTCCACACTGATAATCCTCATTAAACCGTCCTTTTTTCCTCATCACATTCTTTACATATACTCAAATATACAGGGAGTGCAGAATTATTAGGCAAGTTGTATTTTTGAGGATTAATTTTATTATTGAACAACAACCATGTTCTCAATGAACCCAAAAAACTCATTAATATCAAAGCTGAATATTTTTGGAAGTAGTTTTTAGTTTGTTTTTAGTTTTAGCTATGTTAGGGGGATATCTGTGTGTGCAGGTGACTATTACTGTGCATAATTATTAGGCAACTTAACAACAAAACAATATATACCCATTTCAATTATTTATTATTACCAGTGAAACCAATATAACATCTCAACATTCACAAATATACATTTCTGACATACAAAAACAAATCAGTGACCAATATAGCCACCTTTCTTTGCAAGGACACTCAAAAGCCTGCCATCCATGGATTCTGTCAGTGTTTTGATCTGTTCACCATCAACATTGCGTGCAGCAGCAACCACAGCCTCCCAGACACTGTTCAGAGAGGTGTACTGTTTTCCCTCCTTGTAAATCTCACATTTGATGATGGACCACAGGTTCTCAATGGGGTTCAGATCAGGTGAACAAGGAGGCCATGTCATTAGATTTCCTTCTTTTATACCCTTTCTTGCCAGCCACGCTGTGGAGTACTTGGACGCGTGTGATGGAGCATTGTCCTGCATGAAAATCATGTTTTTCTTGAAGGATGCAGACTTCTTCCTGTACCACTGCTTGAAGAAGGTGTCTTCCAGGGACTGGGAGTTGAGCTTGACTCCATCCTCAACCCGAAAAGGCCCCACAAGCTCATCTTTGATGATACCAGCCCAAACCAGTACTCCACCTCCACCTTGCTGGCGTCTGAGTCGGACTGGAGCTCTCTGCCCTTTACCAATCCAGCCACGGACCCATCAAGACTCACTCTCATTTCATCAGTCCATAAAACCTTAGAAAAATCAGTCTTGAGATATTTCTTGGCCCAGTCTTGACGTTTCAGCTTGTGTGTCTTGTTCAGTGGTGGTCGTCTTTCAGCCTTTCTTACCTTGGCCATGTCTCTGAGTATTGCACACCTTGTGCTTTTGGGCACTCCAGTGATGTTGCAGCTCTGAAATATGGCCAAACTGGTGGCAAGTGGCATCGTGGCAGCTGCACGCTTGACTTTTCTCAGTTCATGGGCAGTTATTTTGCGCCTTGGTTTTTCCACACGCTTCTTGCGACCCTGTTGACTATTTTGAATGAAACGCTTGATTGTTCGATGATCACGCTTCAGAAGCTTTGCAATTTTAAGAGTGCTGCATCCCTCTGCAAGATATCTCACTATTTTTGACTTTTCTGAGCCTGTCAAGTCCTTCTTTTGACCCATTTTGCCAAAGGAAAGGAAGTTGCCTAATAATTATGCACACCTGATATAGGGTGTTGATGTCATTAGACCATACCCCTTCTCATTACAGAGATGCACATCACCTAATATGCTTAATTGGTAGTAGGCTTTCGAGCCTATACAGCTTGGAGTAAGACAACATGCATAAAGAGGATGATGTGGTCAAAATACTCATTTGCCTAATAATTCTGCACTCCCTGTATACCCCCTCCTCCCCTTCTTCTGCTGTGAGAAGGGTGTAGAAAGGCGAGTCTTGCTGGTAGTTCACCAATACTTGAGCGAAACCTTTATGTGGCTGCTGAGTGGGAGGGATGCCTATGAAGAGATGCTGTTTTTCCTCCTTTAAGATTCATTGGAAATCATATTGGAGAGAGTCAGAGAATATACAATTGATTCTACAACTACACAGGAAGAGCCTAATGTGGATTTGAAATCTAGCAGCCAGAAATTTGTGCGCCTAATGATGGTTCTTGTAATATCTAGTATCCTGTGTACTTTGTTTGTTCTTTTTAATTGTATTTTGGTCTGGCTATTATAATGTCCCACAAATTGCAGTACAGGGATAGTGAGAAGAGTTTGGGGGGGAAGATTGTAACCAAGGAGATTAAAAAAAGATAGGATAAGGATGACTGAAGTAGAATGAGAAGACTAAGAATGGCAGCAGGGGTGTAGAAGGAAAGAGCATAACAAGTCAAAATGAGAGGGTTGAGCAAAAGAGGAGGATCGGGGAAAGGGGTGAAATCAGACAATAACTTGAAGGGAGAAATACAAGGGAGGAGGACAGAAAGATGAATATAGTTGAATCTCATCTGTAGCAAACACATACACCAAACGACAGCCTGGTCAGCATAGTGGATGCGTGTAAATGTAAACACGTTATTTATACAGGCACATCTTAAGACAAATAAGGAGGCCTTGATTGTTGATCGCTTTCATCCATAACACCCCCTACTTACTCTGGCTATGGAGATTCCACATGCCCTTTTTTCTGCCTTTTTCAGTCCTCTCCATTCGCTCTATACCTATGTTTATTCACTCGTCTAACCATTCCTGCAGCGGTATTTCTCTTTCCCCATTTGCACTCTTTATTCTTTGAACTTTATTTCCCTTTTTTCTCTAGACAGTCACTATTACAAATGTTCCTTCTGTTGCAAGGCTATTGTAATCTGCTGCTGCCCACTGAGCAGATAAATCTAGTTCAGATTTTTTGAAGGTATTTTTATAGTAAGTCAGTCTGTCTGCTTCCGTAAGTACATATGTCTCTCTCAGCTGATCAAAAGGGATAATTCCATCTGCGTTGAATAGACTCCCTACCCTTCTACAACCCACCTCATACAAACGTTGAAAGTTCTCTGACTGCAAGCAGGGGGTGAAGTCGGGATTCGCACAAATCGGCGTCATGGGAGAGGGGAAGGTCATCAAACCTTGCCTTGTCGCCACCGCGTCCCACACCCGGAGAGTCGCGCCGGTGATAGGTGAGGAGTATAGCCCCATCGCTCTGTCTGCGTCGTAGCCAGGGTTCCTTCCATATATGGGACCCTGCAACCGCCTGATCCATGAAGCACCAGTGCTTCTCAGTAAGCCGGCGGCTCCACTCCAGCATAAAGCGCAGCTGGGCCGCTTGGTAATACCACGACAGGCAAGGAACCACCAGTCCCCCCTCCTCCTTAGGACGGGATAATTTGTGACGTGATATGCGCACGGGCTTCTTATCCCATATAAATTTCAAGATCGCCGTCTGAAGTGTATTTATGGTGTTAGGCGGCGGAGTCAGAGGAAGTGTCTAGAACAGATAGAGTTTGCACGGCAAGATTGTCATTTTGATTGCAGCCACGATACCGAACCATGATAGAAACATGGGGAAAGCATAAACTAAGTCGTTCAGTATCTCTCTCGAGAGAGAAGCATAGTTCATACGAGCCGTCTTTGTCGCCGTCGTTGCTAAAGCTATGCCTAGGTACGGGACATGTGACGTTGTCCATATAAAAGGGTATCTGGAACATAGTTCCTCCTCGTGTTCAGGGAGGACCGACAACTTTAGTACTTTAGATTGCTGTGTGTTCACTTTAAACCCTGAGACCATACTTAATGTGCATAAGGCGTCCATGAGCGCAGGGAGCAAGACCATAGGTTCCGCCAGTGTAAGAATAACATCGTTCGCGTTTAAGCTGATAAGGCGGTGGTCGCCCCAAATTTAATGCCAGTAATACGGGGATCATCTCGAAGTCGCTGTGCCAGGGGCTCCATATAAAGAGCAAATAAAAGCGGGGAGAGCGAGCACCTCGGTCTCGTTCCTCGTCTAATTGGGAATGGCGACGACAATGTCCCATTGACTCGGACCGCCGCCTTGGGCTCCCGATATATACATTTTATCCAAGTCAGGAGCGTCGGTCCGACCCCAAAGCACTCCAATACCCAGAAGAGGTAGGGCCAATGCACCCTGTTGAACGCTTTCTCCGTGTCGATGGTGAGGAGGGGTGCTTCCTTGAGGAATCTGTGCGTTTTGTCTATTAAATGTAAGAGCTGTTTTGTGTTGTGTCCACACTGTCGGTGGGGTATGAAGCCCACCTGATCCGGGTCGATAAGCCCGGGCATGTAGGGATTAAGACGTTGTGCCAAGATACCTGTGAAGAGCTTGGCATCTACGTTTAGGAGTGAAATGGGTCGGTATGAACCACAATCCTCCGTGTTCTTTCCAGGTTTGTGTAGGACCGTGGTGGTGGCTTCGAGCATGCTGGGTGTACAGGACTTGGTCTCTAGGAAAGAGTTGAAGAGCCGTGTGAGGACTGGGGCTAACTCTGAACAGAAGGTTTTATAAAAAAGCATAGTGTAGCCGTCTGGACCAGGCGACTTCCCGACCGTAAGACTGGAGATAGCTGATATCACCTCCTCTATCCTTATGGGTTGGTCAAGGCACTCTGCGTCCTGCTCACTGAGTGGTGTGACTGCACTGTCAGTAAGGTAGGAAGCGGGGTCAAGGCCAATCGCTGAGTCCGCTGCATATAGCTCTCTGTAGAGGTCTGCAAAAGCCTCGGCTATTTGCGTATCCGTAAGTGCCTCTCCCAGGGAGGGGGAACAAACCATCTTTATGGCGTTGGTAGAACGCTGAGCCCTTAGTTTGTGGGCCAAAAGATTTCCACAGCGATTGCCCCCTATATAGAATTTATGTTTGAGCCGGGCTAAAGCATACTCCCCCCGATCCCAGTCTAGTCTTTTCAATAGTAAGCGCACTTTCTCTAATTCCCTCCAGACTCTGGGAGCGCCGGTATGTTTATGGGAGCGCTCCAGAGCAGCCACTCTCTGCTCCAGCACTGCTCTCTGATCCCTCCGGGCTTTGTTTTCTTTGGCCGAGAGTGAGATCACCTCCCCGCATAAGATTACCTTCAGCGCCTTCCAAAGTGTCTCTAGGCTAGTCAGCCCACTGTCATTGTGACTAATATAGTCCAGGATCGCTTGTTGCACCGCCTCCACCGCGACCTGGGACTGCAGGATCATGTCTCGAAAGCGCCAACCCGGGGCCTGGGCTCGGCCACAGTCGAAGCAGGCCTCCAAAGTTATAGGGGCATGGTCAGTTAGAGCCCTGGGCTCTATCGTAGTATCCCTGACTTGGGAGCGGGACTCTGAAGAGGCCAGGAAATAGTCTATACGTGTGTAAGTCTTTGAGGACGCCGAGTAAAACGAATAGTCTCGAAGGTCCGGGTGTGCTGTCCGCCAGCTATCGTCTAGGTCGCAGTCTGCCAGCCACTGCAGTCCAGCGGGGGTTAGAGCCCCGGTCTGCCCATGTCGGTGTCCTGATTTGTCAAGATTATTATCCATGACAAGATTAAAGTCCCCGCCCACAAGTATAGCCCTGTCCGGGGTTGTGAGCATCACAGATATAGCCTGTCTCATGAATATTTCTTGCTGAGTGTTAGGTGCGTATATAGTTGCAATTGTGAAATGGAAAGTGTTTATGTGCACTCTGCGGGCCAGGAACCTACCCTTAACCTCATGTATCTTAGCAATGACCTCCCCGGGGAAATCTTTCGATATCAAAATTGCCATCCCCGTGTTTCGTAGGAGCTGAGGACCAATATTGCCTGGGGAACCATTTGGAATGCATACGATGTGTGTCTTCAGCCAGCAGGTGCGTCTTCTGTAACAAGCAAGTGTGACTCTCAGAGCGCTCTAAAGAAGAGAGAACCGCCAACCTCTTCGAGGGACTATTAAGGCCCCGGACATTGAGGCTTAGGCATTTAAATATCAAGTAAAGGAAGGTGGTCGGAAGGCCGTAGCAGCTGGCCTCTACAGAGAAGCAGTGATCGGGGATAGCCCTTGGTAAGGCAAGCACGCAGGAGCGTGGGGGTCTTAACAATAGAGTGTAATTCCTGTAGGGGGGAGCATATTGGAATGGAACAAAAGGGCACAACAGGTGCACATCAAACCACAGTCAAGTCCTCTATAGGAAGTCCAAAAAGAAGCCAAATGCTGGACAGGGGTTGGCAGCACCTCGCAAGGCCAACTCGTGATATTCAAAGTCCCCGCCACCCAGGCCCTGCTCCAGTATCTTCACTCCTTGCTCCTGGAATGGCCCGGGCCACTACAACATCTTCCGGGAGCGATCCGCATCTATGAACTGGTCCCAGCTGTAATACTATTCAGTACAGATTGTCTCTCAAGCGCTCTTTCCCTAGATGACGGCCGCAGCGGTTTCTGTTTCTTTTATTTTCGTTGCCATCTCAGTCAGTTCTCGGGAGGAGCCTCCTCCTGAGGCCTGGTCCGTTGTACCATCTCCTCTATATTTAGAATCTGACGGGCCTCCTGAAGCGATTTCACCTGTCTCATCTGGTCCCCCCACCGGAACACGAGCCGAAAAGGGTGGACCCAGTTGTAAGGCATAGAGTTTGCCCGGAGGTGTTCTGTAATGGGCTTAAGTTCTCTTCGTCTCTGTGAGGTCAGCAGCGAGAGGTCCTGATAGAGCTGTAGATTGTGACCCCTAAACTGGACCTAAGGGAGATTTCGCACCCTCCTGAGTATATTTTCTTTGGTCATAAAATTATGGACGCACACTAAGATATCAGGAGGGTGCGCTCCAGCCCCCCTCTGCCCACTCCCAACTTTGCCAGCTTGCTCTGTGGACCCGTTCTAGCGTAATCTCCTGTTTGCTTTCGGGGCAGAGGAGGGAGTGAAATAAAGCAGTGAAAAACTCCCTAATGTCATCTCCCTGCGCCCCATGAGGAACTCCTCTAATGTGTATATTATGGCGCATGGAGTGATTTTCTTTTTTTTTTTTTCAAAGTCCTCAGTCGCGATCTGCAGTTGCTCCTGGTGTTCGTACAGACAGAGAATTTCCTTTTGCAGTTGTTCGACTTAGTCTCCCCTGGAGATCTTGTTGTCCTCTATCCTCAACACTCTTTCCCCCAACAAGGTGATGTCCGCGTGCAGGTCCCACATCTCCTGGGAAATATCTTTTCGTAGCTCCTGCAGATCCATCCTCAGAGAATCGAACAAAGAGGTAAGGAAGCCCTTCGTAACCGGGGCCCCTCCGTCGTCCTCTGCATTGCCCTGTTCTTCGGGCCCTCTCGTCTGGGCAGCTGCCTCGGGGGGGGGGGGCTTGCCCTGCAATGGGTGCGATCTCGTCAGCATCTCCCTGACCGATTGATCCCTTTTAGGTTTGGAGGACGCCATTAATATTCTTAACTCCGGATGAGACCACCAGACCCCTTCCCGAATACAGGCAGTGCTTGATGGTTCCTCTGCCGCTCTGCCGCGGGTCGGTTCGTCCCGCCGGGCCTGTATCTTCTGCTGCAGCGCAGCGCTCCTCTCACAGGGCAACGGGACTGTCTCTTCAGGCGAGGGCAGGGGCCCTGCCTCCTCTGTCCTTACTTTTGGCCTGCCGGGCAGTCTCCGAGTTTTTAGGCCCTTCAGGGGCCAGGGTTCAGAGCTGCGCGCCACCGCCGCGTGCCTCCGCCTCACCGCAGGCCGAGCAGTCCCGCCTGGTCTCCCGCTGTCGCGTCACTCCTCCCGCCTCAGGGCCCACAGGTCCTCTGTTTCAGTAGGGGGTGGGGGGGACACAGCTTCTCCCTCCTTGGACCCCCAAGGCCCCACCGGGCCGCCCCTGGTGCTGTAAGGCTCTCACTGGGCCGAGGGGCCGAAGCCGTGCAATGCTGCTGCTCTCCATCAGATCCCCCCCGGCCCTGTACCTCCGCGGCTGGATGATTGCCGCCACGCACCTCCTGTCAGCTGCTCCCGTCACCGCCGCCACTAGGCTCTGGTTCAGCCATCAGCACATCTCGTTGCCCACCTGGGACCGCAGACCACGACGACCCAGTGCGCCACAGACTCCACCAGCGGCCCGAATGGGCCAACCCCAACGGCCATTCCGCCTCTCACCAAGGTGCTCTGTGCGGCCCCCGGATCTCCGCAGCACCCCCCAACCACTTGGGGACGCGCTAGACAACAAGGCCCGGGACCGGATCGCCACTATTTAGGCCCGGGCGGCGGAGCTCCCCAGGACACGTCCGCTCACGCCACCATCTTGGCCACACACCTCCGTGTCTGTTTAAGCTCATGGCTGGAACTTTTGTTTAGCTGGGAATAGCTTGTGTTTTAAGGGCCTTGTTAGTAATATCATTGTTATAAGCCTGTTACCCCTGGGGGTGCAATATATAATGCACTATTCCCTTTAAGGGTTAAAGATATGGTTACACTGCATTATTTATTGCCAATCTTTTGTGTGGGTATGCCCTTTAGGGGCTAACTGTATAGATACATGACTATGGCCCTCATTCTGACCTTGGCGGGCGGCGGAGGCCGCCCGCCAAAGTCCCGCCGTCAGATTACCGTTCCGCGGTCGAAAGACCGCGGCGGTAATTCTGACTTTCCCGCTGGGCTGGCGGGCGGTCGCCTTCAGACCGCCCGCCAGCCCAGCGGGAAAGAGGCTTCCACGATGAAGCCGGCTCGGAATCGAGCCGGCGGAGTGGAAGCTGTGCGACGGGTGCAGTTGCACCCGTCGCGTATTTCACTGTCTGCGCAGCAGACAGTGAAATACATGTAGGGGCCCTCTTACGGGGGCCCCTGCAATGCCCATGCCAGTGGCATGGGCACTGCAGGGGCCCCCAGGGGCCCCGCGACCCCCCCCCCCTACCGCCATCCGGATCCCAGCAGTCGGACCGCCGGGATCTGGATGGCGGTAGGGGGGGTCGGAATCCCCGCGGCGGTGCAGCAAGCTGCGCCGCCGTGGAGGATTCAATGGGGCGGCGGTACACTGGCGGGAGCCCGCCAGTGGTGCCGGTCCGACCGCGGCTTTACCGCCGCGGTCGGAATCCCCATTGGAGCACCGCCGGCCTGTCGGCGGTGCTCCCGCGGTCCTCCGCCCTGGCGGTCAAAGACCGCCAGGGTCAGAATGAGGGCCTATGTTTCCAACTAATGCTGTTTTCATTGTAGTGTCCTCTGGGGCTGTTCTAAGCATTACAGTCATATTATATTATGTGTGACACAGAAACTTGTCCTATAATGCTTTGCAGGGCATTACTTTTATAAAACATTTTTGCTCATAACTCAGCCTGTGTTGTTTTAAACTCTCACTTTTAATAAAGTGATATGTAGCGCACCATCATTTACAGACAGTAAATTTCCACGAAATGGCCAAGAACCTTAACTTGCAGCTTTACCGATAAAACTATATAGTTTATTAGCAATAATCTGTGACAATTGTGTTTAAGAAAACATAGTTATCTTTTGCACATCACCAAGTAAAATGTTCTGATTTGTTTTCATCCTATACAAATAATTTTTTTATCATCAGAAGTACAAAGAAATGGCCTTCCACAATTACTGAAATATATTTTGAAATGTTTGTACAGTTGACATAGCTATTTAAACATGTTAGGAAAAATCTGACACCCTACTGCCATACATTTCACACTCTTTGTACAGCAGGTCATACAGTTCTCTTTATACTATCCTGGAACTCTGCAGTCAGAGAAGGCAAGGTATTTTTAAGAAGACTGACTTTTGACATCTAAAAACAGAGCAAATGTGTCAAGCTAAAAAGATTTTAAAGCGTCTTTATTGCTCTTTCACTTTTTTGAATGAACAGAACACCTGTTCTTTGTCAACTTGCCAGAATGGGCGAGTAGGTCCCAAAAATAGCTTGACCTGATAAAATATGACTTGCCGCAGCGACTGAGCAAGTAGATGTTTCGAGGCCTGCAGTTGAACTTTTGCCTGAGGGTGAAGTGAGGATGTGGAAGCTGTTGTGCATTAAAATATCTTGCTCCACAAACAAGTCACATTCTTTAAATGGTGAGGGTTGAAGACCCTCAGGGGGAGCAACCATGCTTTGGCTGACTTGAGGACCAGGTGCGCTTTAGAGATGGATAAGTAGTCAACTTTTGCTCCTTTGTTTTTCTGAAATTGTGTCTTGCTTGGGCTGTGTAGTAAAGAAGCTAGAGATTTATTGGACAGGTGACCATGATCGAAGCACTAAAGTGCAAACAGCAGTAGTGTTGACAGTGTGGTGGCATTTGTGAACCACACTTGTGAATTTGAGAAAGAATTGTTAAACTTACTGCATTGTACTGATGCAAGATCTTTTGAATGGTTTGAAACTAAGCATTAAGCGAAATGCACAAGTTTAAGGTATGTAGATAGGCCTAGTTTAAGTGCAAATGCAGCACAGAACTGAATACATTTCAAGACAGTTGTGCATGTGCACAGCATGAATGCTTGCCAGTTGCTTCCCATTTGGTTTTTGGTGGGCTTATTGTTAGCAAAACCTGGACAGTGTTTCATGGAAGATGGTCTGTGAGTGCCACAGGACATAATTGGTCACGGCACAGTTTGTGTCACCATGTCTTATTTGCATACACAGACTTCATCCAATGTCACTTGCACTCTACCTGCTTATAATTACAAACCCTTGCTGCAAAGACCCACAATGGCTGACAACATAAAAACTCCCTAGGGAAATATTGCAAGCAGCATGAGATTAACCATGAGGATTGATTTCGAATACTCACAAGAGTGAATTTATAAATGGCTGAAGAGCATACATGAAGAGGAGAGCCATAAGTCCAAATGCATTTCAGTGGACGTTTTGCCATCTAGTACTGAATCTGTGAAGTAAAGACTTAGGAAGGGACTGAAATGTATGCATTGAAGAAAGGACTGGAAAATAATCCATGTCTGGGCTCCATCTTTGGTGTATTGTTTTGGTAAAAGCGCAGTCAAAATAGGACACTGCTTCACAATAGTTATTTCCTCTGTGCAGCAAAATGGTCATCATATGAAAAAAAGTATGCTTTATAAATTTGCTGTTTTCCATAATTATGATTTTGACATGTGAATATAGAAGGCAGTTGTAGTGCATTTGGGTCCAGACCAACAATAAAATTGCTTGAAAGTTCCCAAAGGGTAAAGGGAGTAGATAAAGGAATGTTCATGCCAATTTTTTAATGAATTCATATTGCAGTTACACTCCAGATTTGGGTGGTCTTTGAGTGTCAATGTCTCCAAATCTGCAAGGAGAAGAGAAGACTTTTCATGAAGACCTTGGTCAATTTAAGGAATTAATATTACTGTGTAAATGTGGGAACTTGTATGATTTTGTCAGTGACCAAATCTGATTTATACCAATAGTGTAAATGTGCATTAGAGGGCCTGGGTGATTTATGAGGCACTACTGCAATAACCACTGCAGTGAGGCGAAAGTGGCTAGATGATGTGTAGTGAATAGTAATACAAGTGAGTAGAGTACTCAGGGTTTGAAGAGAGTGAACAGGAGAACAAATTGTTGTCTGTCTTGTATGGGAATCAAACAGTAGGTGTTTTTGATTTCAGGCTGGACTATTTAGTCTCCTCAGATCATGATGTCTGTCAGTAGCTGGATGACCTCCATCTTCAAGCAATTAAATGGTCAGTGGAGTTGACAAATTAACAACGTGAGTGGGCTTGAATAAATGTCTCTTTTTGGACAATGTTGGCAACCTTATAACCCACAACACTTCCTTCTTGTGGGAAGGTTTGGAGGGAACAGTAGGATTAGGATGCCTATCTTTTAAAGGAGAACCTCAAAAACAAATGCTGCAGTGTGAAGGATTTTGAAGGATACAAGTGGCAGGGTGAAATTCTGCCACTTTGATAAAAAGGGCACTCTGCACTCACAATTTGAGGAAGGAATGAAAAGGCAGGATTGCCTCCACTGAGATGGAGCAGGAACTAAAGAAGATTTCCCAGCAGAAAGGGCAATGCAGGAATTGACTTCCATGGTGCTAGGTCTAGTGCCCTTATTGGTTGTTGGCAGACTGAAAAGTAGTTCATTTTGAGGAAATTATCTAGGCAGTGTTTTGGGGTGCATTTAGTACACTTGCCAGTCTCTACCTGAACGTTACAAGAAAGTGAGGTTTGATTTTGACATTACATTGATCATGCATGAGGTGACGGGTGAGGTATAAGCTCAAAATGTTATGGGCGGGGTGGAGAACCAATTCTGCTGCATGAGTAAAGAGAAATCAACCTATAAACTTGGGGTACCTAATCTGCAACGGATTGAACATCAACTCTCTTTGGCGGTCCAAGTTTTAAGGAAGCTTTGCTGGAGGGCCAGACTCAAATTGCTTAGAATAGGTATAGCCATAAGAGCGAGGGTAGATGGAAGTCTGCACAGGCCCAAATGCAGAGAAGTAGGAAAGTGGCAGAGAGTGCATCCCTCATGCCAAGTAGGCTGGTTCAAGGAGGCAATTGTAAGGGACTTACTGATTTACCAAAGTCCCTATTTCTTTTTAAACCTTTAGTGTTGTGTTTTTTTTTTTAATTGTTTTTTTTTATGACTGAGAAGGTCAAATAGAAAGATAAATGAGCACGACATTACAGGAGCTAGAGTGGCATGGGAATAGTCACTGTGGTTACCTCAGATTCATGACAGACTGCTGGCTACAGAGTTCCCTGTTCAAAATGAGGTCAAAAGAAGGCCAGAAGGCAGAGATATATGAAAAACATTTTCTTGACTAGGGAACAGCAATACAGAAGATAATGGGCTGCAGAACTGACTTTATATTTTATTTATACCTTTGAGTGCCAACCCAGATCTTGGAGCAGTCAATCTGAAATGCTCCGGGGGAATCTGTATTCCAACACCTGTTTCAAGAAGTGCCATGTTCCTTGGTTTCAATAGGTAGGTTTTTAAGGCATGTAGATCAAGACCTGAGCTTCTGTGTGGCTCGATAAGGAGCTAAGGCTTATGGTTTTATTTCCCAATACATGATGGTGTTGGTCGCTACATGTGGTTGTATCTGTAACACTGGGGTCAACATTCACATTAAAGGGGTCTTTGCATTTGTCAATGGTCTGTTATTCAAAATTTTGAGTTTTTCTGCAGTTTCTCAAAGTTCCATCTGATAATTTTCATTATTGGGCTTTCAGCAAGCAGTTTATTCTCTCAGTCAGTCCTGCAGCTTGTGGATAATATAGAAAATGGTAAATCCACTAAATATTGTGTTGTGACAATAGTCTTGCACCATTGTTCCTTAGAAATGTGACCCATTGTCACTCCGGACTTAGAGGGGGACTTAATACAACATTAACAAGTCCAGAGTTTTAATGGTATTAAACTGAATGGCACGTTTGCAAGGGTCGGCAATCAGGTAACCAGAATAAGTGTCCACTACTGTGCAAGCGTATTGACACCCGCGACTAGTCGGTAGTGGCCCAATGTAATCAATTTGCCATATCTGCCCCACCAACCTCTCTCTCCCCAACTGACCTTTGACAGTTTGCAGGGCGGATCACTGTTGTGTGTGTTGACAATTAGGAAAACTGCATGATCACGGTTTTTAGCAAATCTAGGGTAATGTGCATCCCTCTAATCTCTGCCCACCTATAGTGGCCTTCTCTCCCAGATGTCCACATTTTTGGTGTGCCCACTTAGTCGTCCCCACCAAGTCAGAATCTTGTGTCGCCACTTCTGCCTCTGAAAATTTGGCTTTGTCGTCTGCAAGAGAATTAAACCATTGTTCTAGTGAGTCAGTGAGCCAGTGCTCTAGCATTTCCCAAAGTTCTTGCCACAACTCTTTGCCCACACCTCCTTAAAATGTATGTGCCAGGTATGTGCAGGCCATGTGGGAATCCAGGTGGCTAACCCATTGGCGGTAGAGCAGCAATCAGTAAACATTTGAAAGGTCCCAGGCAGTTACTGTTTCAGTGCCTGATATACAGCATACAGTTCTGCATATTGACTACTCTTCCCTTCTTCTGTAATAGATAACAACCTCTTGGTGACTGGATTATATGACACTGCCTTCCAATGTCTTTTGGCCCCCACATACTTGGCTGAACCATTGGTAAACCATACATGCTTCCTATCCTCGGGGGACAAGGATTCAAATGGCTTACCCCACCTCACTGGTGACTCTTTTCTCTGGTACCTCCTGCACCCTCTCATCATCCTGCACAGGGGCCTGTGCCACCTGTTCATACAGGGCTGGTGTCCCTGCTAGTCCCAATTGGGCGCTGTCCTGTATGTACTGCTTCCACCGAATTATACTGGCCTCTTTTGCATGTCCTATGTGGTGAATTTTAGGTGAACTCATCACACACTGCATTATTGGAATCTCAGGTCTCAAAAACATATTATGACCTATGGTAATTTGCTCAGTATCCACTAGTCCCAGTAACAAGCAAGTAACCGTTTCTTAAAGGGAGTATATCGCTCTCCGGCAGCAGGTAGCTTTTTGACCCAGAAACTCAGGGGCACCCTCTTCCCCGTTTTTGCCACATTCTCCAATTTTCATATTGCCCCAGAGCGGTTACATGTAACTCAATGTTTGGCATTTGAAGCTATGCTAGGCACAAAATGGAGTCAGTGGTCAAGATGGAATCTGTGGTTAAATACAGATAGCATTAAACTCCCCCCACCCCTTTTTTTCTTTTTTTTCTCGGCCCCCGCTTGATGGATCACCCCGAAACACTTCCCATGTACAAAAAGATTCACAGGAACATCTTTTTAGAAAATGTTGTGAAGATTTGTCAAACGGCGCCAAAGATATAGGCAAGTTTAAAAAAAAAAAAAAAAAAAAAAAAAAAAAAAAAAAAAACAAACTTTTTCAATGAAAATATGGTTCTAACTATAACTACCTACTGCTGACCGCCAGTAGGAAACTTATATATTTTTTATACATATGTGTGTGTGTGTGTATTTTTGACAGTACAAGTGACTGCGAGACTATGCATCTATGAGTGTTTGCGAGGCTGTGTATTCTTAGTGTGTGTACTTGTGAGACTACATGTCTGAGTGTGTGTGGCTCTGTGTACGTCTGTCTAAGTGAGTGTAAGACTGTGCTGTGTGTCTGTGCATATGTGGGATTGTGTGTATGTTTCTGTATGTGTAAGATTTTGTGAGTGTGTGTTTCTCTGCCTGCTTGCCTGTCTGTCTGTAGGCTCAGCAAGCAGAATGTGTTGAAGTGTTCCTTGAGGAGAGGAGAATTCAGGTGTGTTACCTGCTCCCGGGTGTTTCCTTCTGTATTTGAAACCCTTTGCATGTTGTGGGTTCTCATTACGCCTATTACAAGTCAGGGATGTGGAATTCCTATCGCCCGGGACATCTTGTTTGGGGTCAAGGGCAACAAGTTTTTATGTTTACTTTGTCCTTGGGACAAGTAGGCCCAACCCCCTGCAGCACAAACCCTTTGGCTGCCTGTTTACAGAGAGTTGAACTCTCTGCAGTTGAGGTAATGTGTTTCCAAAAGATAATGCTGTTCGAACTTGTATTTATGGTTCATTATTTGAAAGCCTTCATTATTAGGGTGCGTGCTGTAAATAAATGTTTTAAGGTCACACTTCACTACTGACGTTGTTCCAGTACAAAACAAAAAAACATGTACACACATGTTTGAAAAGTTTAGGCTAAGAGGCTAAGTATAATGCTCCCAGAATGCTCTCTGATTATATGCAAATGAAGTGTCATTTAGTAAAATGTGTTGATGCATGCTAGTATTTCCCAAAAATATTTCTAATGGAAAATCAGTGTAACCATTTTCAACACGATTATGGGAAGCATGAAAATAAACAAACACTGACAAAGCCAACTGATCTGACATATTTTTATAAGTCTTTTAGTTTCATCAATGCGTGTCTTGTTTTGACATGGCTTTTGTAACACTTTATTGTTGTGGGAGCTACCAGGCCCTCAACATTGTAACAAACATTGGCAAAACCCCCTGTAACCGGGCGTCCCCGGCAGCCGCGGCTCGCCATGACGCATCGGATCAGGCCGATGCGTCATGTCCGCGTCTCCCCATTGCTGGGGCAACGCGATCCGACCGAGGCTGGGGGAAGGCCGTTGCCCGGGAAACCGGATGGGTTTCCCGGCGCGGCAGACACAAAAGGGAGGACGGCACCGACAGCAGAGAAGAGGAGCAGGAGTGGAGAGCCAAAAAAGAGGAGCAGGAGGGGAGAGCCGGAGGAGAGGAGCAGGAGAGGAGAGCCGGAGGAGGGGAGCAGGAGTGGAGAGCCAGAGAAGAGGAGCAGGAGTGGAGAGCCAGAGAATAGGAGCAGGAGTGGAGAGCCAGAGGAGAGAAGCAGGAGAGGAGAGCCCAGGAGAAGGAGCAGGAGAGGAGAGCCCAGGAGAAGGAGCAGGAGAGGAGAGCCCAGGAGAGGAGAGCCCAGGAGAGGGAGACCGAACAAAAGACGGCAGGAGAAGAGACCGCAGCAGAGGAACACCACAACGCCAGCCACGACCCAGGAGGGTCGTGGCTCACCAAGGTGCGGTCCTTGTGGACCAAAGCAAGGCCATATCAGGCTAAGGGGGAGAGGGAATATAGAAGTGGAAAGGGAGGGAACAGAAAGGGGCACAACCACGGGCACATATGGGCACCCCACAAAAATCTATAATTAGAGAGTGAGAGCACTTATTCCCCCAACTCCTCACAGACACCCCTCCTTATCGTTCCTACCCATACCCCGACAAGACTACAGATAAAAAGTGAAATAACCTTTTGGTTAAACCCCCTACTTACCAGAGTGTTGTTTTTCTTTGTTTTACGGTACCCGGGAATCCGCCTGAAGGGATCCGCCAGACGTCTCCCGGGTAAAGAAACATTGAGACTAAATCAACCCTACAGAAACTGAACAACAACACCGAAAACCCTAAGGAGACCCCGCCCGCTTGATTGTATACCTAAAATTCTGTCTTTTTTCCACCTTAACCCTAGAATAAATTCCACCATAAACTAAAACGCATATCTCGTCGTCATTTGTATATTGTTCGATCTGTCACAGTGGTGTCAGAAGTGGGATCAGACTCTAGATCCTCCTTGACAATCGAACAGTATACACAATGAGTGACGCCCCCTCGCTGGAGGACATGATAAAACAGTTGGCCGAAGGCCAACGACACCTACAACTGGTGTGGGAGGCCCACCAGAGGGAGGCTAAGGAGGACCGCGAAGCCTTACAGTCGGCTCTGAAAAGTCAGGCAACCATACTGGCCAATAATCAACTGGTCCACGAGACGGCCATGAAGAAACTAACGGAGACAATTGCTACCACTAAGGTACACCCCAATGTCCCAAGTTCCGTCTTGCAAAAATATCAAGAAGGGGAGGATCCCGAATCCTTTTTTACTAATTTTGAAAGGGTGGCCTCAACCACACAATGGCTGGAAGATAGATGGGGCCAGTATGTCGCCCCTCTGCTTACAGGAATCCTACAAGCCGCATATCAAGCAGCGAATCCTGGGGGAACAACCCCATATTCCGAAATAAAGACCAGTATATTAGAGCGGGTGGGGCATGACACGGAATATTATAGAATTAAATTCAGGAAAATCAAATGGGGACCGAACGAGGATCCCCGAACCTTCTACTATCGGGTAAACGATTTGGCTTTAAAATGGTTGGGCCCGTCAGGGAATAGCCGGGAAGACGTAATCCAAACAATTGTCCTAGAACAATATTTAGATGCCTTGCCTACGGCCACAAAACACTGGATCCGTCAACATCCCAAGGTGAATACGGAGATGGCAATTGACTTAGCATGTGCATACCATCGGTCGGTGGATGTACGAAATGTGTCAACCCGCCCCATCATAAAACCGGGGCTCCCCAACCCAAAAAGCACTCCCAGAGTTCTCCCCGAAGAAGCTGTGCCTCGCAGAACCTACAAGCATCCACCAGTACCGGGTCCTCAGTGTTATAACTGTGGGGAATGGGGACACATTGCCCGTATGTGTCCCAGAAAACAAGACACTAGTGAACCCATGGAGGTTGGAGTTACCCGACGACGGGTGCTGTGTACAGGCCAGGGCAACCCCAAATTTAAACAGTCCTTAAAGGTCAATGGTCGAATGGTTTGCGCCCTTATAGATTCCGGATGCAGTCAATCCGTGATAAGGAAGGATATCCTAGCCCTAGCAGACCGGGAAGTCGAACATTGGGTGACTATTTGCTGCATTCATGGGGATAAGGAGAAATACCCCTTACAGGCCCTGACAGTAGAATGGAGGAACTACAGGGACAGCCTTCCTATGGGTATAATCTCAGATCTGATAGAGGAATGTATTATTGGGACGGATTACGAACATTTTCAGGAAATCCTGGACCACGTTCGACAACCAACCCTGACCCAGGACTGGTGGAAGGGTGCCCCTTTTTCGGACAGCGACCTAGAGCCCCCCTCTACCCGTAGGAAACTGTCACGTAGGGAGAAACGTGTTGAAAAAGCAAACCACCGAGAGAAAGAGGCACGTAGCACACCCTCAGGTCTGATTGCCGAAACACATGAGGTACCTGTCGGGTTTCCCCAAAGACAAAGAGAAGATCCTTCTCTCGCTCAAGCTTGGAAGTCGGCCAAATCAGAAGAAACCGAAGAGGTGGGTCCCTACTTCTTAATTAGAAAAAACCTCTTATATCGCATAACCACTAATCGCTCCGGGGACCGTAAGCAACAGTTGTTAGTGCCCGAGCACTATAGAGAACATGTTTTAACCTTAGCCCACTGTCAACCCGGAGGAGGTCATTTCGGAAGGGAAAAAACAGAAGAGTATCTTCTCCGGCGGTTTTATTGGCCGGGAGTTTTTGCCCACATACGGAAATTTTGCTCCCAATGTTCCAGGTGCCAGCTTACCGAACCCGGTAGGCCTAGAAAAGCGCCTCTCATGCCATTACCCATTATAGACGTACCATTTAGTAGGATGGGAATGGACCTGATAGGTCCCATAGTACCCTCCACGAAAGGGCACACATATATCCTAGTCATGGTAGATTATGCCACCCGATACCCAGAGGCCATTCCTTTAAAAAGTATGACGACCAAAACAGTAGCCCAAGCAATGATTAATGTATTCTCTCGAGTAGGATTTCCACATGAAATACTCACTGATCAGGGAACTCCTTTCATGTCCACACTCATGAAGCAGGTGTGCAAAACGTTAGGCATTTCCCAAATTCGCACCTCGGTGTACCATCCACAGACCGATGGACTGGTAGAACGGTACAACCGTACCATCAAAACCCTGCTAAGAAAAGTAGTAGAGGAGTCAGGTAAAGACTGGGATCAAAAGTTACCCTTGGTATTGTATGCTATACGTACCCATGAACAGGCATCTACCGGACACAGCCCTTTTGAACTCGTGTTCGGAAGACAGCCCCGATCCCTGCTGGACATGGCCATAGAAGCTTGGGAAGAGGAGGCGGAGGAAGGGGGGAAACACTTGTTAGAATATGCTCAGGACTTACGGTCTCAGTTACAAGGGTTATGGGACACAGTCCGAGTAAATATGGAACATGCCCAACAGAACCAAAAACAATATTACGATCGAGGGAGTAAATTACGAGTTCTATTACCAGGGGATCAGGTGCTTATAATGCGCCCCACGTCTGAACACAAATTGGTTGCAAAATGGCAGGGTCCACATAAAGTACTACGAGCCGTTTCCCCGGTCACTTACCTAATTGAAATCTCGACCACGCCGCAGAAAACCCAGATTTATCACAT
Source organism: Pleurodeles waltl (assembly GCF_031143425.1). Taxonomy (NCBI): domain Eukaryota; kingdom Metazoa; phylum Chordata; class Amphibia; order Caudata; family Salamandridae; genus Pleurodeles; species Pleurodeles waltl. The sequence goes on along the minus strand of NC_090448.1, from coordinate 881,698,359 downwards.
AAATCTATAAAAAAAATGGGAAGAACCCGAGGGCTCTAACTCGACCGAAGCCGTGGGCAGGTTCCTATGTCCCAATGGGAGGGTTCAAATTGAATTTTGCCCGACCGAGACCACTATGGGGGATAATCTACCCACAGTGAACGCCTCGTTAACAAAATTAGAGCGGGAACAGGTATTCAGTCTATTGGAACATTTCAGATCGTTTTTTTCCATAGTGCCAGGCAGAACCTCTTTGATTGCCCATAAAATACGAACTGCACCAGGTACGATTGTCCGGTTACGACCATATCATATCCCAGAAGCCAGGAAACAGATTATGGAGGACGAGGTCCAAAAGATGCTAGAATTAGGAGTAATAGAGCCTTCTACTAGTCCCTGGTGCTCCCCAGTTGTCCTAGTACCAAAACCTGATGGTACTATTAGGTTCTGCATCGACTTCAGGAAACTCAACGAACATTCCATGTTCGATACTTATCCGATACCCAGGGTGGATGATGTATTAGAAAAACTAGGAAAAGCAAAATACATGTCCACCCTAGATTTAACTAAAGGATATTGGCAGATTCCACTAGCCGCAGAAGATAAAGAGAAAACGGCCTTTGCCACGCAGTCGGGCCTGTACCACTTCACAGTGTTACCGTTCGGACTGCATGGAGCCCCAGCAACATTTCAACGGTTAATGGACAGCCTCCTAAACCCTTTTCGACATTTTTCAGCTGCTTACTTAGACGACGTAGTTATTTTCAGTGAAACATGGAATGATCATCTACTGCATTTGCAACAGATATTCCATACTCTGAGACAGGCAGGATTAACTGCCAATCCAAAAAAATGCGTTATCGGACAGCCTGACATATTGTACTTAGGATACAAAATCAGTCAAGGGAACCTCCAGCCACAATCTAAAAAGGTAGAAGGTATTCTCAATGCACCCAGCCCTGCAACGAAGAAAGATTTGCGTTCCTTCCTAGGGTTGGTCGGCTACTATCGAAGATTCATTCCCAATTATTCCACCCTAGCCGCCCCCCTTACAGATCTTCTGGTTAAATCTCGTCCTAATCAATTGGCCCCTTTTACGGATCAACAGGAGACTAGTTTTGAACAGCTAAAAGCCTTTCTGACTAGGGAGCCCATCCTACGGTGCCCCGATTTCTCGAAACCGTTCCACCTCTATACAGACGCCTCTGATGTCGGGCTAGGAGGGGTGCTGACACAGCCCGATGGGGACGGTAGGGATCACCCGATAGTGTACATTAGCAGGAAACTGTTTCCTCGGGAACGCCATTACCCCACGATTGAAAAGGAATGTTTGGCCATCAAATGGGCTGTAGACACCTTGCAGTATTACCTTTTGGGTCGCCCTTTTATTCTTTACACAGATCATGCTCCCCTCACTTGGTTGTCGGCTCATAAAGATACGAATTCACGGATCTTGAGGTGGTTCCTTGAACTCCAACCCTTTTCGTTTCAGGTCCGTCACATCCCTGGTCCCCAACAGGCCCCGGCTGATTATCTCTCCCGATACCCGGATTCTACCTCGGTCCTCGATCAGGACCGTTCTTGGGGAGGGGTGTGTAACCGGGCGTCCCCGGCAGCCGCGGCTCGCCATGACGCATCGGATCAGGCCGATGCGTCATGTCCGCGTCTCCCCGTTGCTGGGGCAACGCGATCCGACCGAGGCTGGGGGAAGGCCGTTGCCCGGGAAACCGGATGGGTTTCCCGGCGCGGCAGACACAAAAGGGAGGACGGCACCGACAGCAGAGAAGAGGAGCAGGAGTGGAGAGCCAGAAAAGAGGAGCAGGAGAGGAGAGCCGGAGGAGAGGAGCAGGAGTGGAGAGCCAGAGAAGAGGAGCAGGAGAGGAGAGCAGGAGGAGGGGAGCAGGAGTGGAGAGCCAGAGAAGAGGAGCAGGAGTGGAGAGCCAGAGGAGAGAAGCAGGAGTGGAGAGCCAGAGGAGAGAAGCAGGAGAGGAGAGCCCAGGAGAAGGAGCAGGAGAGGAGAGCCCAGGAGAAGGAGCAGGAGAGGAGAGCCCAGGAGAAGGAGCAGGAGAGGAGAGCCCAGGAGAGGAGAGCCCAGGAGAGGGAGACCGAACAAAAGACGGCAGGAGAAGAGACCGCAGCAGAGGAACACCACAACGCCAGCCACGACCCAGGAGGGTCGTGGCTCACCAAGGTACGGTCCTTGTGGACCAAAGCAAGGCCATATCAGGCTAAGGGGGGGGGAGGGAATATAGAAGTGGAAAGGGAGGGAACAGAAAGGGGCACAACCACGGGCACATATGGGCACCCCACAAAAATCTATAATTAGAGAGTGAGAGCACTTATTCCCCCAACTCCTCACAGACACCCCTCCTTATCGTTCCTACCCATACCCCGACAAGACTACAGATAAAAAGTGAAATAACCTTTTGGTTAAACCCCCTACTTACCAGAGTGTTGTTTTTCTTTGTTTTACGGTACCCGGGAATCCGCCTGAGGGGATCCGCCAGACGTCTCCCGGGAAAAGAAACATTGAGACTAAATCAACCCTACAGAAACTGAACAACAACACCGAAAACCCTAAGGAGACCCCGCCCGCTTGATTGTATACCTAAAATTCTGTCTTTTTTCCACCTTAACCCTAGAATAAATTCCACCATAAACTAAAACGCATATCTCGTCGTCATTTGTATATTGTTCGATCTGTCACACCCCCCCAAAAAGTTTTTGAACTCTTAAAGCACACGTTGCCACCAGCGGCATAACAAAGGTCCCGCAGCCGCCCTCCAGGGGGCCCCGTCAGCACAGCACCTGCCCTGAGTGAGTCTGGAGAGGGGGCTCCTCCATGTTCTTTGCAAAGGGGCACCCTCCAGTTTCGTTACGTCACTGATTGCCACTGTAGTTCCTGACACTGAACAAAACTACTTTGTGTGGCAATATGCTCCTTGTGGAAGAGCAGAATGCGATCACTCACAGTAAAGCCAGCCGAAAGAGAGAGAAATAGAAGTTTAATAAAAACAAAATGTCTTTGTTAACACCAGACCTAATTAGGGACCAAGACCCACATGTAGGTAGCTTTTTGCATGTCGCAAACAGCGACTTTCGCTGTTTGCGACGTGCAAAAAGCACATTGCGATGCACAAACCCAGTTTTGCGATTCAGTAACCTGGTTACCGAATCACAAAACGGGTTTGCGACTCGCAATTAGTAAGGGGTGTTCCCTTCCTAATTGCAACTCGCAGTACAATGTAGGATTGTTTTGTGACCGCGGGCGCAAACCAATCGCAGTTTGCACCCATTTCAAATGGGTGCTAACACTTTCGCAAAAGGGAAGGGATCCCCATGGGACCCCTTTCCCATTGTGAATGTCACTGTAAACATTTTTTCAGAGCAAGCAGTGGTCCTGTGGACCACTGCCTGCTCTGAAAAAATGAAACGAAAACGTTTCAATTTTCGTTTTTGTTATGCATCTCGTTTTCCTTTAAGGAAAACGGGCTGCATTACAAAAAAAACTGCTTTATTGAACAGCAGTCACAGACATGGTGGTCTGCTGTCTCCAGCAGGCCACCATTCGTGAGGGGGTCGCAAATTGCGACCCACCTCATGATTATTCATGATGTGGGCATTTGCGAAGCCCTTGCGAATCACAGATGGTGTCAAGGACACCATCCTACATTCGGATTTGCGACTCGCAATTTGCAGGTCACAAATCTGAACCTACCTACTTGTGGCCCCAAATTCTTAAAGAAAGTCAAAAAAGTGCACCCATGGTATATGTCGTACCCCTATAAAATATTTGTGAACTGTATTTTAGCGTGGGTAAATACGATGTGTAGATTTGCTCATGTGAAAATCTATTGAGTATTTGCAAGTTCATTTTCCCTCCAGCCACTTTCTTCCCAACCCTGGAAGAAGTTCTAATTCTGCCATTGTCAGGAGTAAATGTCCAACCTTTCTTATTATGGGAAAATATTAGAGAGAAGCTGGTAAAAATCTTTAAAACATGCAGGTTAGTAGGTTTGCAGACTCAAAGGCATTCCAGCCCTGGAACTATTGCTTACTGCTTCCTCCAGCCCCAGAATGCAGAGCTGCAGAAAGGTGGCAAAATAAGGAAATTGCTACAGTAGGGATTGAAACTCCAAGTATTCAAGCCCTACTATGGTAGTAGCCCTGGCATAATCAGAGAGGCTATTAATTGCTGCCATAATTTGTCGCCACACTACATGGCACCAAAGGGACAAGTAGATCTTTTTACAGGACAAATAGATTTGAGAAGCAACCTGTCCCCTGGACAAGTAGATATTTTAATAAATTCCACACCCCTGCAAGTAGATACGTTTTTACTAATTTCTTATTTTTTTTAGTACAGCTAGCCTTCAGCTTGTTGTTTTTATATTTTAATATGCTGCTTCATCTGAGAAGACATAGTTCTTTGCGCTTCACATTTTATCAGCCCTTCGTACACCTATCACTTTGTGCTCTGTTCAAGGCCTGTTCGGTGCATGATATTCTAACTCGAATTGCTATTCCAGGAGCTCAGGAGTCCGTCCCCAGTTCCTAGACAAATTAGTACGTAAGGCCTGTTCTTAGAACACTGCAGTAATTATCATATAATCACCACGGGCAGAGGGCATTCTAGTCATAGCCATTCCATTGACTGCTTTGCTGATCCTGGCTTTAACTCTTCAGCTACCTGAGAAGATTGCCATTCGGGTATGGGGTGGGGGGTCCCTCCCTTAGATGGGGACAGACAGAAGGACTACCACCACTGTGCTCTCAGATTTTAGACATAGGGTGTAGGTTGGAAGCTCTAGAGTTTTAGGATTGTACAAAGAAGATGGAGTTATTTATCCTCTTCACACTAATTGTAATGAGGATGGCTGTTTCATCTGCCTAATTATCACTGGCCATGCTTTTATAATGGGATGCAATTGCTTCAATAAATGCACTGCAATCCATTTTGCCTCTTGTGTTCTGCTTGGGCATGTGTGAGTCTCTGAGTAACAGGGGGAAAGGGGTATGATCTGTTCACCATGACTTCCCTGAGGAGTCAGAGTTTCAGGTTAGGTTGCCACAAATCGCCTTCTCCTTCCTAGGGTTTGGCAAGGCACTGCAGGCTAGCCACGAGTTAGGCCCACAGCTTCCAGACGGTGTGGGGCTGACAGTCACCCGTACTCTGTGGTGCTGCTGCCCTAAACTACGAAGCCTTATTATCAAAATAGGAACCGTACAACTGCCATCAAAGCGAAGTTGCTCACTGGATTTTCTTGCTCGGATGCTTATTTGCTTTTGGCTCTTATTTTTCACATAGATTAAATACTTTGCCTATTACTACCAGTGTAAATTAGTGTGGGTAGCATATCCATTTAAATTGTAGCATGTAACTACCAGTGTACAGTGCACCTGGGTGTGATATGCCTTTAGACTTCCACTCTTAAGTAGCAGTCTAAGGTGCTATTGGATGTGAGATCCCTTCAATGTGTAGGCTATATTCATAAGTGTAAAGTGTTGTGTGACGGGGAAATCCTTTCAGATTAGTGCTCATAACTATCAGTATAAAGTGCCGGGAAGAGGGGTGGGTGATGTTTGTGGCAGAGATACTAATTGAAAGTGCATGGCTAAACATGCATTATAAAGAGCTTTGGGCAGGGATATGGATTCCGATTGCCTTGTGAAGTATGAATTCAAGCGAGCAGTTCCACCTCTAATTTCTAGTTTAGTATTACTAGTGTAAAGTGCTGTGGGACAGGGATACTCCTTGAAATTGAACATCCAATGCAAAGTGTAATAATGTGGAGGGGATCTGGATTGAAGCATGCATTTAGTACATGCCAGGGGTATGTGTATGCAAATTGTTGCTTTAAAGTGCAGAGAGAAAACATTAAATGTACGTTGTGCGAATAACAAAAACAAGCAGGAGTTGTTAATTTGATGTGCACAAGGGAAACTAATAATAGTAAAATGCAATAAGGAGGTGTGAACTTGAACTGCAGCCGGAGCGGTTTTGCAGAGTTTAGAGTAAGGAAAGTAAAGTGCAGTAGATGCAGAGGAATACATGTTGCACACAATGTATATCCGAAGGACAGCAGAGATATCTAGTTACAGTGTGCGTGATGACCGTGAGTTTGAAATGCTGCGGAAGTATGGATTTAAAGTCCATTGTAGATGTATGGCCCTAAATTGGAGAATTGCATGAGTTTAAAGTATAAATCAAATTAATATTATGCATTTAAAGTGCAGCAAGGGTGCACATTAAAGTTCTGAAATTTGTTACTGAAATAAAGAACCTGTGATAAATGCACTTAGTGTCGAAAGGTGTATTAGTGTAAAGTGCTTTGGGAAAAGATTCGTAGTTCTCAAGTACCAGAATAGTGTATGCATTTAAAGTGCAGCAATGATGTTTGAAGATAAAGTGCCTCAGGCGTTTTTATTTTAATGACGGCATGGATGTATGATTTTGATGTGCAGCAGTAGTCCATGCACGTAGAGTGCAGCCACAATATGTAGTGTAATTGATGAGTATAGTAGGGGGTGTGTATGGCAACGACGGTATACAAGAGTACAGTGCAAAATTTAAAGTACATGTAGTGTGTGCATTGAACTTGTAGCTGGACAGGGCTTCATTTGAGATGTGGGGTCTGTAAGACTTATCGCCCCCCCCCCCCCCCCAAATGCTCACATTAAATTGTGATATTTGTAAATCAAACATATTAAATGCAATGATTTTGAGCTCTCTGATATTTAACAAAAACCTTCTTTATTGTATTTTATGCCTGGGTTGCTAAGATTTTTTTTTTATGTATATATAAAATGTACTTACCCATGAGGATTTTCAGACAGCCCTCCTCATCCATTGGTTTGTTGTTGTGTCATACATCTTGTTAAATCGAGCCTGCTAGATAGTGCATGCATTTCCTGCTGTAAGGGAGATTGTGGATTGGGCTTTCTTTGTTACTGTCATTTGCCACCTTCATATTCCTGCCACAGCTTGTCCCACCATGGAGTATTGCCTTTGTACAATCTTTCTGATTAGCTGGATTTGCTGCTTCCATTGTTTGCCTTCCAGCACTACTTTTTTTGTGTTGTACTCATCATGATAGTGTGGGTTTTTCCAAGCTGCCTCCGTAGTGTACTTCGCTTTCCCTGTGTTAGGAATGAAAAGTCCTTCACATTGTGAGAGACATGTATCTCTGTTCTGAGTGTCCTAGCTGCAAAGATATCTGGATCCCCTGATGACTTTTTAAAAATAGTTATAGGTGAGCATGGATCATAAGTGTGTGCCATGACATGCGCATGTCTCATGGCTTTGGTCTTGTTGGACTGGGAGTTGCACCCAAAGCGCAACTCTCATGGTGGTGAAAGTCTGCTGCCTTTACCAGGAGTTAATTAGCACAAGCGTGGTGTTGGCAGCATACCGTGTAGTGATCAGTAGGAGTGAACAGGCCTTTTTACTTGTGTCACTAGAGTAAGGCCAAAGGCCCACTCATGTAACAGTCTGCTGCTGCCTGCCTAGCTCACCCTTGGTCTACATCAAGTTAGTATCTAGCACTGTGCAGCACGTGTGGTTGCATGTGTGTATGTGTGTACGTGTGTACAACACTCTGGGTTCCATTTTGGGAGACCAAGGGCTGGCTGGAGGAGCATGAGGAGGCAGAGGACTTACTCCAGACAGGTTTGTGGGTTACCTCGCTCCTGAGAGCTGGGTGTGACAGTCTGGAGGAAGGAAGAGCTATTCTGTTAGGTACACTTAAGAGGGTGCTCTTTGATTCTGAGAGAGGTAAATGGAAAGGGGCCAGGGCACATCTTAATAAGGAGGTTAAGAAGATAAGAGAATCCTAAAGAGGACGGCTGAGGCCCTGGGGTAAGTAATCTTAAGGCCGACATTCTGGTGTCAACCTCTAGTCATTCTCATGGATTGTGTTTTGGGGCTATCAGATTTGGACTTGCTCCTGCTGTACAGACTGTTTTCTGGTGGAAGTCTGAACAGAGGAGTGCACACTTAAAAAAAAGCAGCATAACCAAGCATTCGATTCAAAGACACTGGCTGTAAATCCAAGACCACCTACCCTGGAGCACCAGGTGGGTACCCTGTGAGGAAGAGAAGAGTGCTTTCAGGGAGTGAGGTCGAGTGGGGGACCCTGGTGAGTGGATCCCTGTTGTGAGGTATGAGGAAGTAGCTGCTGCACTGATCATACCATTGTCCATGTGCAGATTTATGTTGGAAAATCCGCATAGCAGAGTGGCCCGCAGTAAAGAGTTCATTACTGACATGCCAATTGGGCTGTACTCCTTGTGTGGAGGAAAATCAATGACACCGTATGCCAGAGGGGGGCCGTCGTGAAGGGTAAATTACTGTTGTACTGATCGAGCTATAACCCGTGTGCAATGTAAAGTCGGCAATCGCATAAGCCAGAGGGAGGCCACTGGGAAGGGCAAGGACTATCACCTGATTTTGTTGGTGCTGAGAGGGAATGTTGCCATGGCGATCTGTGAGAGCCCAAGCCCCAACTGAAACATTGCAGACGCGGATGACCAGCCGCAGCCCCTGCAAAGCCGAGAGTGCAACTCTCTGCCAGCAGCAGCTGCATGATCAAGTGTAGAACCAGGGACTGTGATAGAAGAAACCCCTGTAGGAGCAGGTAAGACTGATAGGTCTCAGGAGAACGTCTAGAGCTGTATAGTACTATAGGCACTGTAACACCTTTGACTTTTGGAAGAGTCAGAGTGGGACTCCTAAGACTCAGACTGTTAGTGGGGCCTAACCAGAATGTCTCCCATCGTGAACGGGGAATAACCGCTACCAATAGAAAGGTAAGTAGGACTCAGGGATCTGCCTGTCTTACACTAGATTACTGAGCTCAGAAGATCTGTGTGTATTTGAGTGGACAATCATTTATTGCTGCTACTTAATGTCTTTTGAGATGTGAGCATATGTTCTTTTTTTTATAAAAGCAAGTATTTGACTGAACAGTTTTTTTTGCTGTTACTGAACTTATTTTGACGTGTGAACTTGCATCATCCCCCTCAAAACATACCCTCCTGCTCTGCCTCCTGAGAAGCTGTGTACTGCTTGACCTGTTATACCACTGAGAGTCAATTGCTTGAGGTTTAATTGGCCCAGTTGCTCAGGACCTATAGTAAGTCAGGCCACGGGACATCGGGAGTAAAAGGCCTCAACCCTCCACAGTTGTGTCCAGTAGCTCCTGCTTGCTCCGTAACCCTCTGCAAGGTGTTCTGACACCTGTGTTGCTCTCTATTGTCAACCACTTCCTCTTGCATGTGTGCATCTTGCCCTTGCTTCCCCATGCCCTCCGTATTTCTTCCTCAATCCTCCATCATGTTGCTTCCTCATCCCTCCGTTCCCCATCACCCTCCCCTATGTTGTATCTGTGTTCCCTTGTCCTTCCCTGTGTTTGTTTCCCCATTGCTTCTGGCCTCTGCTCATTAAAAATAAAAAATAAAAAAAGTTTTCTATTCTTGTTTGTTATTGATCCAACTCGGATCGGGAACTGAAAAAAAAATCCACATGATTTTATAGGTACATATATGTGCCTACGAAATGGCGTGAGTGGCTGCCTCAAATGATTTTTATTTTATTCTTTTAATTTAACTTTAGCCACACTGCACACCATTGCGGATGCTGTGCAGTGTTGCTAAAAATTATTGGAAAAGCCAATAGGTCTCAGAAGCGCGACCTATTGCTTTAGCAATGCTGTTTTCGCCAGCTCCTTCTCAGTGCATGAACATTTTAAAAAGTGTCATTTGAAGATCTCGAAGACAGGTTGATTTATTGACTTAATTTAATTGGCGTGTGTTATTTCAGAACACCTAACTAAAATTGAAACGGTGAAATCTAATCTCCAGCGGGTAATTGTCCACTATCTTGGATGGTGAAACTTGATTGTCATTTAACAATTTCTACTTGAAAGATAAAAGCTTATTCCCAGTAATGTTCATTGAATAATGTGCATAAAAGTGGAAATACGTCCACAGATTGTAGTCTTTTTTTTTTTTTATGACGACGTTTGTGCTACACAGATTCCCCATTGCTTGAAATCTGTTATAAAAAAACATTCTGAATAACACAGATCATTTTATCTGTTGTTAGTTGTAATTTGTGCTGGTATTACACCTTTACTAAAACGCACATAAAATGAGAATGAAAGTGTGAGTGCAGTCTTTAAATGTTGTGGATGATGTTAACTCAAACTTCCCAGAGTGTTGTCCTCGATATATTAGCCAACCAGCTAAAACCAGCAAGCCGCCAGGAGTTTGGGTGCAGCCGGGCTTCCTTTTTGTTTTTTCCTTTCAAGATGGTATTCCTATCTTGTCAAGGTAAGCCAAGTTTGTAGGTAATTACATCTTCTACTTGGTTCTTTCTTACTCAGGCATCATATCACGTTCACATCAAAATTTTCTGCAAATCGCTGAGTTGATGTCAATGGGAAGTAGGCATTAGCCTTGTTACCAAATGCAAATTGATCCTTGAGACAAAGACCTGTTAAAGTTTTAGGGCCAGATGTGTGAAAAAAGTCAGTTTTCGATTTCTTAATTGTGAATTTTTGTGATTCGTGATTAGGAAATTTCAAGCACCCATATGCAAATGTGTCTTTGACAAACTTTGCAATTCCCTGTGGGTATTAAATAGACCTGCCTCATTAATATTCCTGGAACGGCAACAAATCACAGGGATGGTGGCCTGCTGGGGTCACCAGACCACCGTGTCTGTGATTTGCTTTTTAATAAAGCATTTTTTTTTTTTATGCTGCCCGTTTTCTGTAAAGGAAAAGGGATGCATTTTCAAAAATAAACAATGAAAAGTTTTCTATTTTTAAGAGGAGTCAGTGATCTGTGGGACCACTTCCTGCTCTTAAAAATATTTTTACATCCATTCACAAAGGGGAAGGAGGTCCCTTGGGGACTCCTTCCCATTTGCGAATGGGTTAACACCAAGTCGGAGTTGGTGGTAAACTGCAAATGTTTTGCGACCGCATTCCAGTTGCAAAACATACGCGCATACCAGTGTGATTCAGCATTAGGAAGGGATGCCCTAAAGATCCCTCTTCCTAATACTGAAGTGAAAACCCTATTTACGATTCTGTAAAAGGTTACTGAATCGCAAATAGGGCCTCTGTGCATACAGTAATGCTTTTTAGTGGTTGCAAACGGCTTAGTTCTGTCAATGGAACCATTTGCAAATGCTAAAAAGTTTTGTACATCTTAGCCAATAAAGCCCAAATTGGTTAGAGTGATAGACCAGTTTATTGAATTGTGCTTCCAGTTTCTAGCCTAATCGGATTTATGATCTCCTGACACCATTCAGCAATAGTGTGTGTGTGATACTGACCTGTACGAAAAAGGTGTCATGATATCTTTAGCACTTATGAACGCTGACTTTCACTTACTAATGCTGATCATTCTGTACATATAAATGTGAGTGTGCAATCTGATCCTTGTGAATTAGAGGCGGCAAATAGTGGTACACCGTTTCATTCATATACTTACGAATGACATATAATAATGATATTTTATTACTATTGAGAAAAATGAGTTAATGAAAGAAATGTTTCTCTTAACAGTAAGCTTATTTTTTTTATTTTTCAATACAGCAGGAGGGATCGTTGTGTGCACAGCACTGCCTCAATAATTTGCTGCAGGGAGAATATTTCAGTCCTGTGGAATTGTCTTCTATTGCACATCAGCTCGATGAAGAAGAGAGGATGCGAATGGCTGAGGGAGGGCTCACAAGTGAAGAATATAGAATATTTATACAGGTAATGGATATGAGCTTTCCTTTAATTGTATTTTAAGTTTACTGGTACAGTGTGGCTACCTTCTGCTAAATGTTGTCTAACAGGAAGTGTTTATTTACCATACCATGTTGTTCTGTTTTTCACAGCTCTTAATCATGCACTTGTCCTCTTAACAAGTTAATGCCATCTTCCGTACGCACATGAAGCAAATGGTAAATAGTTTTGTAGAAACCCCGTGGAAGATTACCCCTGTTATGCTTCATTCTAGCAGCCTGTTGACCCATCACAAGCTTAAGGGGTTTATCATACTTCAAAGGGACCAGCGGTGGCTCCTCCACTATGGCGAAGGAGCGTTCAGACCCCCCCCCCCCCCCCCCCCCCCAGCCGTTTTTCAAATTTGTTTTGTTTCGCTTGTTTTGGTTTTGTTTTGTGCCCCGCCACTTTGCACCAGCCATGACTGAAAGGGACAGGAGTGTTTTTGGAATTTGACAGTTGTACTCTGATACCTCTAGCCACCCTTAAGACCTTTGCTTTCTTATTGTCTGAGCAGTACTGTTTGAGATGGATGAAAAATGCACAAAATATCGAATTAGGCTACACTGTCACCGCATCAAATACATTTCTCACCACTTCACTTTTTGCAGGCCTCTATTGTCTGCATGAGCCCGGTCTAAATTTACACACCATGCCATTCCTGCATACCTCCATTGTTTTTTTTTTTTCCTCTGTCACCACAGAGACCAACCCACTTGGAACACGTTGCTTTTGAACGCAACGCTCACATTGTTCCTCCCTTCTACATGCTGCCACACTCTGAAAGCACTTTCCTCTTGTCCAGATTCCCTAAACCCTAGACACTAGTCTGCGTCCCCATTTAGGAAGCACAACAGCATTCCCATCCTCTCAAAAAATGCTTCATCTGCCCATAATGTGCACACCATCTCCTCACATGTCATCCCTATTCCCTAACAACAGTTCATTGCATAAGCATTCAGTTGCTCTAAACCCACCTTAACCTCCAGGCCCTGAACTGTGGACAGTCCCATTCAGTTCATTGAAGTGATTGAATTGTGTTTTTTTTTATTTTTTATAAAGAACTTTATTGATTTTGAGGACAGGTGAAGGAAAATAACATGCATAAAAAGATAAACAATAAGAGGCATTAAATTGAAGCATTAGAGACGAATATTCTTCCAGATTCAAACAAGCCCTGCGGGCAATAGTAACAATTTACAGTTAAAGTTCCACTTGCAGCTTTGTAAAACATTGTAGACAAAAGTTTGTATAAGAGTTTTATATAAGTTTATATATTTATATACTAGGCTCCTAGTGAGCGACAACCCCGGAGTACGGGACACCCCCAGATCTGGTAGGTTCGACAGAGTGCTCACTGCTCAAGAATATCCTGCGGCCTCCCACTTCCCCCATTTCGATTGAATTGTGTTTTAGCATATGTATAACACTTTATCCTCCTATGTGGGATGCTACAGCACTTACCCTCACGTAGCTACCATGCAGTGTGTGGTTGAAAATACGATGTTTTTTGGTTTTGTCTATGTACATCGTATGTGATAACCACTGAGTTCCAGTTATTGTATTATGGCTGTGGGGGTGAGGAATGAGGGTATCCTTCCCAGCCCGAGACACCCATTTCAAAAGGAGAGGTGGTCACACCTCTCTCCTACAGCAAATCCTTTGTTCTAACTTCCCCTGCTCAAGTTAGGCTCATCAGCAGGAGGGCAGAACAGTATCTGGGGTCTGCAGCAGTGTGGGCTGGCATGCAGACCTTGCAAGGGTGTACAGGCAGATATGGGGGATCCTCTAAGGAACCCCCAGAGTAAATGGTATCATGCAGCTAACACTGGAATAGGTGTAGTTGCATGATTCCAACATATTTGATACCAAACCACATTTGTGTTGACCAGTGTCCACTACATACCTTAAAATGGCATTCCCTCACTTACAAAGCCCAGGGAATGGAGTCTGGGGTTTGTAGGGGCACCTCTGCTCATGCAGGGGTGCCCTCACACTCAGGACTATGTAGCCTGCCCTTGGGCCCATAGGCGTGACTTGTAGTGTCCAAGTGCAAGCCTTATATCTAACGTGAAAAGTGCATGCACCATTTCATGCAGGCTGCTTGGCAGGCCTGCAGACACATTTTGCATGGGCTTCCGTGGGTGGCATATTACATGCTGCAGCCCATGGGAGATCCCTAGTGTACCAATACCCAAGGTACCCAAGTACCATATACCAGGGACTTACATATGTGTGTGCCAGTGTGCCAATTGTGGTGTGTAAAAGTTACCATGCATCCAAATTTAGAGGAGAGAGAGCATTGATACGGGGGTCCTAGTTAGCAAGATCCCTATGTACTACAGTCTAAACACACTGACGCCTGGCAAACATTTGGGGTAGCTATGCTATAAAGACATTACTTTTCCGCAGTGAGGGCTTTATTACTGAAATTATAATAAAACTAAACCTAGCAGTTGGTGCTCTTCTGTCAGAGGTATTGTAATTAGTCTGCCATTGTTGTAAAGTTCCAGCACAGCTACCATCTTCAGAGTCAAAGCATTGGCCATCCTGGAATGATGAAATGACACGCTATAGACAATAGTTTTCCATAATGGTTTCCTGGTTTAGATGAAATGACCATGTAGCTTGCTGTTCACCACAGATGAAGTGAGCTCCAAGCAAGCGATCCATTAGTACTGACTGGAGAACTGTAATGTTGTCTTAAACATTGAAATAAAAAGAGGAGATAGAAATGAAAAGGGGAATTTTTCAAAGCAGAAAATTAAAAACTAACGGACTGACCAACTAGACCTGATATTGAAGCACACTCATTTTTATGTGGATGCACACATATCAGATCATAAAATCCCATCATTCCCGGGCAAGAGAGCCTTTGAAAGAAGTTGTCTGAACCTTTACTCCATGCAGTCCTGGATGGAAGTGGAGTGTAAATAACGTTCAGAAAACCAGTGGCAGAAGATAGCTGACTTAAAGGCCCTCTATGAATTGCTTATTTATTACAAGATCTGGCAGGCGGCTAAGAAGATATTCTAGCAAGAATTCTTACAATGCAAATCTTCTCCCACTAGTGTTTGTATGAGGTTGCAAACATCAAAACCTTTCCATATAAAGGTAACCTGTTTTTTATTTCATGTAACAAAATACCTATCTGTAGGCTTCAATACAGTGAATTAACAATCCATCCCTGAATGCTTATTAACTTTAAAATATGTTTTTCATAGTCAATATTTTAGGCCTACTGGTTTTATCATAACTTGCGTTAATAAACAGATCAGACCTGTGGCATCAGAAATATTTTTCCTAGTGAACCTGTCAGGCTTGTTACTGTTATCATTGGCTTGTCACTTTTCTCCAACTCAGGCCTCCTGTAATGAACTTAAGTTTTACCACAAGGCAACCATTTGCATACAGTCATATAATTCAATAGTTTGCAAAGTTAGAGCTGACAGAGCAAAAGGGCCTGATCAGGTTTTTGACTGTGCAAATAACCACTGTTTGTCTGAGTGGGTAACCAACACTACAGCCCTTGCCTACTACGTTAATCTGTGACATTCCAGATAACAAAATACATATGTTAAGGCTTTAATACAGAGTAATGTCAGTCTACCTGCTTTTCGCAGTCAGTAAGGTGGGCCTACTTCCTTTATCATAAGATTTCACTATAAACAATCAAGCCTATTGTCGGTAAAGCAAACTCAGACCTACTAAAGTGGTTATAAGCCTTTCCACAGGACAACCATCTGCGATACTGTAATAAAATTACAAGTGTGAACAAAATACTACAGTTGTCAAAACAATATACAATTCATACAATCATAGCCCAGTTAGGATTAATATAGTGCAAATAGTCTGTCCCCGTTTAAGGATATGGGTTATTACGTGATGTGGGGTTGGAGACCTCACCATGTGATAACATCACCAATTTTTATCAGGCTCAGATAAGTGTGTATGAGAAAACCCTAATCTCAGTCCTGTATAGGTGTGGCAGAGATCACTCGTGCTTAATCAAAGGAATAAGTGTAAACCATTTAAAAGTACTAAAACATTCAGTAGGTATGGATACAACACAATAAAAATCCAAAACCAACTTATAAAAATAGAGTTTATTGTTATCTTAAAACAGACAAAATGACAAAAATATGTTGATGGAAACCTGAGATCTGAGTTTTCAAAAGCAAGTACTTTCATTTTTTATTTTTTTTGAAGATGCACTAAATAATTGTAAATAATTGTAATTGTTGAGCAGTTCTTAGCCAGCGGGCTAGTACGGCTACTTCTCTTAACTTGGACAGGCTGCAGCGGAGATCACTTAGATCCTATGTGACAGTCACCTGTCTCCTATTGCAGTCTTAGGGTCCCCAGTGTCTTTTTCTTTTCTAATGTCACCCAGCCAAGAAGTGGTCCTGATGTTGGGGTTGTAGGATGCTAAAATGCTGAAGAAATGCAGTGAGTTTTCGTGGGGGCCACCTTAGGATCCACAAACTTGAGGGATCATCCCCGGCCTCATGAATCGATCTCCCACAGTGCAACAAGGGAGTCCAGTGCAGTGCCAGTTGCCACTGGTCAACCGGTCACCCGGTTACAGAGGTCTCAGTAGTTCTTTACAGCTTGGTAAATCTTTCTCTTTGGGGGACCAGGGAACAGTGACATCAATCATCGGCCCAAAAGACCTTTCCCCTCTGGAGGAGATGCAGGTCGTGGGCTTAATCAGTGGAGAGGGGAGGCGAAGGTGTGATCATCATTTGCTTCACTGAGACAGTATCCTCTTTGAAGTTTGGCCATGTGTGGCCACCGCCTGGAAGTCATCCCGATGGAGGAGGTCACGCCTCCTCCAACTAGCACTTCTCTCTGTTCCCTGTTCCTGGAGGTGCTTCATACTTCTAGCAGGGGGCAGCATGTTGTATATGGTGACTACTGCTGCAGATAGACTGGAAAGGCTATTGGAGATTTGGTCAACAAAGTGATGACTTTCGTGAGTCATCTTCTTTATAAAAGTTACCTTAAAACCATTCTCAGAAATGAGTTGGGTTTAATGTAATGTTTAATAATTTGATTCCTTTGGAGCTTTGGTGATTCCAAGTGGAGAATATTAGCACTTAGGGTGGTGGCTAGTGTCACATAGCGCTGGGACACTCTTTGTAGTAGCCATGTGTGTTACAAATTGTCTTCCATTTATTCATTCACGTTAGTCAGTGGACCCACGGCCTTGCTGCAATGAAAAAAACTATTTTGTATTTTTACTGTTAGGGCATTTTTAACACAAAAGGAACATGCCATTCGTTTTTTTAATATTAAGCACCCTGCCAGTTGGACTACCAAGGCCTTCCCTAGGAATGGCTTATTAATATTAAGAAGGGAGATTTTGACCTGGGAAAGAGGTTGTATTTCACCATGACGAGCTGGCAGGTTTAAAGCTGCCCAAGTAGGCTGCAGTGGCAGGTCTAGAGTCCAGTTTTCACCATGTCACTGTAGTGGTGGCACAATTAAGAGATGTGGTCCAATAGTGAAATTTACTTACTAGCTCTGAGTACCTCTTGTACCATATACTAGGGGCTTCTAATAAGCTAATCAGGTATTAGCCAATTGTACTCAAGGGGTCTGGCCCATGCATTGGGGCCTTGACTGCAGAGGCCATTGCACTACAGAGCTGACAAAGTAGTATCAGTCAAAAAAAATATGGGGGGGGAGTGATCACACAAAAAGAGGTCCTTTCCTACAGCATGGTTTGTTTGGATGGTTCACCAACACCCTTACACACTACAGTAATCTGTGAGAATCCATTTAAGAATCCATATAACGAAATACCTGCCTATAATCTTTAGCACAGTGTAAGAATAATCCACCTTTAAAAGGCTATTATCTTTTAGCAAATGCTTTTATCAAAAAGTAAGCAAGGTCTACTTGCTTTATGATTTTCATTAAAAGCATACCACCCTCTAGGAATCTGTATACGTTTTCCCAGTGAACGAGTAAGGCCTCTAGCCTTTCCAATGACTTGACACTATAGGCAACACGGACCTATTGAAGTGCACATACAGTGATAACCTTCAGATATACTTTTATAAATATATGTAGGAAGTTGGCTCTGTATGCACTACTTCAAACTAAGGAATAGTATGCACAGAGTCCAAGGGTTCCCCTTAGAGGTAAGATAGTGGCAAAAAGAGATAATACTAATGCTCTATTTTGTGATAGTGTGGTCGAGCAGTAGGCTTATCAAAGGAGTAGTGTTAAGCATTTGTTGTACATACACACAGGCAATAAAAAACACACACTCCGAGACAATTCCAGGCCAATAGGTTTTAGTATAGAAAAATATATTTTCTTAGTTTATTTTAAGAACCACAGGTTCAAATTCTACATGTAATACTTTGCATGAAAGGTATTGCAGGTAAGCACTTTAGGAACTTTGAATAATCACAATAGCATATATACTTTTCAAATAAAACACATATAGCTATTTTAAAACTAGACACAGTGCAATTTTCAACAGTTCCTGGGGGAGGTAAGTATTTGTTAGTTTTTGTAGGTAAGTAAACCACCTACGGGGTTCAAGTTTGGGTCCAAGGTAGCCCACCGTTGGGGGTTGAGAGCAACCCCAAAGTTACCACACCAGCAGCTCAGGGCCGGTCAGGTGCAGAGTTCAAAGTGGTGCCCAAAACACATAGGCTTCAATGGAGAAGGGGGTGCCCCGGTTCCAGTCTGCCAGCAGGTAAGTACCCGCGTCTTCGGAGGGCAGACCAGGGGGGTTTTGTAGGGCACCGGGGGGGACACAAGTTAGCACAGAAAGTACACCCTCAGCAGCACGGGGCGGCTGGGTGCAGTGTGCAAACACACGTCGGGTTTCCAATGGAAATCAATGGGAGACCAAGCGGTCTCTTCAGCGATGCAGGCAAGGTGGGGGCTCCTCGGGGTAGCCACCACCTGGGCAAGGGAGAGGGCCTCCTGGGGGTCACTCCTGCACTGGAGTTCCGATCTTTCAGGTCCTGGGGGCTGCGGGTGCAGAGTCTTTTCCAGGCGTCGGGATCTGGGAGTCAGGCAGTCGCGGTCAGGGGGGAGCCTCGGGATTCCCTCTGCAGGCGTCGCTGTGGGGGCTCAGGGGGGACAACTTTGGTTACTCACAGTCTCGGAGTCGCCGAAGGGTCCTCCCTGAAGTGTCGTTTCTTCACCAGTCGAGTCGGGGTCGCCAGGTGCAGGGTTGCAAGTCTCACGCTTCTGGCGGGAAACGCTGTTGTCTTTAAGTTGCTCCTTTGGAAACAAAGTTGCAGTCTTGGGTGAACAGGGCCGCTGTTCTCGGGAGTTTCTTGGTCCTTTTAGAGCAGGGCATTCCTCTGAGTATTCAGAGGTCGCTGGTCCTGGGGAAAGCGTCGCTGGAGCAGTTTTCTTCCGAAGGGGGGAGACAGGCCGGTAGAGCTGGGGCCAAAGCAATTGGTGTCTCCGTCTTCTTTGCAGGGTTTTTCAGCTCAGCAGTCCTCTTCTTCTTAGGTTGCAGGAATCTGAGTTCCTAGGTTCAGGGGAGCCCTTAAATACTAAATTTAAGGGCGTGTTTAGCTCTGGGGGGTTAGTAGCCAATGGCTACTAGCCCTGAGGGTGGGTACACCCTCTTTGTGCCTCCTCCCAAGGGGAGGGGGTCACATTCCTATCCCTATTGGGGGAATCCTCCATCTGCAAGATGGAGGATTTCTAAAAGTTAGTCACCTCAGCTCAGGACACCTTGGGGGCTGTCCTGACTGGCCAGTGACTCCTCCTTGTTATTCTCATTATTTCCTCCGGCCTTGCCGCCAAAAGTGGGGCCGTGGCCGGAGGGGGCGGGCAACTCCACTAGCTGGAGTGCCCTGTGGTGCTGGAACAAAGGGGGCGAGCCTTTGAGGCTCACCGCCAGGTGTTACAGCTCCTGCCTGGGGGAGGTGATAGCATCTCCACCCAGTGCAGGCTTTGTTACTAGCCACAGAGTGACAAAGGCACTCTCCCCCATGTGGCCAGCAACATGTCTCGAGTGTGGCAGGCTGCTAAAACCAGTCAGCCTACACGGGTAGTTGGTTAAGGTTTCAGGGGGCACCTCTAAGGTGCCCTCTGGGGTGTATTTTACAATAAAATGTACACTGGCATCAGTGTGCATTTATTGTGCTGAGAAGTTTGATACCAAACTTCCCAGTTTTCAGTGTAGCCATTATGGTGCTGTGGAGTTCGTGTTTGACAGACTCCCAGACCATATACTCTTATGGCTACCCTGCACTTACACTGTCTAAGGTTTTGTTTAGACACTGTAGGGGCACAGTGCTCATGCACTGGTGCCCTCACCTATGGTTTAGTGCACCCTGCCTTAGGGCTGTAAGGCCTGCTAGAAGGGTGACTTATCTATACTGCATAGGCAGTGTGAGGTTGGCATAGCACCCTGAGGGGAGTGCCATGTCACCATACTCGTTTTGTCCTCACCGGCACACACAAGCTGGCAAGCAGTGTGTCTGTGCTGAGTGAGGGGTCTCCAGGGTGGCATACGACATGCTGCAGCCCTTAGAGACCTTTCCTGGCATCAGGGCCCTTGGTACCAGGGGTACCCGTTACAAGGGACTTACCTGGATGCCAGGGTGTGCCAATTGTGTAAACAAAGGTACAGGTTGGGGAAAGAACACTGGTGCTGGGGCCTGGTTAGCAGGCTTCAGCACACTTTCAAATCAAAACATGGCATGGTTACCCCCTGACTTTTTGCCTTTGCTGATGCTAAGGAGGCATTTCCTTACAATATATATTTTTTTAATTACGGTTACGATTTTTTTTTACAATCCCTCTCAATAGGGTCCAGCAAGAAGGTTTGTCTGAGTGGATGACAAACACCAGAACCCTTGCCTATCATGGTAATCTGTGACATTAAATGTAACCAAATACCTCCTGTAACATAATGTGATAACAGTCTGTTGCTAGAGGAATATTGGCTTTACCATTTGCTTTTCAGAATACATAAGGCAGGACTACTGCCTTTGCAATAACTTTTCATAATAAATATGCCAGACCTACGTCAATTAAGCCTGTAGCTATTATTATTAATGGGTTATTACCATTACCATCTCAGGCATCCTGTACTGAGCGTAGGTGTTCCCACAAAGCAACTGAAAGGCATAGAATCAAAACAAACACTTGCAATGCAACGGGCCTCACGTTTGCTCGAGGTAGAGCTATTAGCGTCCTAACTGGACTTTTCTTGCCACACAAACTGAAAATAAAAAAGTAAAGCAGTTGACGTAAACGAGCCGATTCAAAGCGCCGCCTTAGGCGCTAAGAGAGAGATCAAAGGAAAAATAAATTTGCTCACAGTCAAAGCTATCGGTAGAAGTGCAGTTATCCGTGTAACGGGGTCGATGGCCAAGGCGGTAACAAAGCCGACCTAAGGAGGGACAAACATAAAGCAGTTACAAACGAACACAAAGGATTTTTGAAAGGCAAGCCCATGCACGAGTGATAATGATGGACGTGGGGTGGGTGTGGTTAAAAGCCCAGATACATCACATGTTGAAAAAGCAGCGCGTGTGCTGCTGTTCTCAACCTAAAAGTAAGAAATAGTCAACATTACAGTTGGCAAAGCAAAATACAATCTCTCCTAATACAACTTAAAAAGTGCATATCTTCTTTACCCATGGTTTGTCAGAGAAAGTAACCAACACCAAAACACTTGCCTAATGAAGTAATCTTTAAGATTCCATTGAACAAAAAACTTAGCTGTTACCTTCAATTCAGAGTAATTACAATCCACCCTGAAATCCGTTTTGACAGTAATATATGCTTTTCTCAATCAATATGCCTATTTTACTGCATTTATCATAACTTCATAACAATCTGTTTTATTCCATTATTATTGGCTTGCCACAATAACCAACTCAATCCTACTGTACTTAAGGTATGTTTTCCACAAGGCAGCCGTCTGCCATGTAGCCATAAAAGTCTAAATGTATACAAACTTACAGTTACAAAGCAGATTACTATTTCTTAAGAGAACCTAACAAGGATTATTGTAGTAAATATCTTCTATCAGCACTGCTTGTTCAGGTGGACCACCAACACCAAACCCATACTGGGGTAATTTGTGACACTGCCTGTAGCAAAACACCGGCCTACAGGCTTTCAAACAGTGTATTAGCAGTCCATCCTTAAAGGTTTTTCTTTAAAACATGCTTTTCACAACAGGTAGGTCAGGCCTACTGGCTTTGTCATAACATTTCATTATAAATAGTTTATGCCCATGAAATCAGGCACTAACTTTCCCAATGAACCAGTGGTATGAAGCCTTTATCCCTTACTATTGGCTTTACACTTTATAAAATACCATCTTACTCAAATTCACATTAACTAACAATCATATTGTATACAGTTATAAATTAAAATATGTAGAAAGATACAGCTTGCAAAACAATATTCAGTGTCTCTCAACCGGGCATAACCAGAATCATCACAGTGAAAACCCCCAGTTTGTCATAGTGGAGGGCTAATGCCAAAATGCTTGCCTAGTATGATGATCTGTGAGATTATATATAACAAAATACCTGTCTGTATCACAATGTGCTAACAACCAAGGGCTAATGATCAATATAGTCTCCCCTACTCTGTGAATTCCAAGAAGACCTTTATTGAGAAATAATCTATCAAAGTGTTCAGTTTTTTGCTGAAAAAGTCGTTATTTCCATGTAAGATTGCCTCACGTAGTCCTTCACCACCAGCCAGTCACATAAACTGACTCTGTCTGGAGTCTCTGGGTGGAACCAACATTAACATTTCTATAATGACATATGTAACATTCTCTAGCTGCTCAGGCTATAACACATCTCCTCCATAGACAAAAATACATAACACATATTAAAGAAGATACAATGTATAAGAAATCAATAATGCAAAAATAATATCCATAAACTCACACCCTTCAAACCCAGAACTGAAAAGTTATCTAACAAAATCTCTCAAATATTCCAAAGCCTTGTTGAACCATTGTGTTCTCGTTTTTTAGGTGTTCCTTCTGAACACTATCTCTGTTTGCTCTTCTTGAACTCTACCTTTCACTCTCTCTCTCCTATTGGCCTTTGCGCAAGTGGCCCGCCGTTTCGACCTCAACATCATCACCTACGCCGACGACACCCAGCTCATCCTCTCCCTCACCAACGACCCTGCCACCGCCAAAGCCAACCTCCACGAGGGAATGAAAGCAGTCGCCGACTGGATGAGAAATAGCCATCTGAAGCTCAACACCGACAAGACAGAAATCCTCATCCTCGGGACATCCCCCTCCGCCTGGAACGACTCGTGGTGGCCCACCACCCTCGGAACCCCCCCGACGCCCACCGACCACACCCGCAACTTGGGATTCATCCTCGACTCCGCACTCTCCATGAACAGACAAGACAGCGCCGTCACCTCCTCCTGCTACAACACCCTCCGCACCCCCCGCAGGATCTACAAGTGGAACCCGACTGACACCAGGAAGACAGTGACCCACGCCCTCGTCAGCAGCAGACTGGACTACGGCAACGCACTCTATGCAGGAATCCCAGCGAAACAGCGACTCCAACGCATCCAAAACGCCTCAGCCTGACTCATCACCAACGCACCCTGCCACAGCCACATCACCCCTCACCTCAAAGGACTCCACTGGCTCCCCGTCAACAAAAGGGTCACCTTCAAGCTCCTCACCCACGCACACAAAGCACTCCACAACGCCGGCCCCTCCTACCTCAACGACAGACTCAACTTCTACACCCCGACCCGCCATCTACGATCCGCGAGCCTCGCCCTCGCCACCGTCCCCCGCTTCCAACGAGCCTCCTCCGGCGGCAGATCCTTCACCTACCTCGCCGCCAAGACCTGGAACACGCTCCCTACTAACCTCTGACAGACTCAAGACCTATTCGCCTTCAGAAGACTCCTCAAGACCTGGCTCTTTGAGCAGTAGCAGTCACCCCCGTTTCCCCCCCCCCTCCCCCCTCCCCCCAGCGCCTTTGAACCCTAACGGGTAAGTAGCGCGCTCTATAAATTTCTGTGATTGATTGATTGTGAGTTGTATAGGCTGGTGCAAGAGTGTTCTATACCAGTCCGTTCCAAGTATTTTTTTTTTTTTTTTTTGTCATTTCCTCAGAAATTGTGTCCCACTATCAGTTATAATCTTATAAGGGTATCCTTCTTTCCTGAAGATTTCCTCTATGTTTCTTATGGTCGTTCTAGTGGTGATTTCTGTAAGAATCTGCACCACCAACCAAATGGAGTGGATAACCATAACCACTGCAAATTTTAACTCTCCTGTCAAATTTCACAACGGACCTATAAAATCCATGCACACACTGTGCCACCTTTAAGGAATCTTCAGTCACCCCTCCCCTACACTTGCTTGCCCACTCCTATCTTTTTTTAATTCCCTTGCAATTTTTCCAATACTCCACCCATATCTCAACATCCCCGTCCATTCTCTGACACCAGAAATTTTCATGTAATCGTCTCTTTGTTAAAGTTTGCCCTAAATGTTCTGCATGTGTTAGCTTAAACGATTTCAGATGCAGCCTAACTGGGAGTATTAATTTGTCTCCTCTCATTAATACATCTCTCCCCACCATGGACAACTCATCCAAAACCTTGAAATATGGTCGGGTTGGACACTCACAGAACTTTACCTCCTGCTTCCACTTTCAGCCAATGATACCACTTCTGTCAAATTGCCAGCCTCCACCATCTGTTGATGCCACTCTTCTCTTGATACTGCACCTTGAGTGCACTTAAGTACATCCTCAATACTCTCCACTGCACCCTCTTTTTCCCATCTCTCTACATTTTCTTTTCTGGATGCCAACCTCGCCAAACCTTTTCCCAGCCCACTTGGTAAAAGTACTTGACCTATGGTTTGGGGTCTGTGCATAGAGTTACTGGCTTGCCCAAATGTATGTGTGGAAATACTCCATTCCCCAAGCTGCAGCCAAGGCCTCTCCCTCAATGACCGAGTAGTTTCTCTCATGAGAGACCTTGACGCAAATTCTACCACTCTTTTCTCCATCCCTTATGGGTTTGGGTCAATACTGCCTCTACTCCCATCACACTTGCATCCACAATAATGATAGTTTTATGTGAAAATGAATCACTACCTTAGCTCTACACATTTCATCCATAATAACAGCAAAGACAGTTTTCTGGTTCTCCTCCCACACAAAATGAAACCCTTTCCACAAGAGTTTTCGTAAGTCATCTGTTTTGTTACAAAATTCTGTATGAATTTGTAATAATACTCTAGGAGGCCCAGAAAAGACCACAGTTAAACAGCGCTTCCCTCCATGACACTTCATTCAAAATGTTGTGTCCAGTTCTTTGCTGAATAAGTTTATAACAGATATAACGGCCTCACACAGTCCTTCCCCACTAGTCAGCCACATCCACTGATACTATGGAATTCTGATGTGGAACTAACATTAACATTCATATAATGACATATATAACATTCTTGACTAGAAGCTACTCCAGCTCAGGCTATAACAATCTTTAAGTGGCTACCCTACACAAGAGACGCACTTTGAGGCAGGCCCTCGTCACCAGTCGACTGGTCTACTGCAACACCTTCTAAGTGGGAATCACCATATGCTTCCTACAGAGACTTCAGACCATCCAGAGCGCCGTAGCAAGACTCATCCTCGGCCTTCCCTGAAGAAACCCACATCACACCCCACCGCAGGCAACTCCACTGGCTCCCCATACAGAAGAGATGCCAATTCAAACTGCTCATTCATGCACACAAGGCTCCACACAACAAAGGACCAGCCTACATTAACCATCGCCTGATCTTCCACTAGCCATCGAGAAGATTACATTCTGCCTCCCTTTCTATTGCCTATACTCTCCACATCGACTGAAGCACAAGTGGAGCAGACTTCTTCTCCCACATCACAGCAAAGACCTAGAATAGCCTTTCCATGCAACTTCCGACCATCACCTCACTTCCGGAATTCCGAATGGCCCTCGAGACATGGCTTTTTGAATAAGCTTTCAGAACCTGCAGGCACCTGGATACCCTGTTGGGCAATTAACCGTGCTTTATAAATTCTGAATGATTGAAAGGGTTACAAGCTTTAATAAATGCTTTTCCTGATAAATAAGCTAGGCTAATTGACTTTGTTGTAATATTTCATAATAAACAGACTACATTACATGTCTAAAGTGCACAGCTACCTAAAAAATTGTATCCCGGAGCTAGCGGAAAAGAATGTCAAATTGTAAAGTCTGTGGGAAAGAGTTAACACTTCCATGAAGTCGTATCGAAAAGAAACGTTTTTAAACCTTTTCTGAAGGCCATTTCCCAAGTACAGCTTCTAAGGGCAAAAGGTAATGCATTCCAAAGTCTGGCTGCCAAATAGGGGAAGGAGCGACTTCCTCCTCTGGACTTATATATTCAAGGAATTTGAAACAATTTAAGTTGATTAGAACGCAAGGAACGAGCCTGCAAAGACAACTTAAACTGGCACCTAAGATAAAGGGATCCCTTTTGATTTAAAATTCAGAAGGCAAAGATGAGAGCCTTGAATTGGATCCTGTTGATTGGGAGCCAATGAAGCCGTTGAAGATGGCTCGGAATTGAGACCCAAGAAGGAATTTTAAGTGTCAAGCTGGCCGACACATTTTGAATAATTTGCAGACATTGGATCAAAAAACCTGGGAGGCCTAGGTATAAACTGTTAGAATAGTCTAGTTTGTGAGTAGTTAAAGCATGCACAGTCGTTTTTTTTAATGTTCCACCGGAATCAGATAAAGCATATGTTGCAAGGATCGGAGTCAAAAAAATGAACTGGACAATGCTTTCATCTGTGGCTCAAATATGTGTATATATATATATATGTTCGATGGCATGTGTAGCTGCAGATACACATGTTCTGCATAAGTCCGCCTCTAGTGTTGGGCTCGGAGTGTTACAAGTTGTTTTTCTTCGAAGAAGCTTTTTCAAGTCATGAGATCGAGTGACTCCTCCTCTCGCTGATAGTTGCATGGGCATCGAGTCCTTTGTTAGATTGTTTTCTTTCCGGACGTGTTCCCTCTCGCTCCGGTAGATCTTGGTTCGGTACTATCTGAATTTCTCTATCTTTTCTCTAAACGTTGGTATCGTTTCAATTGAGTTTTCTGACTATACTCGATCCGATTGTATCGTCTGGATCAATGTAAATGCCCTTTGAGGCAACTGCGCTCTTCTCAGGCCTACTGCAACACAGGCTGCTGGATCTGACTCCGTTTAGCTTTTGCCATCGGTGCCACACCAAGTTCCCCTACACCAACCAACACTTGGTGTGCAACCTTTGCCTCTCTCCCGATCACAAGGAGGAAACCTGTGAGGTGTGTCGATCCTTCCGCTCCAAGAAAACTCTGCGGGATCGAAGAACACGTCGGTTAGAGATGCCATCCACGTCAACCAAACAAACGCCCAACATTTTCGGTGAGGAACAAGCGCAGACTGCAGTTTCCATCGCAGATTCTGATTCCGACCATGACTCTGATGGGGACAGCCAAGTGATTCCAGCGCTGCAGTACGTGAGTGCACCAGCCCCTTGCCATCATCAAAAACCAGCCAAAAAGTAATCACAACTGGTCTTGGGTCCACCACTGCTTGCTGGCCACTATCGGACTAGAGAGATGCATCTCAATGACCGACCCTCTAGTTCGCCATCAAAAAAGACCAAAATGCATTCGGCGTCAACCGAACAGCGTTCCACACCTGTTTTGGGATCAACTTGAAGAGTGGAGGCTTCCACCTTGGAGCCAAAAGATCCATCTTCCACCTCTGAGCCGAAAACACCCAACATCCATTTCAGAGCCGAAAAAGCTTCCATCAGTTTTAGAGTCCACATTCTTGGGCAGATGAAAACAATTGGTCTCCAAGCTTTCTCAGCTCAAACCGGTGGGGAACAAATATGTTCCAACTGCAGAAGAATCCTCAGACATTAGGCCCATACTTGAAGTGGGGGATGATAAACACTGTGAATTCCAAATCCGTAAAGATACTGGAAGGATTATTGCCTTTTCTCCTTCTACAATTAAAAAGGAAACTATCTTTCCAAGAGACCTGGGAATCTGGGTCATGAACTGCAAAAAATTTCAAACACAAGGAGAAACCTAAGACAGTACATCAGCCTTCACCACCACATTCCCCCTTGCTTCCCACTACTCCACCACCTGATACTCCACCACCACCTTCATCTACACAGTTCTCCACAATCCCCTGTTTCTTCGTACGGAGATGGCTTGGGTGACAATCCTTACAATTTAGACCCATGGGATTTGTATGACCCAGACCCTATTCCATCTAATGAGCCTGGTGTATACCCCACTGGGCCATCGCCACCTGAAGACACAGTGGCCTATAATCGGGTAATTGCTAGGGCAGCTGCATATCACAATGTGCAGTTGCACTCGGATCCTATAGAGGATAATTTGTTTTATTTAATACACTATCCTCTACACACAAGAAGTACCAATGCTCCCAGGAGGCATGCTTAAGCTTGCAGATGACATTTTCAAAGAGCCAGTAAAGGCTAGGGTACTTAAACAAAGGATGGACAAAAAACAAAAAGCTGCACCTTGAAAACCACTGTTCATCCCACAGCAATTGCCACCTGGTTCTATTGTTGTTAGTGCAGCAGGAAAAAGGGCAAATAGTCAGTCCACCGGGGATGCTCCTCCCCCGATAAAGAAACCTGTAAATTTGATGTAGCGGGGAAGGGAGTGGCAACTCAAGCTGCAAATCAGTGGAGAATTGCCAATTCTCAGGCTCTTTTAGCCAGATATGATAGAGCCCATCAGGATGAAATGGAGGAGTTCCTACAATATCTCCCACCAGAACACCAAAAAAGGGCACAGCAGGTAGTTGCAGAGGGACAGCCTATCTCCAGCAACCAAATTAGATACGCCCTAGATGCAGCAGACACTGCTGCTAAGGGGAATTAACACTAGTGTAATCATCAGAAGGCATGCTTGGTTGCAATCTTCAGGATTCAAATCTGAAATACCACAAGCTGTGCTTAATATGCCTTTTAACAAACAGTAGTTATTTGAACCAGAGGTGGATACCACCTTAGAATTTTTTTTTCTTTAGCTGACGCAGCTAAGGCCATGGGTGCTCTTTATACAACACCTGCTTGGGGTACTTTTCGCTGGCCCCACTTCAGAGGTAGTTTTAGACCGTCAACATCAAAACCCTCTACGTTCCAACATAAGCAGGAAAAACAATATTACTCCAGAGGGTCTTTCAAACCATTCTACAGAGGAAACAACTTTAGAGGTAGAGGAAAATCCACTGCCACGAGAGGTGCTTCCACCTCATCAAAACAGTGACTCTCTTCACATCCCCACACAGCATACATCTCCTGTGGGAGGAAGACTGGAACATTTCTACCATCATTGGCACAACATTACATCAGATCAATCGGTGCTGTCCATTATCCACAACAGTTATTGCCTAGAACTCATCTCTACTCCACCAGACATTCCCCCTCGTCGCACAGGTTTTCTCTAGAACACCTCATTTTGTTAAAACAAGAAGTACAATCACTTCTACTCAAAGTTTCAATAGATATCGTACATATACCTCAACAAGGGACAGGAGTATATTCTCTTTACTTCCTCATACCAAAAAAGGATGGTACTCTCCAACCAATCCTGGATCTCTGACCCCTTAATCAGTACATTCTCTCAGAACATTTCCACATGGTCACTCTTCAGGATGTCATTTCCTTCCTTCAAAAACACGACTACATGACCGCATTAGATCTAAAAGATGCTTACTTACATGTTCCCATGCATCCAGCACATCGCAAATACTTACGATTTGTGATAGCTGGCAAGCACTACCAATTCAAAGTGCTACCCTTTGGGGTAACAACAGCACGAAGGGCATTCACCAAATGCCTAGCAGTGGTTGCAGCATACCTCAGATGGCAACATATACATGTGTTTCCTTATTTGGATGACTGGCTCATAAAATCCAGCACCATTCAAACTTGTCAACAGCACACGCAATGTACAGTCAATACCCTACACACTCTAGGGTTCGCAATCAATTACAAAAAATCCCATCTGCAACCAGCGTAAATACAACCATATCTGGGAGCAATTCTGAACAATCAGGCAACATTAGCTTATCCAAACCTACAATGAGTTAAAGCTTTCTACAGTCTCATACCTCAGCTACAATATAATCAAACCTACACAGTAAGGCTTATCATGAAACTATTGAGAATGATGTGCATTGGGTACTATTGCCATACATGATGCCATCTAAACATGAGGCCCCTACAGCAGTATCTCTTGCAACATTGGTCTCAAGCACAGGGTCAACTTCACGATCTAGGGTTGATGTACCGCCAAACTTACAACTCTCTGCAATGGTGGAATCACACTAACTTAACATGAGGGCGACCATTTCAGGACCCTGTGCCCCACACCATAATCCCCACCGTCCTGCATCAATGACAGGTCGGGGAGCCCATCTAAAAAAATCTTACTATACAGGGGGAATGGGACTCAGTACCACATAAACCACTTGGAATTGCTGGCCGTGTTGTTAGCCCTCAAAGCATTCCATCCACAGATCACACACAAGACAGTGTTAATGAGGACAGACAGCATGACAACACATCTGCAAAAACATTTGGGGCGGGGGTCACTCATCTTGATTGTAGCTTCTAACACATAAAATGTGGAAATGGGCAATTCACAATTGCATTCAACTACTAGCGAAGTATATCCCAGGGGTGCACAACCAACTAGTGGACCCATTAAGCAGTACGCAGCAACAAATACAAAAATGGGAAATTCACCCACAAGTAATTCAACAGTACTTTCGCATGTAGGGAACAACACACATAGACCTCTTCGCAACAAGCCAAAACGCGAAATGCCCAAACTTCACCTCCAGGTACCCATACCCTCGATCCAAAGGCAATGCTCTATGGATCAATTGGTCAGGCATATTTGCTTACGCTTTTCCCCCCTCGTCCACTAATTCTATTTCTGGTCAACAAGATCCGTCACACCTCCCTCACTATGATACTTATAGCCCCCATGTGAGCACGTCAACACTGGCACACAATGCTGTTGGATCCATCTGTAGTACCACATCACCAGCTCCCAAACAGACCAGACCTATTGACTCAAAACAAAGGGCAGATCAGGCATCCAAATCCCAGTATTCTCAACCTAGCGATTTGGCTCCTGAGATCATAGTGTTTGGATGTCTACAGCTTCCATCAGAATGTATGGACATTCTAAAAGAAGCATGTAAACCTACAACTAGACAGTGCTATGCAGCTAAATGGGAATGTTTTTTATATTACTGTCAACCCAAAAACATTGATCCACTTAAAGCATCAGTACAGGATATTATCTGTTATTTGCTTTACTTACAAAAAGCAAATCTTGCATATTCATCTATTAACATTCATTTAACAGCGAAATAAGCCAACCTCCAAAACAAACAGCATACTTCTCTGTTAAGAATTTCTGTCATGAAAGCTTTTATGGATGGCCTTAAAAGAGTTATTCCACCTAGAGCTTCACCAGCTCCTGCCTGGAATCTTAACATTGTGCTCACAAGGCTTATGGGTCCACCATTTGAACCCATTCATTCTTGCTTTCCTAGTAGCAATTACTTCCTTAAGGAGAGTTAGGGAAATTCAAGCATTCACTTTAGAAGAACCTTTCTTCCAAATTCACAAACACAAAATAGCACTTAGGACAAATCCATAATTCCTACCCAAAGTGGTCTCACCATTTGACATCAATCAGTCAGTGGAATTGCCATTCTTCTTTCCACAGCCAGACTCAGTAGCTGAAAGAGCTGCTCACACTCTTGATATCAAAAGAGCTCTCATGTATTATCTAGGCTGAACAAAAGATTTCAGAAAATCTAAACAACTTTTTGTGGCTTTTCAGCAGCCTCATAAGGGTAATGCTATTACAAAACAAGGATTAGCCAGATGGATAGTAAAGTGTATGCAAACTTGCTATCTTAAAGCTAAAAGAAGTTGATATATATATGTCCATCAACATTCCCAAAAGGAACAAGCAGCTCGGAGCACTCTTGGGCTTTACCAATCATTTATTTCAAATTAAACAGCAGACACGTTTCAGCATTTCATATGCCTTTCTCAATGCTGGAAAAACAATTCACATCACATGATGTCCTTTTAAATCCGGCTTGACTGCCTCTCATTGGAAGTTCTCTAGTATTGACGTTGTAAGGAAATGCCTCCTTGGCATGGTTACCCCCTGACTTTTTGCCTTTGCTGATGCTATGTTTTGAATTGAAAGTGTGCTGAGGCCTGCTAACCAGGCCCCAGCACCAGTGTTCTTTCCCTAACCTGTACTTTTGTTTTCACAATTGGCACACCCTGGCATCCAGGTAAGTCCCTTGTAACTGGTACCCCTGGTACCAAGGGCCCTGATGCCAGGGAAGGTCTCTAAGGGCTGCAGCATGTCTTATGCCACCCTGGGGACCCCTGTAAAGAAATGGCTCCCTGTTGCAGTTACCCCCCCCACACTTTTTGCCTGATAGTGATGCTGACTTGACTGAGACGTGTGCTGGGACCCTGCTAACCAGGCCCCAGCACCAGTGTTCTTTCGCCTAAAATGTACCATTGTCTCCACAATTGGCACAACCCTGGCATCCAGGTAAGTCCCTTGTAACTGGTACCCCTGGTACCAAGGGCCCTGATGCCAGGGAAGGTCTCTAAGGGCTGCAGCATGTCTTATGCCACCCTAGGGACCCCTCACACAGCACAGACACACTGCTTGCCAGCTTGTATGTGCTAGTGGAGATAAAATGACTAATTCGACATGGCACTCCCCTCAGGGTGCCATGCCAACCTCACACTGCCTGTGGCATAGGTAAGTCACCCCTCTAGCAGGCCTTACAGCCCTAAGGCAGGGTGCACTATACCACAGGTGAGGGCATATGTGCATGAGCACTATGCCCCTACAGTGTCTAAACAAAACCTTAGACATTGTAAGTGCAGGGTAGCCATAAGAGTATATGGTCTGGGAGTCTGTCAAAAACGAACTCCACAGCTCCATAATGGCTACACTGAATACTGGGAAGTTTAGTATCAAACTTCTCAGAATAATAAACCCACACTGATGCCAGTGTTGGATTTATTAAAAAATGCACACAGAGGGCATCTTAGAGATGCCCCCTGTATTTTACCCAATTGTTCAGTGCAGGACTGACTGGTTGTGCCAGCCTGCTGCTGAGAGACGAGTTTCTGACCCCATGCGGTGAGAGCCTTTGTGCTCTCTGAGGACAGAAACAAAGCCTGCTCTGGGTGGAGGTGCTTCACACCTCCCCCTGCAGGAACTGTAACACCTGGCGGTGAGCCTCAAAGGCTCACCCCCTTTGTTACAGCACCACAGGGCACTCCAGCTAGTGGAGTTGCCCGCACCCTCCGGCCACGGCCCCACTTTTGGCGGCAAGGCCGGAGGAGATAATGAGAATAACAAGGAGGAGTCACTGGCCAGTCAGGACAGTCCCTAAGGTGTCCTGAGCTGAGGTGACTCTAACTTTTAGAAATCCTCCATCTTGCAGATGGAGGATTCCCCCAATAGGGATAGG
The DNA here is from genome assembly GCF_031143425.1 of Pleurodeles waltl. Lineage (NCBI taxonomy): Eukaryota > Metazoa > Chordata > Amphibia > Caudata > Salamandridae > Pleurodeles > Pleurodeles waltl. The sequence goes on along the minus strand of NC_090448.1, from coordinate 881,664,990 downwards.
AATGTGGCCCCCTCCCCTTTGGAGGAGGCACAAAGAGTGTGTACCCACCCTCAGGGCTAGTAGCCATTGGCTACTAACCCCCCAGACCTAAACACGCCCTTAAATTTAGTATTTAAGGGCTCCCCAGAACCTAGGAACTCAGATTCCTGCAACCTAAGAAGAAGAGGACTGCTGAGCTGAAAAACCCTGCAGAGAAGACGGAGACACCAACTGCTTTGGCCCCAGCTCTACTGGCCTGTCTCCCCACTTCTAAAGACACTGCTCCAGCGACGCTTTCCCCAGGTCCAGCGACTTCTGAATCCTCAGAGGACTGCCCTGCTCTAGAAGGACCAAGAAACTCCCGAGGACAGCGGCTCTGTTCACCCAAGACTGCAACTTTGTTTCAAAGAAGCAACTTCAAGACAACTGCGTTTCCCACCGGAAGCGTGAGACTTGCTACTCTGCACCCGACACCCCCGGCTCGACTTGTGGAGAAACAACACTTCAGGGAGGACTCCCCGGTGACTACGAGACTGTGAGTGGGCAGTGTTGCCCCCCCTGAGCCCCCACAGCGACGCCTGCAGAGGGAATCCCTAGGCTCCCCCTGACCGCGACTGCTTGACTCCCAGATCCCGACGCCTGGTAAAGACTCTGCACCCGCAGCCCCCATTGGCAGTTGAAGCGTAGATACTTGGCTGCGGTGGTCTGGCAATATGTGATAGCCACAATCACACAGGAAGCACCCGTGCTAAAGTGTTCGTCAGGAGCTCGTGGCATTTTGGATTGTGTGTTTGGAAAACTGCCAGAACCAGCAGCCAAGTATCTACGCTTCAACTGCCAATTAATTTGGAACATTACTGAATGTTTCAGCATTCGAGTCACTGTACTGGAGCTGTCAGATGAAATGAGACTAACAAGGCAAGTGCGGTTACGTGGGGCACAAAATCTTTATTTTATTTGATGAAAACAATTTCACATCTTAATAATTACATCTTAAAAAACGGCATGCCTTTAAATAAACGACGACTTTGAAATGGTGATTACGTCAATACTAGAGAACTTCCAATGAGAGGCAGACAAGCCGGATTTAAAAGGACATCATGTGATGTGAATTGTTTTTCCAGCATTGAGAAAGGGATATGAAATGCTGAAACGCGTCTGCTGTTTAATTTGAAATAAATGATTAGTAAAGCCCAAGATTGCTCCGAGCTGTGGAGCTCTGCAAACGAAATGTTTAGTAGTGGAGGTAAAGGGGGGAGAAAACAGCCTGACTTTGATTACAAATGAAGGATTTAAACCATAGCAAGGTGCGATCAGTAATGCCCAGCCTCTCAAGCAGAACTGCATGTAGCACTGTATCGAAGGCCACAGAGAGGTCCAAAAGCACCATCTTATCCTGGCAGTTACGGTCAAGATTAACTTTAATAAATTCAGAGACTTCAAGAAGAGCAGTTTCAGTGCTATGACCTGGCGGAAGGCTGATTGGGAATCATGCAAAATATGTTTTTTTTTCAAAAAAGATAAAAGCTGCCTATTGACATTTTTTCCACCAGCTTCGCCATAGCATGGAGCAGCGAGATGGGCCTCAGCTGAGGGCTTCTTGAGCAGGGGAAGTAAGAGGGGGTTGCTTGTATCCCAAGGAATGACCACCTTTTCAAAGACTCAGTCAGTATGTCATTCACAATGGGATTGACCACTGAGATCGCCATTTTAAAAATGGTCTGAGGACAGGGGTTGACTGGGGATCCTGACTTTCATTTGACAAGGTCCTTGCATGATTCCTCAAGGGAGACAAGAAGGTAACGGAGCTGATAAGGGGAGGGAGAGAGGACCCAAAGAAGTAGGAGGGGACTGAGGAAACAAATCATGAATAGCTTGAATTTTATCATGAAAATAATTAGAGAGATCTTCAGAAAGCTCCATTGAAGGAGTGAAAATATTTTTTGATCGCTGGCGGGGAAAGAAAAGTACTGACCTCCTTAAACAATTCTCTGTGGGTGTTATCTGCCTTGGAAATAGAAAGAGTGATAAATGCTTTTCAAGCCATGCGGATAGCTCTAAGGGCAGACTGATACGTCACTTTAGCAACCTTATCATAATTAGTTCTCCACAACCCTTCAAGCTTCTTACAACTAGACTTCGGTAATTTAAAAGCATCTGAGAACCAAGGAGCAGAAGGCTTCGTTCCTTTCGAGGAGTTGAATTTCATAAGTGCACGAGTATCAATAGCCTTTTCCACCCATTTATTAAAAAGAACAGCATCATGTTCTAAAACTTCAGTCCGATCAAATGTAGTAGACTGGACTGGAGGGCATCAGCCAGAAACAAGTCATTAACTTTATGCCAGGGTCTGGACATTGTTTTTGTCATGCAAGGCAAGACAGACGACATGGGCGTTAAAATCTCAAACGGAATTAGGATACGATCTGACTATATGAGATTGACTGTAGGTTGTACCTTGACCAGGAGGGGACTAGCTAGGATAAGGTCAAGAGTATGGCCTGCTATATGAGTGGGTACTTAAGCCAGTTGTTCAAGGTTGAAACCTTCTAAGGTACTCACAAATTGATGTGCCAGTTTATTATTACGATCGTAAACATGGAGATTAAAATCTCCTAAAACTACAAAATTAGCAGGAAGTGAATGAAATTGGCCAAAAGTATCAGTCAAAGATTGTAAGGAGGAAGCTACTAAACCTTGGGGTGTGATACATAAGCACACCGAACACTGAAAGGGAGGGAGATACAATCATCATAAATGACATGCCCTCAAAATGATCAATGCTGGTAAGATTTGAAACAAAACACTGAAATGAGGAGCGATGTATGACCGCAATCCCACCACCTTTTATTTTTTATTTTATTTTTTTAATCTTGATCAAAGTGTTTAATGGAGACCTCATGTGGGATAGCTAAGGCAATGTCAGGAGCAGAGCTGCCTTTAAACCATGTTTCTGTGAGGAAAAAGCATCCCAATTTTTATTAGTCAAAAGTTTGAAAATATCTAATGCATGTCTAGGAAGAGAGCAGCAATTTAAAAGACCAGTAGAAAGTAGAAATTCTGGCAATATCATCTGGAGACAAAGGAACAGAAGAGTTATGAAGAGACTGGTAGGCTCGTTCACTAGGCATTACAGAAACCATGCACCTTGGGCAAGTAAAACCTAATAACGGGTTGGTGCAGTATGGAGCCCCTGAATGTACACATTGCTTAGGACGCAATGCGCACAACTTCACTACATGACCAGATAAACCAAACAGACAAGTCTAACACGTTTTCACACTACACATGTACACTCTGCATAGTCACAAACAAACACTAACTATACACACAATGCAGAAAGCACTCTACACACAAAATCCATACCTCGGTTTCAGGCAATGGATTGCATGCTTCATTGTGCCATGCAGTAATGCACATGCTGCATGGTCTACTGCCATGCAGTAGCACACAATACAAACTGCCCACACCTGTGAGGCAACACAACATACAAAAATCCTTGAGACATGAGACTATACACGAAAAAGACAGCTCACATCACTTAAAGGCCATGCCAGGGTCAGATATGAGCAATACAAATACCAGTTGCGTAACATGGGTATTTAAAAACTACAGCTCTCTCCCACCAGTTTACTGTAAGTTTGCTTCCCAATGATTACTGTATTAGAAGGTAAAACCATTCCTAAATGTGTATTTTATGATCCCATCCATGTTAAATTCTTTCTTTTTAGTTTTGTGATGTCTTTCCATGCTTAAAATGAGGTCTTTCTTCCAGTAGTCTTCACTTAAACAAAAAAAAAAAGTATGAGAATATTACCTGCAAATTCATCTATGTCTCTCCCCATGTTCAAGTCACCTCAGACAACCAGATCTAAAATCTTTGCACAATGCGTAAAAGCCTACACAAGTCTGTCTGGAAGCTATTCTAAGCATATACCAACTAATGTAATTGAAGTAACCTAACATGAGTTACCGATGTTTTTTCTTTTAAACAGCAGCCTTCTGGAAATATGGATGATAGTGGTTTCTTCTCTATTCAGGTGAGCTAAATGTCATTGTTTTTTCATATAGATCTTTATAATCTTGCTGGTAATATATTTTGCACGGTCATTGAAACATGTCGACCTAGGCAGCAAATCAGATGTACCAGATAAAGTACTGATTTACTAGGCCTCTCCTGAGACAGCACATGCGGCATTGCCAACGAGATTTTATTTACTTACAGGGGCCTGAGAGCCCGGCCATTACTTAGTATTGGTTTGTTTCATCACCATTCTCATTTCCTCCGATATGGTCAGCATGTGCTGGCTTAATTGTTTTCTTCTTATGTGTGTCCTTCCCCTGGGCCTCTTCCTTTACCATTGCCTTTCCACTGCTCTGCTTTTGGAGCTACTTTTTCACTTTTAGTGGCAGTACTTCCATAAGAGTGCATGTGTTTGTAGGCCTTCTCCACCGTACCCCACCAACCCACCCTCTTCCTATCATCTGTCATCTTGCTACCTCCTCTCGCTGTCCCTAATGTTGCTTGCCACTCCTGATCGCCTCCCATTGTTTGTTTTGTGTTGGCCCGCCCCACTCAACATAACAAAAGAAAAATACCTTTTTAAAAATTTTTTTTTTTTTTTTTTTTTTTTTTAACTTAAGCTGCGGTGCCTTGCCATGCTGTTGCATACCCCCATCAACATGCCTTGAAATGTTGCTTGCTACCTCTAGCCCTCCTGCCTTGTCCCACACTACTTGCCCCGCTCATCCTGCCACAAAGAGAAATATTGATAAAGCCATGTTGTACAGAAGCATGGCAGCTGTGCAGCATATATGAATGAAAAAAAAAACGTTGTTAGGCAGCCAGCATAAACTGGCATAGCACTTTTTATTTTTTTAATTGCCTTCAGCCATGCTGCACAACAGCTGCATTGCTGTATAACATTGCTTACTTTTTTTTTTGACAAAGCCAATAGAATTCTTGTGTCTACAGCATTAGTGACCTAGGAGCCAGGCATCAGTTCTGTTTCTTATCTTTCCATATGCCTAGCTCTGGCAAAGAAAGTTTCCATAGTTTGTAATGATATATTCTTTCAGAGCGTGTAGCTTTGCCTTTATCATTAATGAGTCTTGCTTCCGCTATAAGGAAGATGCCAAGAATTTGTTATAAAGGTTCACTTAGTAAAACTGAACATACAGTTGTCATTTGCTCAGTTTTACTATTAAAATGGCAGCATAAATCATTCTCAACACTTTTATAGGAAAGCTCTTCATTTGAACATTATAATGGCTGTGCTTTTGCCATGTATTCTTTGTTTCGTCCAAGCAGTTTTGGTTAGATAATGCACTTAATAACCCTTTGGGATTTTGCGCACTAAGTACCTCAAACTAAACTAATAACTTCAACCTAAAGAATGTATTTTGGGAGTTAGATGATGTTTGCAGTTTGACAATGTTGTCTTCCTGAGTGTGAAAGGCAAACTACTACATTGTCAGCGCACATTTTTTAAAAAATATGATCACTTCAGAGTGGCATAGTAAGAAGTGTTTTGCAGTTCTAATTTTGGTCTTACATTTTTTTCAAGTTGGTTGTCTCTTCAAATTTACGTTTTTATTTCTAGGTTTTATGCTTACAGTCAGCCTTAGTCTTGAAACAGAATGTTATAGTTTCATTTTCTGTGATATTAATCTCTTAGTTGAACTTCAAATGTTCTTGTAATTATCCATATAATGCCGAATATGGACTCTGAGTTTTGTAGTGTAAGTTGGCCAGACAGCCTTTACGGACGTTTTGTCAGGTTTTTCCTAGATAACCTATTAGGTGCCTATTGTGAAGCAAGGATAAAGTAACCCAAATGTACCTCACAGTAATATTGCAAGTCACTCGGGGTTACAGCAACCATGTAGATGCATGAGGCTGCAAGTTTAAATTAAACAACGGGTAGCTCTCCTGTGTGCAGCCCAGCCTACAAAAACTGAAAATTGTATATATAAAACAAACATGTAAACTTGTTGGTTGTGGTCAGGATTAACATTCTAATAATATTTGTAGCTTTGGATGATTTTCATTGAACATAAGTAGCATTTACTACAGAAAAGGTTGGGGCCTCCTATATCAAACTTGAAAAGCAATGTTAGCCTGGACACAAAAGAGGAAAAAGAATATCTTGTGGAGCTTACCTTTGAAGGGAAAAAATGGTGTTGCTGACATGTCCATTAGTTTCAGCCGTGTTAGAAAAATAAAATGAATTGGGTCTTGTTGAACTGTATGTAGGCTGGACTCAGTCTGTACCTGCCCACCTATGCTTCAGTTTCTTCTTGGACAGGCGGGAGGGGGAAATGAATGGCACATAGTGATCTGGCTCGGTTTGCTGTCGCCATTCTCATTCTTTCTGTAGTGTTGTCTCAAATCAGCAGCTAGAGAAAGGAGTGATTGGTGTGTTGCACGACTGTTTCCTGGTGCTGGTCAGTTCCTTGCAACATTGCCTTCCCTGCCTATTCTTATCTTGGCAGAGCGGGATGAGGAGTGCTCTTTAGTCTTTTTCCTACTGCATGCAGACCTCTTATCCATTGCCTTCTCAATCCTACTTGTGGCAATGTTCTCGGTAGGTGGGGTGGGAAATGTGGATGAGATAATGTAAATGCCTACCCTTTACCAAGTGGCTACATGTGGACTGGCTCTGTCCTCTTGTTACATGTTGGTTATAAATTATCAGATTTGAGTTTATTTTAGTCCAGCGTTAGGCAAGACCGTTTTGTGTTCAATATATAAGCTTACTTACAGTGACTTTGTCCGCCCTCTTCATCCATTGGTCTGCAGTAGTATCATTAACATTTTGCTTCCGCCTACTACACAGCATGAAGCACAGTTTGCCCACTTTAGCCATTTGCTTACCTGACTGTAAGAGATTGTAGTCTGTTCTTGCACAATGTGCACATCCACATAGTAGGTAATCCCCCTTCAGAGTCGGGCACTACTACGCAGTGTGCACTCTAACATAAGAAAGCAAAATATTTTGACTTTTGGACAATGCTACTTTCCATACAGGACATGACTTTTTACAAACTCATCCACAAACAAAATAAGTATTAGCACAGCTAAAAGGTGAACAGCCAGCGTCCGACCTATTCGTTTTGACGGTGCTTGCTCTTGTTACAAGTACATCTGCAGTTTCAATACTTTTGTAAAAAGAAAATAATTGACATGCTTTTATAGAAATTAGAGGTTCGGTGGCATGTGTAGCTGCAGATACACATGCTGTGCATAGTCCGCCGTCTGGTGTTGGGTCGGAGTGTTACAAGTTGTTTTTCTTCAAAGAAGTCTTTTCGAGTCACGAGACCGAGGGACTCCTCCCACTTCGGTTCCATTGCGCATGGGCGTCGACTCCATCTTAGATTGTTTTTTTTCCGCCATCGGGTTCGGACGTGTTCCTTTTCGCTCCGTGTTTCGGGTCGGAAAGTTAGTCAGAATCAACGGAAAATTCATCGGTATTGTTTCGTTCGGTAGTTTCGATAGTTAGGGCAAATCGACACCGAGCCTTAAAGAGCTCCGGTAACTCCGGTAACTCTTCGGGGTATTTTCGATCCCCCGTCGGGGCCTGGTCGGCCCGACCGCGTGCAACATCGGGACTGATGGAATGGACCCCGTTCCGATTCTGTCCTAAATGCCACATTAAATATCCTTATACAGACCAACAATTGGTCTGTAACTTGTGCCTGTCCCCCGAGCACAAGGAAGATTCGTGTGAGGCCTGTCGCGCGCTTCGGTCGAGAAAAACGCTCAGGGACCGAAGAGCCAGGAGGTTGCAGATGGCTTCCACGCCGACAGGACAACAAGGGTTCGAGGAGGAGGAAGAAGAAGAAACTTTCTCCATCCGCGATTCGGATTCCTAAGAATTCGACGTCGAAGAGCAACCAACCGCGAGTAAGACGTCGAAAGAAAGAACACACAAAAAAACGGACAAAGCCCAGGGGACGCCACTGCCAACAGGCCATGGCATAACCCATAAAGTAGGTGACCGTCCATCGGCACCGAAAAAGGGCGAGCTGGTGCCGAAGTCGTCCGACTCAGGTCGAGACACAGGCACGCAACACTCTCGGGACCGAGAGAGTGGTGCAGAAAAGGCTCGACACAGAGACAGCAGCACCGAAGCTACTCGACACAGAGACAGCGGCACCGAAGCTGCTCGGCACAGAGATAGCAGCACCGAAGATGGTCGGCACCGAGAGGCCAAGACACCGAAACAGAGAAAGATCTCGTCGGAGCCGAAAACAACTAAAGACACGGTTTCGGTGCCAAAACACCCGGCAACCGAATCAAAAACCAGTTCCTACTCAGAGGAACAATCACTGTCCTCCCAACTAAAAAGACACAGATTTGAGGAGGAATTACAAACTACAGAGGTAGATCACACGCAAAAGCGGATCTTTATCCAAAGGGGTACAGGGAAAATCAGCACTCTTCCCCCAATCAGAAGGAAAAGGAAACTTGACTTCCAGCAACATGACAAGCCACCACAAGCAAAGGTGGTAAAGAGGGTAACTCCACCACCCTCTCCACCACAGTCAACTCATGTATCACCGGCACATACTCCACCACAATCACCAGCTCATACCACCATGAGCCAGGATGATCAGGCAGCATGGGACCTCTATGATGCTCCAGTATCGGACAATAGTCCAGAGTCGTACCCAACTAAACCCTCACCACCTGAGGACAGTACAGCATATGCACAGGTGGTAGCTAGGGCAGCCGAATTTCATAATGTATCTCTACATTCGGAGCCTATTGAGGATGACTTCCTCTTTAACACCCTGTCCTCCACCCACAGCCATTATCAAAGCCTTCCCATGCTCCCGGGAATGCTAAGGCACGCTAAACAGATTTTCAAGGAGCCTGTTAAAAGCAGAGCAATAACTCCAAGGGTGGAGAAAAAATACAAGGCACTGCCCACAGACCCTGCTTTTATTACATCACAACTGACACCAGATTCAGTAGTCGTAGGAGCAGCTCGTAAAAGAGCCAACTCGCAGACATCAGGCGACGCACCACCTCCGGACAAGGAGAGCCGCACGTTTGATGCAGTTGGGAAAAGGGTTGCAGCACAAGCTGCAAATCAGTGGCGCATCGCCAACTCGCAAGCACTCCTAGCGCGATACGACAGGGCCCATTGGGACGAGATGCAGCATCTCATCGAGGACCTCCCCAAAGAATTCCAGAAACGAGCGAAACAAGTTGTTGAAGAGGTGCAAAATATCACCAACAACTGAATAAGTTCTTCTATGGATGCAGCAGATACAGCGGCAAGCACAATAAATACTGCTGTGACAATAAGGAGGCACGCATGGCTGCGCACATCTGGCTTCAAACCTGAGATACAACAGGCAGTGCTCAATATGCCGTTCAATGAACAGCAATTGTTTGGCCCAGAAGTGGACACTGCAATTGAAAAATTAAAAAAGGACACTGACACAGCCAAAGCCATGGGCGCACTCTATTCCCCGCAGGGCACAGGCACATTTGGCACATTTCGCAGAACAACTTTCAGAGGAGGGTTTCGAGGTCAAGCCACAGAAGCCAGCACCTCACAAACAAGACCACCTACCTACCAGGGACAATATCAAAGGGGTGGCTTTCGAGGCCAATACAGAGGGGGCCAATTCCCAAGAAACCGGGGAAAGTTTCAAGGTCCCAAAACCCCTCAAAATAAACAGTGACTCACAGGTCACACAACCCCTTCACACAACACCAGTGGGGGGAAGACTAAGCCAGTTCCACAAATCATGGGAGGAAATAACAACAGACAATTGGGTCTTAGCAATTATCCAACATGGTTATTGCATAGAATTTCTCCAACTCCCTCCAAACGTCCCACCGAAAACACACAATATGTCAAAACAGCATATAGACCTTCTAGGACTAGAAGTTCAAGCATTACTGCAAAAAGACGCAATAGAATTAGTACCAAAAACATAAAAGAACACAGGGGTTTACTCACTGTACTTTCTAATACCGAAAAAGGACAAAACTCTGAGACCAATATTAGATCTCAGAACACTAAACACCTACATCAAATCAGACCACTTTCACATGGTCACGTTACAAGACGTAATACCACTACTAAAACAGCAAGACTACATGACAACGTTAGATCTAAAAGACGCGTATTTCCATATACCAATACATCCCTCGCACAGGAAATACCTAAGGTTCGTATTCAAAGGACTACATTATCAATTCAAAGTGTTGCCATTCGGAATAACAACAGCACCAAGAGTCTTTACAAAATGTCTAGCAGTAGTAGCTGCACATATCAGGAGGCAGCAAATACACGTGTTCCCGTACCTAGACGATTGGTTAATCAAAACCAACTCGCTAACAAAGTGTTCACACCACACAGATTATGTTATACAAACCCTTTACAAACTGGGTTTCTCCATCAACTATGCAAAGTCACACCTCTTGCCGTGTCAAACACAGCAATACTTAGGAGCGACAATCAACACAACAAAAGGGATAGCCACTCCAAGTCCACAAAGGGTTCAAAATTTTCACAAGGTGATACAAGCTATGTATCCAACACAAAAGATACACGCAAAGATGGTATTAAAACTCCTAGGCATGATGTCCTCATGCATAGCCATTGTCCCAAACGCAAGATTGCACATGCGGCCCTTACAACAGTGCCTAGCATCACAATGGTCACTTGCACAGGGTCAACTTCTAGATCTGGTGTTGATAGACCGCCAAACATACATCTCGCTTCTATGGTGGAACAGCACAAATTTAAACAAAGGGCGGCCTTTCCAAGACCCAGTGCCACAATACGTGATAACAACAGATGCTTCCATGACAGGGTGGGGAGCACACCTCAATCAACACAGCATCCAAGGACAATGGGACGTACATCAAAGAAAGTTTCATATAAATCACCTAGAATTGTTAGCAGTATTTCTAGCGTTGAAAGCATTCCAACCAATGATAACCCACAAATACATTCTTGTCAAAACAGACAACATGACGACAATGTATTATTTAAACAAACAGGGGGGAACACACTCAACACAGTTGTGTCTTCTAACACAAAAAATATGGCATTGGGCAATTCACAACCACATTCGCCTAATAGCACAGTTTATTCCAGGGATCCAGAACCAGCTAGAAGACAATCTCTCTCGATCACCAACAGGTCCACGAATGGGAAATTCACCCCCAAATCCTGAACACTTACTTCCAAATTTGGGGAACACCTCAAATAGATCTATTTGCAACAAAAGAAAACGCAAAATGCTAAAACTTCGCATCCAGGTACCCACACCGGCAATCTCAAGGCAATGCTCTATGGATGAATTGGTCAGGGATATTTGCGTACGCTTTTCCCCCTCTCCCTCTCCTTCCATATCTAGTAAACAGATTGAGTCAAAACAAACTCAAACTCATACTAATAGCACCAACATGGGCAAGACAACCTTGGTATACCACACTACTAGACCTGTCAGTAGTACCTCATGTCAAACTACCCAACAGGCCAGATCTGTTAACACAACACAAACAACAGATCAGGCATCCAAACCCAGCATCGCTGAATCTAGCAATTTGGCTCCTGAAATCCTAGAATTCGGACGCTTAAACCTCACACAAGAGTGTATGGAGGTCATAAAACAAGCGAGAAGACCTTCCACTAGACACTGCTATGCAAGTAAATGGGAAAAGATTTGTTTGTTACTGCCATAATAATCAAGTCCAACCATTGCATGCATCTCCAAAAGATGTAGTAGGATATTTACTACATTTACAAAAATCAAATCTAGCTTTCTCTTCATAAAAATACATCTCGCAGCAATATCTGCTTACCTGCAGATTACTCATTCAACTTCCCTATTTAGAATACCTGTCATTAAAGCGTTTATGGAGGGCCTAAAGAGAATTATACCACCAAGGACACCACCTGTTCCTTCATGGAACCTCAACATTGTCTTGACAAGGCTCATGGGTCCACCTTTCGAACCCATGCATTCTTGTGAAATGCAATACTTAACGTGGAAAGTTGCATTTCTCATTGCCATCACATCTCTAAGAAGAGTAAGTGAAATACAGGCGTTTACCATACAAGAACCATTTATTCAAATACACAAAAATAAGGTCGTTCTAAGAACAAATCCAAAATTCTTACCAAAGGTTATCTCACCGTTCCACTTAAACCAAACAGTGGAATTAACAGTGTTCTTCCCACAGCCAGATTCAATAGCTGAAAGAGCACTACATACATTAGACATCAAAAGAGCGCTAATGTACTACATTGACAGGACAAAAGAAATTAGGAAGACAAAACAACTATTTATTGCCTTCCAAAAACCTCATACAGGAAATCCAATTTCAAAACAAGGTATCGCCAGATGGATAGTAAAGTGCATCCAAACCTGCTATCTTAAAGCAAAGAGAGAACTGCCTATTCACAGCACACAAAATGTCATACAGACCCTTCACAGACTAGGTTTCTCCATCAACTACGCAAAGCCATAGCCATTGTCCCAAACGCAAGATTGCACATGCGGCCCTTACAACAGTGCCTAGCATCACAATGGTCACAAGCACAGGGTCAACTTCTAGATCTGGTGTTGATAGACCGCCAAACATACATCTCGCTTCTATGGTGGAACAGTACAAATTTAAACCGAGGGCGGCCTTTCCAAGACCCAGTGCCACAATACGTCATAACGACGGATGCTTCCATGACAGGGTGGGGAGCACACCTCAATCAACACAGCATCCAAGGACAATGGGACATACATCAGGGGCAGTTTCACATAAATCACTTAGAACTGTTAGCAGTATTTCTAGCGCTGAAAGCATTTCAACCCATAATAACCCAAAAATACATTCTTGTCAAAACAGACAACATGACAACAATGTATTATTTAAACAAACAAGGAGGGACACACTCGACACAGTTGTGCCTCCTAACACAAAAAATATGGCATTGGGCGATTCACAACCACATTCGCCTAATAGCACAATTTATTCCAGGGATTCAGAACCAGTTGGCAGACAATCTCTCTCGAGATCACCAACAAACCCACGAATGGGAAATTCACCCCCAAATACTAAACAAGTACTTTCAAATTTGGGGAACACCTCAAATAGATCTATTTGCAACAAAGGAAAACTCCAAATGCCAAAACTTCGCATCCAGGTACCCACAAGATCAATCCCAAGGCAATGCTCTATGGATGAACTGGTCAGGGATATTTGCGTATGCTTTTCCCCCTCTCCCTCTCCTTCCATATCTAGTAAACAGGTTGAGTCAAAACAAACTCAAACTCTTACCAATAACACCAACATGGGCAAGGCAACCTTGGGACACAACACTACTAGACCTTTCAGTAGTACCTCATGTCAAACTACCCAACAGACCAGATCTGTTAACACAACACAAACAACAGATCAGACATCCAAATCCAGCATCTTTGAATCTAGCAATTTGGCTCCTGAAATCCTAGAATTCTGACACTTAGACCTCACACAAGAATGTATGGAGGTCATAAGACAAGCTAGGAAACCTACCACTAGACACTGCTATGCAAATAAGTGGAAAAGATTTGTGTATTACTGCCATAATAATCAAATTCAGCCATTACACGCATCTCCAAAAGATATAGTAGGATATTTACTACATTTGCAAAAATCAAATCTAGCTTTCTCTTCCATAAAGATACATCTCACCGCAATATCAGCTTACCTGCAAATTACTCATTCAACTTCACTATTTAGAATACCAGTCATTAAAGCATTTATGGAAGGCCTAAAGAGAATTATACCACCAAGAACACCACCTGTTCCTTCATGGAACCTCAACATTGTCTTAACAAGACTCATGGGTCCACCTTTCGAGCCCATGCATTCTTGTGAAATGCAATACTTAACGTGGAAAGTTGCATTTTTGATTGCCATCACATCTCTAAGAAGAGTGAGTGAGATTCAAGCATTTACCATACAAGAACCATTTATTCAAATACATAAAAATAAAGTAGTTCCAAGGACAAATCCAAAATATTTACCAAAGGTTATCTCACCGTTCCACTTAAATCAAACAGTAGAATTACCAGTGTTCTTCCCACAGCCAGATTCTGTAGCTGAAAGAGCACTACATACATTAGACATCAAAAGAGCACTAATGTACTACATTGACAGAACAAAACTAATTAGAAAAACAAAACAACTATTTATTGCCTTTCAAAAACCTCATACAGGAAGTCAAATTTCAAAACAAGGCATTGCTAGGTGGATAGTTAAGTGTATTCAAACCTGCTATCTTAAAGCAAAGAGAGAGCTGCCTATTACACCAAAGGCACACTCAACCAGAAAGAAAGGTGCTACCATGGCCTTTCTAGGAAATATTCCAATGACCGAAATATGTAAGGCAGCAACATGGTCTACGCCTCATACATTTACTAAACACTACTGTGTAGATGTGTTATCTGCACAACAGGCCACAGTAGGTCAAGCCGTACTAAGAACTTTATTTCAAACTACTTCCACTCCTACAGGCTGAACCACCGCTTTTGGGGAGATAACTGCTTACTAGTCTATGCACAGCATGTGTATCTGCAGCTACACATGCCACCGAACGGAAAATGTCACTTACCCAGTGTACATCTGTTCGTGGCATTAGTCGCTGCAGATTCACATGCGCCCACCCTCCTCCCCGGGAGCCTGTAGCCGTTTAGAAGTAGATCTTGAACATTTGTACATTTGTAAATATATTACATTAAACCTTCATTTTGTACATACGTATTTATTCCATTGCATGGGCACTGTTATTAGCATACACAACTCCTACTTCACCCTCTGCGGGGAAAACAATCTAAGATGGAGTCGACGCCCATGCGCAATGGAACCGAAGTGGGAGGAGTCCCTCGGTCTCGTGACTCGAAAAGACTTCTTCGAAGAAAAACAACTTGTAACACTCCGACCCAACACCAGACGGCGGACTATGCACAGCATGTGAATCTGCAGCGACTAATGCCACGAACAGCTGTACACTGGGTAAGTGACATTTTCCTTCCTCCCTTTGTTAAGGATTAATACATTCTCCCAGTAATGAGAAAAAATTAGCTGAAAGAACTCACACTTTTACTGCAAAGAGGTAACAATGTACGAAAGAGTTTCTACAACCAATAATGTTCAGCATAATCCTTGCTCACTGTCTGACTTGTTGTACTGTTTGACCTTGTGATCAATTCTGTAAGCGTTAAACAGTTCAGGGGTCAACTTCATAGTATTATACTTACTTTGTTTGTAATTTTTTACAAGAAGTGTCATATTTGTGTAGTTGAAAAACAAGGAAAAAGTAAGGTTCTTTGTGTAGTTATGGTGGGCATGGTATGGGAGTGCCAGCTAGGTTTTTTAAAGTTCATTTTTCTTCCTTTTCTTCCTTCTATCCTGGTGTTGAAGTATTGGGACATTGAATCATATTTTTGTAGTTGTATGTGTTGTTTTACTTGTTTCCAAAAGGGTGGTAACCGAAAGTGTAAACAAAACATCAAACGTGAGTACAGTCGAGAACCAACAAGCTAACCGTGCTAACCTGATTGTAACAGAAACTGTCAGACCCCATTCAGAGGGCCAGAAGGCAAGCGGGGCCTACTGGGCCTAAGCCGTGGGGACTGAGCTAATTTGCTCTGATGTCCAGGGGTGTGTCCTACTATGGTTCTGCAAACTGGACCAAGTATAACCCTTCCAGTTGTTAACTCTCAGTGATGGTGAGCAGTCTCAGGGTCCTCAGGGATGTAGTGCGGGGGAGGGGTTGCACAGCATCACGATAACTGAATGTCCAACCCACTGCTTATTTTTCAAGAAAGAAAAGTACTTTAGTACATACTAGAACAAATACTACACTTAAACACAGGCAACAGCATTATTTAGGCTCCGGCACACTGCTGGGCTTGTCTTCACGTGCATCTGCGATCTCTTCCAGCCTTTTCCTCTCCCACTTAACGGGTAGGTGATCACCCTCTGGGATTAGGGCAGTAGTATATTTTCAGCTCAGGTGCAGACCTCTCCGCCCACACTTAAAGTATTCCTGCATGTCTCCATTGCTCGCTGGTGGCGGTCAAACAGGCAGTGCTTTTGATCCGCAGGGAAGGCTTGATTTTGGTGCGGAACAGGTGGGCTCTGCACGCAGACCGATCACCTTCTTGTAGTGTGACCATGCACAAACTGATCTCATAGGCAACACAGCCATAAACAGGCCGATCATCTTTGGGGCAATATGGACATGCACAGGCCAACCTTCTGGGCTTTACAGCAACACAGAGGCTGTGCACTCTATGGGCCTTATGGCCACTTAGAGGCCAGTTTGGTCTCAGATCACAGTCCCAATCGAGCTTTATTGATCTCAGGTCAAGTCGTCATGGTTCCCACTTCCAGCTAGACAGTTGGCCTGCAGGCACCAGAGTGTACACATCACATCTCCACAGACCACATCTTCTGTAAGTCCTGCCAGCAGTGGGGACCTGCTGTACCTCGCTTATCCTTGACAGTTACTCTTATTGGGTTGGCAAACTCCTTCCCACTTTCAGCAAGTAGGCTGCCCTTTAGACACTTTGGTACAAATATACTGTTCTTCAAGCAAGGGGTCAGACTTGGAAATGCCCTCTTATCTTTAAACTTAAATAAAACTAAAGAGAGAGATGATTCCCACACACATTTTCACTAGCAAAACCACATCTACCAAAAATAGTTGTATGGGTTTGTATGCGTATGCTCATTCCCTTAGTTGAACTTCTTAACACCACAGATAACAAAAGGTATTCGAAGACACCTCACTTACGGTTTAATACTGTCATGTTTCATTATTGGTGCCTTCTCGTCCGATTAGGATAGTGCCACACATCACCTCATCTCTGAGATGTTGACTGTCAGGTGGACACCAGCTCTAGTTGCGTTTTAGTCCCCTAAATACTCCATCGAGCACTTCCTTGCAAGGCAGTTGAGGACTTTAAACTGGAACAACAAGTGGGGTAGGCGCGTTTCACTTTTATGAACTACATGTTTGGACTGGGACAGAACAGAAAGTAGGCCCGGGGACTAAAATAAAAGTGTCTGCAATTAGTGAATCAGGTAGTTAAAAAGTGGCCCACATTTGCACAATGGGCAGTTTTGAACTTACAAAGACACGCTGTATAGGTGTACAGAGGACTGCCTGCATTTATGCTTGCCCCAGGCAATGTGTGGTAATAGCAGGGAAATCAAAAGTAAAAACCTGGTTACCAGAACATAAACAGACCCACAAATGACCACAAAATGTTCCACACTGACCAGTGAGATGAACGCCTCTGGCACTGCCAGATTGCCTTGTTAGGCCAGTCTGACCACTGGCACTCAGAAGTTGTGGATCCCCTGGCTGCAGCTTCAAGACTAGATTGGGCTGGTTCTCCTTTCACGTGTCTTTTTTAGGCTGCTCTCAAGACACAGCATTTGTGTTAAATGATGCTTCCTGCAGCATGATTGTCTCCAGCCTGGGGCACCCACGGCAGAAGCACAAAGAGGTGTGAGGGTCCTGCACCTAGATTTGAGCAACCAACTGAAAGCGTTCGCATGCAAAGACAAAAGACTGGGCCTTTCCTAAAGAGCCCCATTCTCCTTTCACACATAGACTGCAGCCTCCCCCTTCACCCCCCATGAACTACCAAAAGGCAATGGTATAGGAAACCCGATCAGAAGGAAAACTAATCAGAAGCCCCTAACCGCAACAGGCCTAATTCAATTTCCAGAGTTGCATTCTCTCTTCTATCCCAACTTAGGTGCTCAGGTCTCCTCCCTCTAGCTTCAGGGGTGTCAGTAGTACACTTGTACTGTCTGAGAAAGCAACCTCACAGTTACCTTGTGCGAAATGCTAGGCCAAGGGTATCCAAAATTGATTCTTCAGGGTTCCATTACTCAGACTCATGTACACACAATGTATGTACCACACAGACTACATACACAAATGCACAACATACACTTGCGATGCTATAGCTGGGATTTGGGTTAGCAGATGAAGTGGAAAACTGAGTTGGCCAGTAGGCCTCTACTGTAGTGCACAAATAAAAAGGTCTGCTCACAGTATGGATTCACAAAATGTGGTGATAGCGTACCACAGGTCTGTATGCTAAACTCACAACAGGGATAGTAGTCTGAAGGCATTCTTTGTGTGTGCTCCCCTCCGGGTTGCAGGAGAAGTTCAGAGCCTTATTCCTGTTGCAGGACAGACCTAGGCCTCTGCACACACACTCGGTCAGGGTGTCACTATTACCAAATTCAAGACGCATTTGCAATGCAATAGGTCTTGCATTTCATTGAGTTGGAGCCATTGACATTGTCAATGCATAACTGAACTTTTTTTGCCACTTTAATTGGTCACCCCTGCTGCATATTTTTATTCTTTTTGCAACATAATTTCAGTAGGCCTGCATATAACTAAAGGACTAGCAGGCCTAAAGGAATATTTTTTTAAATAAGGCCCTTAAAACATACACTACTCCAAGGTGCAAAACATATTTAATTGGCATTTGGCACAGGTGACATTGCCTGTGGAGCAATGAATAAATAATTGTACTCGCAAGAATGCATGCTTACTGGATCACTGTCCTTTTACTGTAGTTTGGGGAGTTGAATAAAATGTCTATGATTTTTCACACGCTTAAGGAGAGCCACATAATATTAGTGATCCTCAGTCAGTAAAATATTGACCATTGTACAGCATAATCAATTGTAAGCTCTCCTCGAGGTTAGTTTTCTGAATACACGAACACATAGTTCAAGTTTCACAGACTCAAACATGCATAGTTCATCTAGTCAGTTTTCTGCTTTGTATTCACAGCTTGTATTGTTATAAAATTAAAACTACAAGTCCCAGAATGCAAAGCTGGAACATAAACTAAATGAGTGAATCACGCATCGAACTAGGGAGCTTGACAGCTCTCCGAATACTGCTCCAAAGGCTGAATTCCAGCTTGTATCACATTATAAAAATAAAACTTCTAGTCCCAGAATGAATGTGTGTGCTGCAAAGAACGTGTACTAAGCAGACCAATGCATATAATGTGGAAATGTCAAAATAACTCTGGCGATTGATGTTCTTTTTGGAAAGGGAATGTACTTTTGTGTAGTGGAAGTTTGAACTCATAAGGTAGTGCAATAGGGTTCATGTTCTTTCTGGAGAGAGAACTTACTTTTGTCTAGAGCAGGGGTCTTCAAACTGGGGGGTGTGCCCTCATAGGGGGACCTCAAGTGATTGGGGGGGGGGGAAGGGGTAGAGGGGGGGGGGGGTGCCAGGCCCTGGCCAAAAGATGGATTATGCATATAATAGTGCTTTGTTTTGAGCAGAACTTTTTTTATTGCATTTGTAAAAAGGTAACATAACTTAACTGCAATGTTTAAATAAGTCTAGACTTAATTAAACATTGCCAACTTAATAGAATAGTTATGAAACATCGGGGCACGATTTATTTTTTCCCACGGAGGTGGGGGGGCGTAGCATTAACAAGTTTGAAGACCACTGGTCTAGAAGAAGGCCTGGAGCCATCATAAGGTAGCACACAGGGTTAATGTGGCTGCTGCAAAGAACATGTACTAGGCAAATCACAAAGTGCATGTAATGTAACAATGTCAAAATAACTCTGGCGACTTATGGCCTTACTGGAGAGAGAACATACTTTCGTCTAGGAGAAGCTTGGAATCATCAGATAGCGCACATGGTTAATCTGCTTGCTGCAAAGAATGTGTACTAGGCACATTACAAAGTGCATGTAAGGTAAAAACGATACTGCCTATCAAGTTCACGCTTTCAGTGCCATGGCAGCAAAGAGAATGTACTTTAGTCTAGTGAAAGTTTGGAGGCATCATAAGGTAGCACACAGGGTTAATATGTCTACTGCAAAGAACTTGTACTAAGTAGATCAGATTGCATATTATGTAAAAACAATACTTCTGATCGAGTTCGCGCTGTGAGTGCCATGGCAGCCAAGAGAATGTACTTTTGTCTAGTGCAAGCTTGGAGTTATCATAAGGTAGTGCACAGGGTTAATATGCCTGCTGCCAAGAAAGTGTACTAAGTAGATCAGAGTGCGTATAATGTAAAAACTATACCGCTGATTGAGTTTGTGCTCTGAGCTCTATGGCAGCCACGAAGCGCAGACAAAAGAAAAAAGTAGTTTTCCCACGCTGAAGTGTATCGGCAACTGTGCATTATCCCTGTAACAGGGTCGGTGTCCAAGGCGGTAACCAAACCGGCCCAAGACGCAACAAATGTAAAGCATTTACCAGTGACCTCAAGTAATTTTTGAAAGGCAAGCCCATGAACAAATAAAAATGATGGGCATGAGGTGGGCGTGGGTTAAGCGCACAATACTTACAATAGGTCAAAGCGCTTGTGCGCGCTACCTAAAAACTAGGATACCATGTACTTGAAGTTGGGCACTAAAAACATGTGAGCATGACTGTCCATCGTGCAAGGGTCATTCCCGTTCCAATGGAAGCATCCAGGAAGGTAGAACATTTATAGTTTCTTGATTACCAGTTGCACTTAGATAAGCATTAGTGTCACAGAGGAAGCTGAGCATGTTAAACTTAGTATGTAAAGAGTTAATGCTGAGGTGGTGGTGTGGATGGAGTTCAGAGACAATTCGCTCATGCTGCTATTTCCTCAACGCTTGACAATCAGAACATTACTAGGCATTCAGAAAGTATTCATTGGTAACTGCTAGTCAGATGTGACTTTATTGCTGTTTCCAAGATAGATCGCGTACTACCAGTACAAGTTCACTGCAGTAAAAATGGTTAAAATCAAACACAGGAATAACATGGGCATGGTTCACTATGCTGGTTGGGAGATCTGCACATCACTGATATGCTCGAATACTTATCCTTTCTAGTTTTAACAATAACAAGTATTTTTTTTATACTTATGCTTTTGTTGCTCTATTCCATGAGGGCCTTTAGTTAGCATTTTTTTTTATTTATTTGGGATTTCTTGAATTATTTTAGTCTTAGGTGTTGTACTATTGAGTTTGAAAATCATACTCTTTACATTTCAGGTTTTTCAAATGGGAAATGAAATTTTAAATTTGCGTAACATTAGTATTGCAATGCTAAGAGTTTGCTATTGCTTTTGCATAACATTTTTAAAAGTCATGTTTTCTTTGTGTTACTATTGTGTACCAGATCTTACTACATTCATGACAAATGCTGCTTGTTTTGACAGGTGATCAGCAATGCCCTGGAAGTGTGGGGTTTAGAATTGATACTCTTCAATAGCCAGGAATATCAAAGCCTGCAAATAAATCCCATGTAAGAAACTTATTTGAGTTCCTTCCTTTCATTTTGTAGAACCCGCTTGGCTGTTGAAAAGATATGCAATGTGAGTACATGTGTTTAGGCCTAGCAATAAGTTTAAAGTCTTACATGATATTTAGGGAGACTGCACCCTTTACACTTAGCAAGTACTGTTAAACTTCATTATGTAAGTTGTCTCGTTTACAATGGAATTACAATGAAATACAACCTATCATAGATCACAGGAGTACATTTTATTTTCTTATAAACACCTCTAATAGTCCCGTTTGTCTGTTTGTGAGGTAATACTACATTTTGAATAAAAAAATATAGCAGCATCTTTTTACAGCTGTTGGTGCTTTCACTACAAAATTGACTGCAGTTCATACTCCATTTTGTCAAAGATTAATTGGAAAGATGTGGCAAAACATTTAGAGCTGTGCACTGATAGAAATGGGCATCGCTTCCTATGTGATTTTTGTCAGTTTGTATATATGAGAATAATTTTAAAAAGTATTACTCTGACTTGTAGGTGTTATCTGTTTTGCTTTTTTTGCGTGATTGGTGTTTGAATATTGAAATCCGGAGAAAAGTGTTTAAAATGTTGAATGTCCTCTCTGCATTTTTGTTTTCAAGATGGCTGTATTGAATGGAATTGTACTCTTTTTAGTGGGTTGGATGAGCCCTTTTAGATTTGCATGAATATGGAATCTTTCAGCTGGCATTTTAACCACAGAAGAGGGTTATTTGGGCTCATCCTTAGTGTTTTATTCAAGTGGTAGTTTCCTTATTTTCTTCCTTTCAATGAAAAATCCACTATATTGAAAATGTTGCCAAAGACACTTCCAGCTCATCTCCATTAAGGTTCTCATTTTCTGTTGCTCCAGCATTTTCTTTTTACTTGTTTTGTAGACTATGCCATGTAACCTGAATTTTTATACTGTGGCACTTGTCCTCTGTAAATATTTTTACAAAGTATATGTTGGAAGTATACTTAGATTGAGTTCCAAAGTATCTGCATTTGCATTGTTCAGGTATTAGAAGTCCTGACTTTTTACATAGACGTGCAGTGAAAGGATTGGAAAGGGGCTAGTTACACTTGTGACACCGGTAAAAGGGACACGTCTACATGTGAATGTAAGGCTCTTTTTTTCTCTGAAAAATGTATTTCTGTTTGTGAACACGATCAGGAAATGGCACCGTTATTTTTTTAATCATAGAATATATGAAGTATCAAAGGCAGTAGCATTTTTCCCAGTGCACCGCTAAAGTAATTGTTGGTGTGGAGGTGACCTTTACAAAGGTATTCTGTTTTTTTATTAATATCCATGTGGTTTACATTTTTAACAGCTGAAAACCCATTAAAGAGGCCCAAATATCTCTTTTTTTTTTTTTTTTTTTTTTGCGTTTACAGCCTTTTTCTCACATAATATGGTGTTAAGCATGTTGAATTCTGAACTACGGGTGTTTAAAAGATAGCATAATTTGGTGTTTGTTGTCTTCTTTTTCTGTTTAGAGATGAAAGAGCATTCATTTGTAATTATAAGGAGCACTGGTTTACTGTTCGAAAGATAGGAAAACAGGTAATGCATATTTTTTGAAACTGTTTGCTTTGTCATGAAATAGTTATTTTAAAGTTAACTTTTTGCTGTTTTATTTCTCTGTTATGGTAATTTTTATAAGGTAGGTTGCCCTGTCCTTTTGGCGAACTTGGCAAATTTCATCTCAAATTGAAAAGGTGAAGGTGTGCAATGTTTAGGTTAAGCTTGACATTTCATGGTTCTAAAGATGATTGAGCTAAGAGATTGGTTGTATGTGTTAGTTTTCATGTTATTTGTGTCTGTGTCTGCATAGTATGTCACGATTACTAAACGGTTTGTAACAGTCACAATTAAATATCTAAGCAAATAAAATTCTAGTTTGGACGATTTGGGGATTATTTACATTCTATAAATTGCACTGTGCAATTTGAGTATAAGAATAATGCCCATGTTATTAGTTTAAAACCTACAAATATTATAAAAATAATAGCTCATTTGTGGGGCATATGTGATTGTACAGCATCACTTATAATAAAACTTCATTCACTGGAATATAATTTAATAGCTCATTGTCCACAGATATTCTGTAACTCAGTTCTGTGCAACATAGATATTTTTCCGACAAAGTGCAAAACCTGTTGTGATTAGATTTACTAACCATTGGTTTTAGCCAGCAAGATCTATGAGTAATTTAAAATGTGCACACAAATAGATACTAGAGGGTTTCTGTGCTTTATCACATAAAATACAGTATTTAGTTGTAGAGGAGAAACTCCCAGACTCTTACTATACTTACGTGATTTTTTTGATATGGGCTAGGCTCAGTAGTCAAGATGCACACATCTGTGACATTTACTCCTTCAACTGATCTCTAATATTGTGTGTGGTTGCTGACCTGAATTTTCATACCTATAGAGTACTCTTAAAGCGTATTTTGTGTGATAACCTTTGCTTTATTCCATTTAATCTGATTGGCAAGGGAATCACAGGGGAAGGCACATTCATGGTGCGGAGTAATCGCCTTTTGCCGTTCCAACTTCATCTTGTTCCATAGTCACTGTTTAACGGTAGAGTTGGGTCCCACCAAACTCTCAGTCCTGCTGGACAGTGATCACTGTATCTGATAGAGGCATCTAGCCGCAGATTCCTTACTTTAGAATATCTTCCCCAGGTACGAGTCTGGATCCGGAATCTTTTTTCCCATAGCACGTCTGCGTGTCGAAAGAGGGCGTTGCACGAAGTAGTATCAATGTTGTCCCCCAGATGTGACATCAGCAGAGTCCCTGTAACACCCTTGCCGATGCGCCGACATCAGTTCCTTCTTTCCCGCGCTTGCATTGTGGATCTGGTAACAGTAGTTGAGCCATTGCAGCCCACCTCAACTTTTTCGTTGTCTGGAACAGTGTGCTTTTTCCACGTCTTCAGGGTTCAAACCCTGTAGGTCCTCTGGATGACAAATGTCAGCTACGTACCCCCCTCTCGATTTGTGTGTGGTGCCCGGGCGAGCACCATGATGCCGTAGAATGAGACTCCTGTTGGCAGCTTTAGCCGAAGGTTCTGCGTTAGCATTGAAGAAGTTCTCCTTCTCGAACTGACTTCCGCTCAAGGAGTTGTATTCGTGGACACCATTCTCCATCGACGTCAAAATGTTGGTCTCAATGCAAGCAGTCGAAGTCATGAAAGTTGCCGACTTCACTGCATATGACCTCCCACCATTCCTCAGTTGGGAAAACAAGGTCTTAGTCTATCCCGTATCTCCCTCCCTTTCCAGGGAATGAGGCTACTGTTGACCAAATGTGTTAATATTACTCTTCCCTTCACGCTGTCTTTGGTGAATCCCCTTCCTCTGGGGTGCATGTGTGTCATAAGGAGGTGTAAAATTCCTTGACTGTGTCCACGCTGCCGGGTTCGCCCTCGGCTTCAGTTAGGCCTTCAGCATCAGTTGACGTAGCCATTACGGTGTCGATGCACAGCCCTTTGGGTTTTCCCCTTTCGGTGCCAGTATCTGATCATCCTACTTGGACGACTCCGCTGGTGGCCCGATAGAAGTCAAATCCTTCTGTCTATCTGAAGTGGAAGTTGATGTCAGGTATGGTGCCAGTCGTGCCTGTTATCCCTGAACTTCCTCCACAAGAGTCCCCTCATGTTTATCCTGCTGAGGGAGATGGTAGCGAGGCGGTAGAGGAGTTTGAGCCTCATAGAGAGGACAGCTGGTTAACTGTGGCTTGGATTCTTCTCCAGCTTTGGGACTCCTGCACTTGCTATGGAGACGAGCTGCTCTTTTGCAGACATGCTGAAAAGGGTTGTGGTAGTGTTGGATCTGACTCTTTCTTCAGTGGAACTAGCTTCAGGACCCCTAATTGATGTCCTCCATCCAAGCCAAACAGGGGTTGAGCCAATGCTTCCTTACAGCGAAGCCCTTCATTTTGTTTTTTAGGGGCTTGGGCTAAGCCTGATACAAGGGCCCCTGTTGACTGGGCTTTATTCTACAGGCACAACCTGTCCCTGGCGATCCTGCTTGTCTAATAAGATATCCTACTCATCGAAGTTTGGTGGCATGGGCCACTTTGACCTCCCATGATATTAAGTCTCTCCCACATGCCCCATCTGATAGAGAGTCCAGGAGTCTTGACATCAGTGTCAGGCTTATTTTTTCCTCCACAAGTTCGGCTCTATGCTCTGTGAATACCACTTATATTGTTGGAAGTTTCCTTCATTCTTTATCAGACTTATTAGCGAACATCTTATCTACGAGTCCGGAAGAAATCAGGAGCACTCTTAATCCTATGGTTCAAGATGGCCAGCAAGCACCTACACTAATAATTTGCTGTGGTACAGATACCACTGACTCTGTGGGTCGCGCTATGGCTTCCTCAGTTGCATTACACCGTAGTGTCTGGCTACTTACCTCAGGATTTGCAGAGCCAGTCCAAACCACATTGCTTGACATGACGTTTTATGGTGCCCATTTATTTGGTTCACAGGCGGACTCAGCTTTAACGCATTTTTGTGACAGTAGGGGTGGAGCAGCGAATTAGCTTGTTTCCTCTCTACCTTCTGGTCTAGTTCACAACTCCTGTACTGTCTAGTAAGGTGTTATTTGTTCTAACTTATTCTACAGACGAGCCATGCTTCGGCAGGGCTGTGAGAAATTTTAAGTTCCATGGGCCATATGTATCAAGATTCCAGGTAGCAATTTCCAAATTTCGAATTTTAAGAAATCGCAATTTTAGAATTGCATAACGCGATGTATCAAATTTCAAAATCGGCAATAGCTTTTTTCTAAAATTCGCAAACGCTATTTGCGAGATTCAAATACCGAATTGCAAAAAATTTTGCGATTCGGTAACTGAAAATCGCAAATAGCGAAAACGCCAAACCGGAACAGGCTGATGACATCACAAGTAGGAAGAGAGTCAGCCCATGCTGATTCCAGATGCCACATCCTTAGGAGCAGTGAGAGACACACAGCCCAGCACCAGGGAATCAGCATTGTGAGGGAGCCAGGATCAAACTGCAACATGGCCAATGCTGGCAAAGGGAATGAGAAGGGAGACAGGAAGAGGAAGCGGAAATTCAGTGAGAAAGAATTGGAGGTGCTCATTGAGGAGGTTGTTGGGAACCATGATAGACTTTGGCAAGACCTCACTCCAAGTACTTGAGAGTGAGAAGCGGAAACTCTGGTCTGACATCCAGACAAAAATATGTGCAGTGGGTGTTGTGCAGCGGTTTGTGGAGGAGATACGCAAGCGATGGTACGCCTTGCGGTCCCGTGCCAAGGAGAGGGTGGCCAGCAGGCTTAGGGAGGCAAGGAGCACCGGAGGCAGACCATCCACCCACACCCCTGTGGAAGACTTGGTGGAGTCCACATTGCTGCCAGAAGCTGTCAGTGGTGTAACTGACATTGACACCTCAGGGACACCCAGCACCAGCAAAGGTAAGGCCAGTAATTATGTGTATACCCACATGTGCATGTACACATGCCCCTTAGGAAATAGAACATGATGCACAGTGAAAAGTAGTCCATGTCACATCTTACATACAACACAACAGTGCCTTATGGGAGTGGTAGTACACAACATGAAGGTGAATACACAACATAAATAGCAAGATAGTGGGCAGCCACATAGAGAAACACCACAAATGACTCAGGGTGACACAATTTAATTGTACATGTAAAGCAACACTGTGGAAATCTGTGACAGATGCTAGAACTAACATGCTTGACATTGTCCTTGCAGATGACTCTGTCCCTGCTGCTGCAGGATCTGAAAAAGTGGGGGAAGCAGAAACACAGCCACAGTCAGACTCAAATACCAGCGAGTCCTACAGTATTGTACCGACTAGACGCAGGGCAAGGGTGTTACCACTGCCAGAGTACATCCTGGACTCAGATGAGATGCCAGAACATGAACCCACACCACCACCAGAGGCGAGTCCCACAGGAAGACAGCAGTCCGTGCACCAGCGCCAGCATCAGTCATCTCCCCTCAGGAGGTGCCACGATGCAGGCAGACAGGGCACAGAAGAAGGAGTGGACCCATCAATCTTTGGCTGCCTGGAAGCTTCCATGCTGAAGGTGCAACGCCTGCAATGCAAACATTTGAAGTCCCTGCACAGTCAGTTTGTGTATGGGGTTGCAAAACAAGCCCTTGGGGACCCTGATTGAGGGGCAGCAAAGAGTTAAAAACACCAAGGAGTTGACACAGGCAATTGGGGAACTATTCACTGAGATATGGCAGGAGCGCGTCAGCCAGCGCAGGCGCCATCACCAATATTTGGCAAAGTTTGATGGCTTCTGTAGATCATCAATCGGCTTGCAGGTTCAACTGCCCAGATATCACAGCGTGCTGTTGCCACGCAGGTGGAGATGGCACATTGCAGTCGGGACATTGCACAGGGACTGGTGCAAATTACCAACGTAGTGGATGCCATGCAAACAGCACGCAGTGCCACAACCAGCGAACTGGGTGTTGGTGACAGTGAGGAGTCCTCTAGCCTCAGCAGTCTGACAGTCCCTGTGATTGATACGAAGCATCGCAGTGCCAGACTCAGTACTGCAGGTGAACCTGCTACTAGAGGTGCCAGTGAGGGCACTGAGCACTCAAGTAGAGTGCGTGGACGTAAGAAGTGATGTTGAGGGCTACAGGGGACCACCTCTACATGTAGAAATAATGTCATGCTATGATGCTAATAGTGTGACACTGTTAATAGTTCATGCCTGCCCATTGTGAATAGCTATGTTCTAATGACACATTGTTTACATGAAGTCAAGGTAATAAAGATGCTAACTACTGAAATACATAGTTCGATGGCATCTGTCGCTGTACACGTCTTTGCCTGCCTTCTGCTGCACTGGTCCTGTCTGCTGGTAGAAGGGGTGGTAAGGGATCATCATCCTCATCTGAGTCTGTCTCCGTGAGTTCCATTGGTATGCCCTTTGTGGTTGCTATGTTGTGCAGGATGGCACGTGGCCACAATTTTTCATGTTGTCTCAGGGCATTACTTTAGTGCACCTCCACTCCTATGGATGCACCCGAAACGGCTCTTCAGCAGCCCAAAAGTGCGCTCCACCATATTGCGGGTAACCCTATGTGCAGCATTGTACCTCCTCTCTGCAGCATTGTACCTCCTCTCTGCTGGAGTGGCAGGGCTCAGGTAGGGCGTTAGCATATAGGTGCGCACTGCATAGGCACTGTCTCCTGAATGCACAGAGAGTAAAATGAATATATTTGCTGTCTGACGTCATGCTTACATCAATGCATTATTCTGAACTATCAAACTACCTAGTAGATATCCTTCCCCAAAATCCCAAGCTAGCAGTCTTGTGTGTATCCCGCTGTGGTGAAGATGTAGGAGTCATGTGTGCTCCCTGGGTATCTGGCCACGAGATCGGTAATGATGTAGGAGGCATTGCATATCACCTGTATGTTCATAGAAAGATGTTTTTTACGGTTGCGATACACATACTCGGTGGCCGATGGTGAACAGATTGCTACATGTGTCCCATCAATGGCACCTAGTACATGTGGGAACTGTGCTATCTGGTAAAAATTAACTTTAGTTTGTTGTAATGCCTGTGGGGTGTTGGGGAATCTTATGTACAGTTGTATTCTGCTCAGCATGGCATTGAGAAATGTGTTTAAAAATCTAGAGAGGGCACTCTGTGATACCCCTCCAGCTGCTGCTATGACCCCTTGATAGCTCCCTGAGGCTAGTAGGTGCAGGGAGCATAATACCTGCACATGGGTGGGAATGCTATTGGTCCTGTGTGTTGTGCGCTGCAGCATGGGTTGTAGCTGAGCTATCAAGTCAAGTATCATGGCTGAGCTTAACCTGTACTTATCATAAATTTCCCCCTCAGTCTGGTTAAAAAGGGTTTTGCGCACTCTGAAAATGCTCTCCTGTCTCCTCCTCTCTCTCCTCAAACCTGGCAAGATCCTCATTCTCCTCGCCATGACGTAGAGTGCAGCCATTGTGGAAGAGGGGCTGAGGCATTCTGGGCCTCTTTATATAGGTTGCACCTGGTTACCACCTGGTTTCAGTTCATGGTAAATTGGATGAGCAAATGGCCAGTCTGGGAATAATCGTAATTTGCAATTTTTTACTACATCGCATTGCGAATCCGTTTTTGCGTGTCGCAATCTGCATCTCACATATAGCTGCACGATTAAGGAGATCGCTATCTGCAATTCGCTATTCTGTGTCACAATTAGCGTTTTGCAAAAAGCGATTCGGTAAATCATATCGCTATTTGCGACCCGCCAACTCGTGTCTCATTTGCAAAAATTCGCTATTTTTGCGATTTCTTATTTTCCCACTGTAAATGCCTTTCATACATCGTAAAACGCATTGTTGCATTCGCAAACGGACATTCGCGCCGTTTGCGAATGCAAAAACGCTTGATACATCTGGCCCCATATCTGTTACAACCTAATTGTTGCACCCAGTAGGTGTTCTGCTTTTGGCAGGTGCAATTTTTCCTTATATTATTATTGGGGTGTATAGTGCCCTGGAACTCTATGGGGCTTGTCATGCCTGATGTTCAAGGCTACTTTCATTATTGTCATTACTTGGTGTAAAGTTTTTACTTTCCACTTAATGCTTGTCAATAACCGCCTCTTAGAGGGTTCTCACTTTTCAATACACATGATTTAAAGATGATACTGTTTAATTTACTCTGTAGAAAAGCTTGTGCTTAAGAGTTGTTCCCTTTATGGTCTTTGCCATACTAGTTTTTCTCACTTGTGAGAATATGGAATTATACTAGCATCTCATATAGGGAACTTGTAATATTAACATTTCCTTGGGAGTGTCAGTATATTGCTTAATCTCGGTTCTTATGAAGAGGTTTCTTTATAAGGATTCTACAGCACTGTACAGTAAACAGTGTCTGTTTACTACGTCCTTTTTGTACTGTCAAATAAGGTAGCTGGTTATCTACACTAATTGTGGTGTACATCTGTTTTACCCATGATACAGTAGTGTCACTTTTTCTACTTTTGGTAATTTGGATACTTTGGAAACAAGAAAGTATCTTCTTGAGGACTTTAAGACTTTCCTTGTTTGGTGTTTAAAAGGTTTTAAATTAGATGACCATCACAGTTTGATGGATTTTCTATACTTTGGTGTAGACATTTGGATGATGTCAACATGTATTTAAATATTATTCTTTTCTTTTCCTGGCTTTTATCAGTTTATCATGGGTCTTCATTGAGGTGTATCTCTCTGTAGCTTCTATTCGGTCTATTGTATAGAATAATTAATATTATTGACTCTTTAGTAGTTCTGCACTTGGCATTTGCATTCAATACTTCCTTCTTCTCAGAAGGGTTTTACCCTCTTCAGGGGTACTACTTCTTCTCTATGAAGATATTTATATCTGTTGTGCTTTAACAGGTTATATGTTAATACCTCATCTAGGTGCAACTGTTTTCAGTGTTTACCTGACTCTAGTTATTGTAGGTTGGGTTCGCACTTTGAGAAGTGTTGTCATAAGATAGAATATACAAAATCGGACCGATTCTTTTTCTTTCAGAATCTTTTAAATTTTCTGGTTTTATGTCATTGACACTTTTTCTAGTTCTTCTATGGATAAATCTTAATCATTATAACAGTCATCCTCGCCTTTGTTTCTGCCACACTACCAATGTCTCTTTTTCATACTTGTTGTTTTATTCAGTTTAAAAAAATAATATATATTCACTTAAAAAAGAAAAGGTTACAGGGACATCATCGTTAGGTTCACATTTTAAACGTACCATACCATACAAATTCACCTGTTATAGTTATCTCAAGTAACTATAACTCATGCCCTATGGTAACTACAACTCACGCCCCCGACATGAACAGTTATCTGAACAATAAATTTACTGCAGATGTTACAGTGACATTATAAATGATGTTATCAAAGATGTCACAAGCGCTGTCATTTATGGGATAATTAGCAGTGCATGGCGAGGGCGCGAGTTATAGTTGCCATAGGGCACGAGTTGTAATTACTTGATATAACTCTAACTATAACAGGTGAATTTCTATGGTTTTGTACGTTTAAAATGTGAGTCTTACTATAACGTCCCTGTAACCTTTGTTTTTTTCCAGTGAATTTCTACTTTTTTTTATTTTTTATGTCAAGTAATTTTCTTTACTATACATTTATGCGGCCACCACCATGCACAGCCTTCGGCTGTGTGTGGCAGCCCTTGGCTGCCGAGCCTGGCCTGTGGCCAGTCCCTGTGGCCAACTCTTATACCAACCATACCCCCATGGCCCATCCTCCCCAGGCGATTTCGGGACCGGGAACCCCATCCCAGGGTCCAGCCTAAATATTTACATTTTTTGGGGGGGGTGGGGTGGTCTACTGTAAGGAAATGCCTCCTTGGCATGGTTACCCCCTGACTTTTTGCCTTTGCTGATGCTATGTTTTGAATTGAAAGTGTGCTGAGGCCTGCTAACCAGGCCCCAGCACCAGTGTTCTTTCCCTAACCTGTACTTTTGTATCCACGATTGGCACACCCTGGCATCCAGATAAGTCCCTTGTATATGGTACCCCTGGTACCAAGGGCCCTGATGCCAAGGAAGGTCTCTAAGGGCTGCAGCATGTCTTATGCCACCCTGGAGACTCCTCACTTAGCACAGACACACTGCTTGCCAGCTTGTGTGTGCTGGTGAGAACAAAACGAGTAAGTCGACATGGCACTCCCCTCAGGGTGCCATGCCAGCCTCTCACTGCCTATGCAGGTATAGATAAGTCACCCCTCTAGTAGGCCTTACAGCCCTAAGGCAGGGTGCACTATACCATAGGTGAGGGCACCAGTGCATGAGCACGGTGCCCCTACAGTGTCTAAGCAATACCTTGGACATTGTAAGTGCAGGGTAGCCATAAGAGTATATGGTCTGGGAGTCTTTTTTACATGAACTCCAGAGCACCATAATGGCTACACTGAAAACTGGGAAGTTTGGTATCAAACTTCTCAGCACAATAAATGCACACTGATGCCAGTGTACATTTTATTGTAAAATGCACCACAGAGGGCACCTTAGAGGTGCCCCCTGAAACCTTAACCGACTATCTGTGTAGGCTGACTGGTTCCAGCAGCCTGCCACAACCGAGACATGTTGCTGGCCCCATGGGGAGAGTGCCTTTGTCACTCTGAGGCCAGTAACAAAGCCTGCACTGGGTGGAGATGCTAACAACTCCCCCAGGCAGGAGCTGTCACACCTGGCGGTGAGCCTCAAAGGCTCACCCCTTTGTGCCAGCACAGCAGGACACTCCAGCTAGTGGAGTTGCCCGCCCCCTCCGGCCACGGCCCCCACTTTTGGCGGCAAGGCCGTAGAAAATAATGAGAAAAACAAGGAGGAGTCACTGACCAGTCAGGACAGCCCCTAAGGTGTCCTGAGCTGAAGTGACTCTAACTTTTAGAAATCCTCCATCTTGCAGATGGAGGATTCCCCCAATAGGATTAGGGATGTGACCCCCTCCCCTTGGGAGGAGGCACAAAGAGGGTGTACCCACCCTCAGGGCTAGTAGCCATTGGCTACTAACCCCCCAGACCTAAACACGCCCTTAAATTTAGTATTTAAGGGCTCCCCTGAACCTAAGAATTTAGATTCCTGCAACTAACAAGAAGAAGAGGACTGCTGAGCTGAAAAACCCCTGCCGAGGAAGAACAGAAGACACCAACTGCTTTGGCCCCAGACTTACCGGCCTGTCTCCTGCCTTCCAAAGAAACCTGCTCCAGCGACGCTTTCCAAGGGACCAGCGACCTCTGAATCCTCTGAGGACTGCCCTGCTTCAAGAAAGACAAGAAACTCCAGAGGACAGCGGCACTGCTCCAAAAGAACTGCAACTTTGTTTCAAGGAACAGATTTAAAGACCCCTGCAAATCCCCGCAAGAAGCGTGAGACTTGCAACACTGCACCCGGCGACCCCGACTCGACTGGTGGAGAACCAACACCTCAGGGAGGACCCTCCGGCGACTGCAAGACTGTGAGTAACCAAAGTTGTCCCCCCTGAGCCCCCACAGCGACGCCTGCAGAGGGAATCCCGAGGCTCCCCCTGACCGCAACTGCCTGAACTCCATTTCCCGACGGCTGGAAAAGACCCTGCACCCGCAGCCCCCAGCACCTAAAGGAACGGAACTCCTGTGCAGGAGTGACCCCCAGGAGGACCTCTCCCTTGCCCAGGTGGTGGCTACCCCGAGGAGCCCCCCCCCTTGCCTGCCTGCATCGCTGAAGAGACCCCTTGGTCTCTCATAGGAAACCATTGAAAACCCGACGCGTGTTTGCACACTGCACCCGGCCGCCCCCGCGCTGCTGAGGGTGTACTTTTTGTGCTGACTTGTGTCCCCCCCGGTGCCCTACAAAACCCCCCTGGTCTGCCCTCCGAAGACGCGGGTACTTACCTGCCGGCAGACTGGAACCGGGGCACCCCCTTCTCTCCATTGAAGCCTATGTGTTTTGGGCACCTCTTTGACCTCTGCACCTGACCGGCCCTGAGCTGCTGGTGTGGTGACTTTGGGGTTGCTCTGAACCCCCAACGGTGGGCTACCTTGGACCAAGAACTAAAACCTGTAAGTGACTTACTTACCTGTGAAACCTAACAATACTTTACCTCCCCCAGGAACTGTGAAAATTGCACTGTCCACTTTTAAAACAGCTTATTGTGTTTTATGTAAAAAGTATACATGCTAATGTAATGATTCAAAGTTCCTAAAGTACTTACCTGCAATACCTTTCAAATGAGATATTACATGTAGAATTTGAACCTGTGGTTCTTAAAATAAACTAAGAAAAGATATTTTTCTATAACAAAACCTATTGGCTGGATTTGTCTCTGAGTGTGTGTTCCTCATTTATTGCCTGTGTGTATGTACAACAAATGCTTAACACTACTCCTTTGATAAGCCTACTGCTCGACCACACTACCACAAAATAGAGCATTAGTATTATCTCTTTTTGCCACTATCTTACCTCTAAGGGGAACCCTTGGACTCTGTGCATGCTATTCCTTACTTTGAAATAGCACATACAGAGCCAACTTCCTACATCTAGATATAACAACAAATCGATATATCTTCACCAGTTCATTTGGAAATACTGTTGTATGGTCATGATTAGTGTTTCTTACCCATGTTTTCTTCGTCTTCATTACTTTAATTGTTGTGGTTCTTTCCACAGTACTTTTGGGGAGCTAATGCATGGGTTTAGATCCCTGTAAGGGAGCAAATAGCTTAATATTCATTTTGTTAGTTTGCCTTTAATACTGATTGGTCATGTGAACTTGGATTTCTTTATTCCACGTTTTTGAATGTTTATGACTCCTTATCTGTGGTTCCTCCCCCAAATTTTACGTCTTGAAATATGTTAGGGCTCACCTACATTGTTTTGACTCCGTCGTCTTTTTTAATTATTCTAGACCGGATTTGTTCTAATGACAGATTTTAAAGGTATTAATCATGATGATGCTATCTCCATGCTATTAATTTTTTTTTTACTTTTTATTACTGTGGCCATTTACACAGTTCTTTCACTGATTGTCCGGTCTTCTTCTCTTGTTCTAGACTGGTACTTAAATACTTTTTTGGGAGATCTCAGTTCACATTTCCTCCTCCTGGGTTTCTATGACTTTGGTGTCCGATGCCTAAGTAAGGAATCTGCGGCTTGATGTCTCTATCAGATGAACAAGTTACTTACTTTGGTCAATGCATTATCTAGTAGAGACAGGCTCTAACCACAGATTCCTTAACGATTCTCCCTGCTCTGCAAGCGTAGTTCTCTTTGGTCTCAGAAGATTTTGTTATAGAAATTAACACCTTCAATTGAGAATGCAATGATTATTTGACACGGGTGTCTTTTGTGCTACCATGCTATTTCAAAGGGCAGTTTCTTGTGTGACTCTACACTCGGAGCGTGTAATATAGTCACAGAAGAAACTAACGTCGACAAGGGGGTTATTTAGACTCTGCTAACATCACACCTGGTGAATGACGTCGACACGGAGTCGTGCGATGCCCATTTCCGATGCGTATGTGTACTATGGGAAAAAGGCTTCTGGATCCAGGCTCGCATCTGGGGAAGATATTCTCAAGTAAGGAATTTGTGGCTAGATCCTGTCTCTACCATTTAATGCGTTAACGAAGGTCAGTAACTTGTTCTTCACTCCCACTTGTTTGAATGAATATGTGAGCCTGCCTTATTCTCTATCGAAGTAAATTGTGGAGGGTAGTTACTGATCTAGTGTCTTCCTTGTACAACAAGGTAGTAGTTCTGTGCCTAATCGGTACCCACAGTCTTAATCATTCAGATTACCTCAGTACAGTGGTATCTACTGCGTATCCCTAAGTCAAGGAAAGGTGTCTGTCATGGGAAACTCATTGGCTTACTCTAACCACTCTATTCATGGCCAGATCAAGGACAATGGCATCTTGAGAATTATGTCACAATTATGCAAGATCGAGGATATGCAAATTTGTCATGCCTTCTGCTTCCCGATTCTTTGTAGGATATCTACAAAGCCAAAAAATCAAGATCGGAAAGGTATTAGAATGCTTTACATAGACCAGTTGCAAAGGATACCGTATCATCTTTGAACTAAGCATTTGATAGGTCAAAACAAGTAACAACATTTGCAGTAAAAATCCTAATGAAAAGAGGCAAAAAATAGGTTACCTTTGAAAATGGGCATATAATGTTAAAGATGTTCCAAGGTGTGATCCAAACATATTTTCATATGAAAATGTGCAGGTACTTTCCAAACTTTCAGAAACAACAATAAGCTGTAACACACCTCAGCCATGAGCCGAAACCATTCATACACCAGCAGCTCCGCTAGCCAACAATGAAGTTACTCCCTCCACATGTCTGCTCTTTTTATTGATCTCTTGTACATTCTTGTTAAATTTGCTGCCTTTGCACTGTGTGTCCGTTTGGCCGCTATTACAGAAATAAATTTTTGTATGTGAATGTTTTATTGGTAATCTTGCTTCAGTGTAAATAAAATATTCCCTTCATTCTTTCAGTGGTTTAACTTGAATTCTCTCTTGACGGGTCCAGAGTTAATATCAGATACTTACCTTGCACTTTTCTTGGCCCAGCTACAACAAGAAGGTAATATGAAAACTGTACTGCTAAAAAAACAGGAATCAGAATAAAGTATTGCCATCCCTTTGGTTATATTTGAAATCAGACATGATGTATTGCAAATCTAGAGATGATCTCGATGGAACATTAAGCTTTGTAAACTGTGCCGACAGCTACTCATTGTGCCTGCAATCATACCTGCTAGGTATACCTAACTTAAAAGTCCAGTAAAACACATCTACAGGAAAGCGTCCATATCAGTGGGTGCTCACTAAAGAACCACAAATCTACAAAATGTTGATAAACTGCTTTTTACTTGGAAGTAGGAACCCCACCAGTGAAGGTCAATAATTTCATTGTATCCCATCTAGAGATGACCCTACTATGTTCTAGTTTCATATTCTATCCTGAACATGGGAACACAAGTAAAGAAAGCACAACATACCCTTCTAGCTATATCGAAAAAGTAGAACACAAAAAAAGCACAAACTAAAGAAAGAGAAACTAACTTAATACATGTTAAATATTACTTAGACATTTTTGACATCCTGCACACCATATATCTAAAATAGTTAGCCCAACAGCCTACACAATCTTTCCTAACTAATAATTTATATAATCCCTCAACCATGTTAGCAACCTCCTGAATCGAGAGACATCCTTTGCGTTAAAGTCATCCATAACTTGACCCATCTTAACTTTAGAACTATCCCTTCTATCTTGCTATTCCTGACCGCCTTCAAATATCCATTTCTACATTTGCAACCTTTCTTTTCTTATTGACTGTGGTGAGGGGTACCATAAAAGCCAGCTGCCCTTTCTTCACACATCTTGGGACCTGATTTAGAGCTCGGGACGGGTTACTCAGTCATAAACCTAAATGATATCCTGTTTGCCATATTAGAAATGCATTATATCAAGCAGCACTTGTAATAAGGCAGACAGGATATTTTTCACATTTGTGATGGAGTATCCCATTCCCCAAACTCTAAATCAGGCCCTTGGTTTCTTCTGTAGCACGTCATCTCCAATTTCTTTATTTTTACTTTTTTTTTTTTTTTTTTTTTTTTTTTTTTAAAGTAAAGGTTGTTTAATTGTATGATTTGTCCGTCTCTTAGTGCTTTTTAATCCTACCTCAGTCCTTATTTGGTAAACTTCCCCTCCTTTTACCCATTCCTAACCAGATTTGGTTGAAGATAGGCCCCGTTATTCTACCTTTCAAGCAGGCAAAAGGGGAAACGCAAGGGATGGGATGGATGCGGTGGGGATTAGAGTGTCACAGTTTTTTCTTAAGACAGTCTGCTTGCCGCTGCCCTTTGTGCACTACTTTTCACAATTCTGTTCATTCTCTCTGCTGATCCAGGCTTGTCGTGAATATAGGGCTGTCTTGTGACGTGCATCACCAACATCACTCCAAAACTCCATTTTAATGGTCTTTGGTATGCCGCTCTTTGTGAATTCATTCTTTAAAAACTCCAAAACTACGCTAAGAGTCACAGAACACACACACTTCACTGTGGCCCATTAAGGTTTGTAGCCATCTACCACCACTATAAATCTGAGGCAAAGAGCAAATCGGATGGTCTAACTTTATTCATTCTTAGTTTGAACCCCAGCTGATATGGGACATTGACCGGAAATCCTGAGAATTCCCAACACTTCTGATTTGCCACAGCTCTCACATTGCAGGTAATCACTCACTGACTTCTCACCTATGCCTTCCATTACGGGCCATCACTAGCTCTCACTTACTCTGCTCTTTTTCAGATTCTTCCCTAAATGCCTGCTCTATGCAAGATTAACTATTGTTTCTCTCATTTCCAAAGGTAGAACCTTCCTCAACACAATTCAGTAATATGTAACTCATCTTTAACTTTAATAAACTCTTTACTATATGATACTTAATTTTTGGCCAGCCACAAATACATTCAGTAGTTTGTGTTGTAGGGCTGCTAAACCAACACACGGTGACAAAGTGCTGCGGAATAATTTTCATTTACAAAAAAATATCCCGTACAACACCATAGTACAACAGAAAAAGTCAATCGGCCAAAACAAGTTGATGGTTTAAGAGAAGGTGAACAGGCTGAGAGTAGTGAATTTATAGGAAAGAGAAGGATGCAGAAATTGTAGGACAATGATCAACCTGTGTCAGATGGAAACTCAGACATGTGCAGGTCTGAGGAAGGTGCAGTTGAAGCAGGTGTTATGTGAAACTTCAGCAAAGATGAAGATAATAAATGAATGAAAGAAAATATTTATAAAGCACAAAAAATACCCGAGGGTGACTAGGCACCAAGCAGGAATTAAAGAAGGAGAGCAACCACCCCTAACCATTATTTTAATGAAAAGCCAGGTCTGTAAAGATTTTCTAAAAAGAGACAGTGAGGCGGCAGACTATACCAACAGGAAGCTGATTCCAATGAGAGGCCGTGAATCTCAAAAAGCTTCTGCCGCCCCAGGAGGAGCATTTAAAGGGAGGCACCACCAAATTTATGGCAGAAGCAGGACATAAGATTCTTCCTGGAACGTATCTTCTCAACTTTTGTTTGAAATAGCTGGGTCCCCGCGCATTAAGGTTCTTATAGGCTAGACATAGTGCTTTAAAAACAATCCGTTGTTTTACTGGCAACCATTGTAACTTACTGATGGCCTTTTTTGCAGACTGCCTTTTAGGGATTGATCGCAGAAACCTTGCAGCTTCATTTTGCACAGTTTGAAGTTTGGTCAGAGATTTCTTAGCCAGACCGAGATACAAACTGTTGCAGTAATCTAGTCTGGCCAAAACGAGGGCAATGACAACTGTTTTTAACAAGGCAAAAGTTATGTACCTCCTAATTTTATTGACCAGTCTTATCGATTGAAAAGAAGAGGAAGTGACCTTGTTCACTTGGCTTTTGTGATTCAAGTCACGATCCAGGATAACCCCAAGATTTCCCTCCTTATCAACACGGGTAGGGACCATCCCCAGATCCCACGGGGGACCAAAAAGACACCTTGTTGCCAAACAAGATAACCTCAGTTTCTGATGAGTTAAGTTTGAGGCAGCTTTGGTCCAGCCATTTGCTAACCTCACTCATGCTGTTTCTGAAAAGCTCGCTAGAGCGAATATCACCTTTGGCAGTGGAGACCACGATCTGTGTGTTGTCGGCATATGAAGCCAATGCAGATCCAAAGGATTTGATAAGAGCGGCCAGTGGAGAGACATACAGATTAAACGGCGTAAGGCTCAGAAAAGAGCCCTGCGTCACTCCACATGGCAAAGTATACAGCTCTGAGGTGAAGTCTCCTAATGCTGCAGATTGAAGATGACCAGAAGGAAAGGACTGTAATAGCATAGCGGCCTGACCAGCAATCCCCATGCTGCAGATCCTATCCATTAGCATTCGTGGTTTACAGTATCAAAAGCCACTGAAAGGACTAAGAGGATCAAAACCCTCCTCCATCCAGGGCAAGTCTGATTTTTTCAGTGGCCACCAATTAGGCTGATTATGTACTATGGCCTTTCCTAAAGCCAAATTGTGTGTCATTAAGAAGATGCTGATTTTCAATAAAGCAACTAAGTTGGTCATTCATCACTTTTTCCACCAGTTTTGCCAGAAGTGGGAGCTGAGAGATGGGGCAATAGTTGTTTGATTTTAGCATATTGAAGTTACTTTTTCAGTAGAGGAAGAAACAAGGCCTGCTTCCAAGCAGTAGGAAAAAAACCCTGAGTGAAACACGGCAGTGAATATATTGACTAAATGTGACACTAACATTTTTTAGGCCATTTGCCAGATTATACGATCCTGTGGAAAGCCAGAGGTAATGCCCAACATGATTTTTTGTGACTGAACCCAAGATGGAACCTTAAACTGCTCCAGATGGCCTCTTGTCTCTAGAGATACGCTAGGCGGGTTGCCTTGACAGGCCCCATCCTAACCCAAGTGAGTAAATTGGTAAAAAATAGTAATAACCTTCTCTTGAAAAAAGCAGGTTAAAGAATTACAAAAAACGTAATTATTGACTGCTAAGAAAACCTGAGAAGTTATAGTTAATTATTTTTTTTTATAGCCCTGTAAAGGGTTTTGTTAGAATCGCCTGCCAGTCTAATTTGTTTGGAAAAATGATTAGATTTGTTCACGAAGGATAACTTTTTATATTCTGTTAAGCAGTCTTTATAGTTAGTTTTTTCATTAGCATCATAGTTCTTGCACCGTTTCCTTCCCTGCCTTCTACAGCCTTGTTTCCGTGCCCTCAAAGATTAATTAAACCATGGCTTGAGACTGCTTCTTGTTGTTATTAGTCCTGTTAGTTACTGGGGTTATGACATTGAGGGCAGCGGTAATCCAATTTGGGTTAGATAAGGCTAAGTTGAGAGTGAGAAAAAGAAACCGGGAACTATTAAATCCAATGTAATGAATAATCTTTGTCTGGTTTTGGAAGATTGTTAGAGCTTAACAGCACTACTCATCTGGTAAGAGATGTGTAGTGCTGCTAATTATACAAATTGTTCTTGGTTATTAAGCACAGTTGTTATTCTGTAACCTTTACAGCATGATAACTGCAAATTAATGCAAGTAGTTGGTCCTTCCATGGCTATGAGAACAAAGCCATGTTTTGGCTTTGCTTTGAATCTAGTACTTTCCTTACCTAAGCATGTGCTTCTCTGCATTAGTTCATATTCCGTACAAACTGACTAAAGAGTGGACCTGGGGATGATGGGAGATTGTTATGAAGTGGACGTAAGTTATTATAAGAGAAACTTTGGTAATAGATAGACACATGGTCCTAAATTAGAATGTTATTATTTCAGGGGTACTTATTAATTGTTTTTAAATCATACAATTTGAAGCATTTGACAGCATTAAAAAAATATCACTATTACACAGTTTTTAAGCTTTATAAACGTGAAAAACATCTGTTAAAAAGGAGTCTGAATTTCCCTGCTGGACACCCCCACTCCTCCTTTTTAGGTCTTACCTACCAGACAGCTTTAGGGGTCTGTAGGCTAAAGCCACACATTGGCCTTACCAAAACTGTATGATGTTAGTATGATGGGGCTCATCGTCTGCAGCACCCGTAAGCTTTACTTTAGAGTATAAAAGGTGTGTTTTAAAACTAAACTGAAACCAAATGTTTATCTAAACCTGCTTCTTAAATTGCACTTTGTCTCCTCTCTTGAATGGTAGAATGCACCTTTTACAACGTTTCTAAGATAAGAGAGGGACTTCTCCTTTGCCTATCAAAGGAGGGTTGGTAGAAATGGTGTTCCTTATAGAGCAAGTTTTAGGATGAGTATTCAACTTTGTGCTTTTTGACTGTTTAAAGTAAAGTAGACTGTGAGCAGGCTTAAAGCATTCTTTCTCGTCTTTCTTCCACCAGATATGGCTACAAAGTCAGAGAAGATGGCACATGTTTTGTAAAACTAATTTATGTTCTGGCCTAGGATGGTTCTCTGTTTTATTAGAGAGTTAGACTTGAATTGTGTTTACTGTTTATTGTATCTGTTGTATCTAAACATACCCTTAATGTTTGGGATACTGAAAGAATGGGTCTCTATACCTCCTTGTGTTCTTTGTTTTTTTCGATCCATGTGCATGATGTGTTTTTTGTTATTCTGTGTTCTTGTATAGCTTATGTTTGATTGTAGTTGGAAATCTGAGATTGATGTATTATATCCTCCCTAGGTTATTCTATATTTGTCATTAAGGGTAACCTCCCTGATTGTGAGGCAGACCAGTTATTACAGATGATTCGTGTACATCAAGCTCAGCGACCAAAATTGATAGGGGAGGAGATGGCACAATCAAAAGATCAGAGGTAAGGTTAATAATAAAAAGTATTTGGTGACTTGTGCAGACAAATGTGCCACTCCTGTTCACATAAGTAGTAATACATCATCTGGTGTATGTTTTATGAAGGTCATGCAGTTCTTCTGGAGAGCAATGTAGCAAGGTTGTAATACCTTTAAAATGCTGGAATCCAAGCTCTTCTGAGATTGAGGAAGATTAACCACATCTTAAAAAGTTTGTACCAGCTTTATTTGATTCCAGATTGCCAGTCGTATAGCTTTAAGGCCATAAATATAATGCATCACATTTTCTATATTCTGATGCTCACTTTAATCAGGTGTTTCATCTTCTATAGACCACAATGTTTTTTGAGTTCTGTAGACTCCCTGAGTTTTGTCCTCCATATGTTCAAGCAAAAAAAAAAAAAAAAAGAGGTTTTAAAGCCTTTCACGTGCAAAGAGTAATGCTGTGGAACTCAGTGCCACTCCATCTTTGCGGTAAACCATCATACCTTAAATTTCATGAGAGAGTTAAACCTGGCTGTTCACTCAGTAACATGTTAAGTTCTAGGGTGAGCTTAATAAAAAGCACAAACATGAAGAAATCATTGAAATAAATGTTTAGTTCTAGAAATATGATCTAATTTTAGCCTGTGAGCAAATAGGCTAGGGCACACCGCTGACTGTGGCAGCAGCACAGGAGAAGGATCACACTGTGAAAACGCAGAACAAAGTTGCTCCCACCCCTAGGCTCTTTTATTTATATTAGCCATTTATAGCCTTAAAGGCAATATAAAAACCACTGAGAGAAAACCATGGATCTTAAAAAAAAAAAAAAAACAGTTTTTTCTAAAAAGTGGACGTTTTGTAGAGACCGTGTTTGCCATATTGTTTTGCCCACAAAATTAGATAGGGACACACACGCTTTAGCTCTCTAAAATTAGCCCACTATTCCAACTATGAAAAAATGTAACACGCCCACAAGCAAAATATGGGGAGCAAAATATCTGCTTTTTATTTAAACATATAATGTTTGTCTGGT
The DNA here is from genome assembly GCF_031143425.1 of Pleurodeles waltl. Classification (NCBI taxonomy): domain Eukaryota; kingdom Metazoa; phylum Chordata; class Amphibia; order Caudata; family Salamandridae; genus Pleurodeles; species Pleurodeles waltl. The sequence goes on along the minus strand of NC_090448.1, from coordinate 881,621,776 downwards.
AATTTCTGATCAGTGGCCAGTGCAGCAATGTAATAGGAAGAGGAAGGCTACTGTTGATCTCTGTTCTAAAGACGACCTTCAAGGTAAAATTGTATATCTTTTTAATTTGAATTACAGACTGATGACACCTATGGATTACAACAAAAATACCCAAAATATATGTTCCAAATACATATTTAAGACACCTATTGTACTCAAAAATGAAAATTCATAGCACATGTGGACATTCTAATTGGTTTTGGTTTCAACACACACATACATCCTGCCATAAACGTACCTACGGACCACTCCCATCTAAAACACGATCACACCACCCTCCTTCCACTCCTCTTTTTAAGCAACAAAACGTAACTTGACTGTACTAAAGTAAATGGAGACAACCTATCTTTTGGTAGCTCTGGAGTCCCTTTTATTAGCCCTCAGTGGGCCATGGCAGACTGTTCCACGTTATAATTAAGGAAGCCTAAAATCAGATGTAAAGTGTGTAGCTAGGCCTTGAATAGGACACTATCTTAAACCAATAGTGAGCAGTGCCCACTGAGGCATTTCAGAGAAGAATGTGATAGACAGAGAAGGCTTTACATTTGTATTGTCTTCTTGGCGAGCCATGAGGTCACTGCTCAGCACTGATGTGCTCCACGTAACAATAGAAAGTGCAATGAATGCCTACAATAGGTCTTTCCCTCAGTATTTCCCAGGTTCCTCAGAATGTTGTGCTGTTGGGGTAGTAATTAAATACTGCTGACATGATTAGCTATAAAATAGAATGCTATGCATATTCTAGATTTGCATGTGCAATTTCCTTTCATCACGGATATTTCAGGGAAAATTAAAAATAGAATCAGTATAACTGATAGTAAAGGATGTGAAGGAAGGGTAGGACATGAGGTCAATTATCACCCATGTCTTTACAGCTGTCATGGAAGACTCAGAGAAGTTAATACTCTCTGTGATAAGTGATAGAATGAATACTGATATTAATGCTTGCTTGTGTTTTTTTAGCTTTCTACTGCAGTTTTGATGCTTAGTGCCATTATAAAAACACTTGTTATATTAACCCAACTTGGTAGTACTTGGCAGTACTCATCTTAAGAGCCACAAATGGATGCAAGACTTGAACGCCTCACCGTGATTCAAACATCTGTTCCGCATCATAAATCTGAACACTGAACCTTTAAACCTACTGAGCTATCTTACTGGCTTATTCTAGAGAAAGAATCAAAGGTAAAAGGCACCATGTCACCTGTTGCAAATTTGTATTGCTTGTTTATAGTAAATAGTAAATATGTGCTGAATTGAAAGTGTTTCATTAGAGAAAAGAATACTGATTCAAAGGCAGAAAAGCCCAAGAAGGATTTTGTGAAGTAGGACATTAGTAATATGTAATATGTGAGTTCGTAAGCAGTGCATGGTGAGGACGCAAGTTATAGGTAACTCTGCTAACTATAACTGGTGAATTTCTGTGTTTTAGTTCTGGGAGGGGTGGGGGGTCCATGCATCTCCCTCCCATATGCATTAATTTCTGTCCCGGGGATTGGCTCCCTGGGGCCTGTCATGCCTGGAGGCAGATATCCTTACAGCCCCACCCTCCCCTTATACATTAATTTCAGCCCCAGAGATGTACTCCTGGGTGCCTATGAAGGCTAGGTTAGGGGAGGGGGATCCGCATGTAATAAACATTTTTTTTTTCTTTTCTTTTAAATGATCCTGCAGGATTCCAACATTTTTTGTTGATTTTCCCCACAATGGGGACCCGGCGCTTCTGCCCACTTGCAGCGGTATTATATGGTGGGCTAGGGAAGTCCTAATCAATCCTCACCAACAGTTTCTTCATGTTAAAAGAACAGCCAAGATTTCCAGAGTAGGGTGATTTATTTCATGTCTTCCATCTGACGCATTTCGGCCTCGCAGGGCTCTTGACCCATGAGAAAGTCTGTGAGGTCGTAGGACATTTATTTATTTACTGTATTTATATATATATATATATATATTTTTTTTTACACAGCGTTCTAGTTAGGTTCTGAATTTCCTTGCATAAAACCATAGAAATTCAGCAGTTCTAGTTAGTTTTTTCAAGTAATTGTAACTCACGCTTAAAGGTAACTATAACACGCGCCCCTGATTTGCACAGTTTTTCTTCAATAATTGAACTGATGTTTCATTGATCTTTTTATTGATGTTTTAAAAGTTGTTGTGAGTGCTGCAAGATCTGGGTTAATTAGCAGTGCATGTCAAGGACACGAGTTATAGTTACCTTAGGGTGAGAGTTACAGATACTTGAAATAACTCTTAAGTGCTGAATTTCTGTTGTTTTGTGCGAGTAAATTCAGAACCTAATTATAACGCCCCTGAAACCTTTTTTTTTTTTTTTAAGTGAATGGCAATTATATGTTTAAAAAAAAAATCCTATTTCCTAACTATAATGACCTTGTAACCCTTGTTTTTTTCAGTGATTTTCTATGGATTGTTTTTTACGTAATTTTAATTACAATACGTTAATCCAACCAACGACCATGCGCAGCAGGGCTTGACTACAGGGTCTGTCTCGCTGGGTGTTAGAATAGGTGTGAGAGGGACTACGTAGGTATGGGAGTGCCTGAGTGGTTCTGTGAGTGGGTGCATTAGTCTCTGAGTGGGTCGGTGATAGATGCACTAGAGTCTGAGTCGGGTAGTGGGTGCTTGAGTGTCTGAGTAAGTCTGTGAGTGGGAACATGAGTCTGAGTGCATCTGTGAGTGAGTGCATGAATTTCACAGTGGGTCTATGATTGAGTACATGAGTCTCTGAGTGGGGGTGTGAGAGTCTGTGTGGGTTTGTTAGTAGCTGTGTGAGTGACTGCCACAGATGGATCCCACCTGCCCCTTTATCCTACAAGAGTCGACAGCTTTGTACAAAATATCTACCCAAGTCTAGTTCTTTCTGCCTCCTTGGGTAAATGTCCGGTGTGCGTTCTGCACTACAGCTGTGTAATGGACCACAAGGAAATGCCACAAATGACCATGTGTGCGTTTTGGCAACATGATTGTTCCTGGTGTGTCTTTCTCTAGAATTCTTTGATAACACTAATCCTCCTATAGAGAGGCCAACAAGACTACAAAGACGTAAATCTCCACCAAACCAGGGTCCTTCTTTTTATCCATATGACATAAGTACTTCTTTGTTTTTGTGACAATGTCCTCATATTCCTCGGCATTAAGAATGCACCACCAAAATCGTCGGGAAACGCACTGGGAGGCCCTTTGGTAAGCTGTCCATCATCCTGGCAAAATGTGTGAAGACCTTTGCATACTACTAAGGTGGACAGTGTGGGGCCAAACAGGTGAAACGTCCAGGTGATTTACACGTTTGCACACCCGTAGCATTTTAAAGGGAGAACCATGGACTCTGCTCTCACCAGGAGAGGACAAGAAATAACTCACTTGTCACAGTCACATACAGATTGCGCTTCAAGTGATCATTGATGCTTTTACCTTCACAAAGGATTTTATATTATGATGGGGGATGGCACGCGGTCCCCCTACCTGGGCTGATATCGGACCCCCTGGGGCCCGGTCTTCATTCAATAGGGGAGGGGAGCCTTGCGGCCAATCTCAGCCATGACACCTAGGTGCTCCCCAGGGCACCCAGTTAGCAGTGTTGGGGATCGTAGGGGTAGCCGGCTTTACTGTCACAGACAGGGAGCTGCTAAACGAGCAGCTCCCTGTCTCTGAGAGCAAGGAAACCAACTTAAACTCCGCTCCCAGCAAGCTAGAGCTGTTTGACAGCTCTTGCTTGCTGGGAGCGTAGTTGTGTTTGCTCTGTCTTGGCGGGAGCTGCCAAAACTCTTGCCAAGCCAGAGCAAACAGCTATGTCCCGTGGGTGGGCACCCCGGGACATAGCAGGAGCCTGCCCTTGGGGGCAGTGGTCCCAGGGCCATTTTTGGCTCCAGGACAGGGGTTGCAAGGCCCCCCTTCTGTCTTCCACAAGCCAGACCCCTACCCCACCACTGCCAAACATCCTATGTATTGTGGGGACTCAGAGATGACCTATACAGAGCACATCGTGCAGGGAGTTATGGGCAAAAATGTTTGGTGAAAGGAATGGCCCGCAAAGCGAATATTGTAGTATCTTGATTGTAATGGTCAATACAGCCTCTAGAGGATACCATCATAAAAATAGCATTTGTAAGAAACATGGTCATGTAACCATTCAGCGAATATTGTGGTATCAGCTCTCCTGCTGTGCCAGGAGAGACGCTTTATGGATTTATGTGGTTTTTTTTTCTGTTAAATGCTCTAGTTTTTATGTTTTTCAACTGCTCAACTTAAGTGATACTCATGTAAAGCACTCATCAGATCGAGGTTGCACTGTATGAAACTTCACTTAGTCATGTAAAGCGCTCTTCTGACCGAGATTTCGCTATATGAAACTTCACAGCCTCTTGTAAAGCCCTCCTCCTGTAGAGTTTGCGCTATATTGACCATTAAAAAAACTGAAAAAAAAAAACTCCAGCTCGCAGCCTTTGTGGGTAGACACCACAAAGAAACAGCAGCATGGCCAAAACAAGAAGAGGAAGAAATAACATATGGCAACGTAGCGAAATGGCAAGGCAAAAGAAAGAGTAGTGCGCCACACTGAGGTATTTGGCCAGTTGTGCAATAATCCATGTAACAGGGTCAGTCTCCAGGCGGTAACAAAGCAGCCTCAAGGAGGGACAAGCCTAAAGCATTTACTTACGAAATCAAGGGAATTTTGAAAGGCAGGCCAAGGAACGAATGAACATGATGGGCGTGCTGGAAGTCCGCAGATGTAGATTACAAAATGTCGAGAGAAAGCGCTTGCGCGCTGCCTAGGCTCGCATAAAAAAAGCTAAACAGTAGCACTAGATACATTGATTATTTATGCCGATTAATTTGATTAACCAGTCGCATAACTTGGCCTTCCACTGCCGCATACACTGTGCTATTAAAATTGAGTTAGCAGAGCAAAAATCACCTTTTCGAGCAGAACTTTTTAGGTCAAGCAGACATTAGGTATTTTATCTAAACTTTCTTTATTGGAAGCCCGTCCCACCACCTCACCCCCCTTGCAGCTGTACTACGTATGGCAGTTGGTGAGCATTTGCGTTGATTTTTGGGACTTAATTTACACGCTCTTCTCCAGTGGAATGCTGATAAATCTGTGCTCTCCAAAACATAAAGTGGGATCTGAGGGTGGTGTGCCTCCCTGGGCCGCCATAAAGTATGAAATATGTATTTTCCAGAGTACCTCAGACTGTTGCGCTTTACCGCCTTTTCCCCATGCATTAGTGTAAGTGAGCATGAACAGGCCTCTCTTCATCAAAAGCTCATGCTGTGAATCAGAAGTAAACTTATTTCCCAGCAATCAACAGAAATTTTAGAGGGGAGTTGGCTTCCGTCCACTTGGGTTCTTCCACCAATAAAAGGTCAAATGTTTATAGTTGTGTTAAAAATATGCAGACCCAATATTGTTCTGGGGCTCTGAGGTGAGGTATCTAATTGACGGGCTGTGGCATGGGGTTTAGTGCATCAATCAGTGCATATTGGAGTGGACTGTATTGCCCACTTTTATTTTTCCACACCATGGCAGCTCTCCACATAGAACAATAAAATCACAAAGATGAAAACTATTAGGGGCAAAATGTGTCAGCCATTGCTGAAAATCTTTGAGAGAGGTATCATTTTGTTGACAGTCAAATTTAAAGTGGCTACGCCAATAAAATGATTACTGAATTGTTTTAATTAAGTTACTTGCGCTCAGTTATTTTTGCTCTATCCTTAATTGTCTCCTAAAGTGAGCTAAACAGTAAAATCGTGGGAGGAAATGGGGCCCAGTGGTCAGTGCTGCAGAGGTGGAGGTTGGAGCTGGGGAACCAGGCTCGAGTCCTGGGATCCGCCCAACATCCGGTGATTTTTGGCAAATCATTTAAGCTTCCCTTATCTAAAAAATAAATATGACTTTCAGTAATTTAATCTGGTGCTCACGTAAAGCGCACCAATGCCTAAGGTATCTAAAACTGTAAGTTTAGCCAGGTAGATTCTGTGTAGTTTACGGGCAATGAGATGTATTTTCTAGTATGCGTCTTGCTCAGACACTTAATCCTCAATGTCACCATGCCCTCGCTTGGGCTGGCTGAAGACCATTTGAGTAAACTATTTTCTCATGCATTATAAACGGACACACCTCAACTGACATGTAAAGCATGTAAGGGTGCCCATATCCTAAATAAATATATATATTAGTTGCCCTCGACGAGGAGAGAACCCCGCAGCACTACTCATTTTTACTGCAGTTTACAGAGACAAATAAATAAATATTGTTTCTGGAGCCAAGGAGTTGGAACTTCCCTACTATCATGGCGAGAGCAGTTTGGAAAATGTAACTGGTGCTCATGCAGAGCTCTATAATGCCTCAGATGGAGTTTGTTCTTGAAAATGCCATTGCTGCGTGATGTGAAGGGGAGAGACAAACGAGAAAAGTAGTTCGCCCACTCTGAAGTATATGGGTGATCATGCTATAAGCCATGTAACAGGGTCAGCCTCAAGGAGGGACAAATGTAAGGCGTTGAGCAACAACATCAAGGGTTTTTCGAAAGGCAGGCCCAGGAACAAATGTAAGTGATGTGTGTGAGGTGGGTGTGGTTAAGGCCCACAGATAGATACCACGCTGAAAAATCGCTATTGCGCACTGCTACGCTTGACCTAAAAAGGGTGCTTTCTGGACCAAGAGCTACCTTTCTGCCGAAATTGGTGTAATTCCATCCAGTGATTTGGGCTGTAGACCTGTTCAAAAACCCTATTGGAATTAACATGGGAAAAACACGTTTTTGGACTGCCCTTACCCCCACTTTTTTCTCGGCTCCCCCTTGACTGATCACCACAAAACTTTCCAGACAGTAACTGACGTGAGCATCTCATTTTTTGGGAAAAACTTCATTAAGAACCGACACCAAGAAACCAAAGGTTAAAGTAACATTTTAGTTAGATGACTTTTTCAGTGACAACATTAACATTTTGAACTAAAAAACTGAAATTTACCAAGTATAGTTAGTAGTTCTGACTATAACTTGCATCTCGCCATACACTTATTATGACCTCACATTTGACATCACTCATGATGTTCTATGACATCATTTATGACATCTCATTTGGCATCACTGATGACATCATCCAGTGAATGTGTAGGTTTGTTTAATAGTTTACATAGCGGCGGGTAACTAATGTATTAGTTTTCTACATAATATGAGACAGCCTGTGTCCATCTAATGGGTATGTGTTTACAAAACGTATGTGCTCCGATTCCACCATAGGTGTGTAGAGGTATTGAATACATTAAACATCTTTGTTTTGAAGAGCAACTCTGTATGCAGTTGACAGTTGATTTGTATTCATTAAGTTCCACAGAAGGTTTATACTACTGCAGAAAAAGTTTCCAGCAGGGCAAAGATTATTTGTACTATGTACTAAATATTGTAAGCAAAATCATCTTAGCTTAACAATTTGTACTTAACATAGAAGACTGTGTGCAACAGGTGCTAACCCATGTACACATGCATGATTTGCTTCAGAAGATAAGCTGTCTCTAAGGTTTACACCACAGTATGAAGGCTGCAGGTAGTATGATCTTTAGCACCTTCTGACAATGGTTGCATTAAGTAAATAGTTACCCTTTGGACATGTTTTGCAGAGAGTGTACACTGTTTAGTAGATACTTTTTAATACTGTTTGGTGTTTCTCTCATGAGTTTCACTGTCTGCACACACCGTGGTGCAGAGTAAACTCTCCCCATAGAGTGAACACTGTTAACGTTACCCACTTTTCTATTCCTATCCACTTAATTTACCAATGTAGGTTCAGTGACTGTTGGGTTTCATACAGGTAAAGTGTGTCTGAAGTAGGTCATTAGTTATATAACAGGACCTGAGTATCAGGAGGAACTTGGTTTTCCCTGAAGAATTGTATACAGATTGAAAAACATGTGCAGGATAGGTTACTCCTTAATCTGTGATTCGTAGTCAACATGTACTTGGCTACCTATGAAGTATATGTACAGGGTCTGTGTTTCAAATAACTCATTCTTTCTTTACCTATGGGTGCTGTACGTATGATACCAGTAAAGATACTTCATATTAGACTAAGCTATTAAGCACTTACTTTCATAGCTCTAATGTTATACCCGTTTAACCCCTCGGTGCCTGGGACAAGGTGGTTATGTCCTTGGCCGTGGCACTCAGGCACCATGGACATAATCACCCTTTCCTGCACCCGGCCCAGTTGTGGAGCACTAGTGCTCCCCCGTGGGCCTCCCATGATGGGCAGGGATGGAAGGAGAATCGCGTAGCCCTCCCATGCACCCCCCACCCCCCCCAGACATCTGAAAGCATTTCTCTTCCAATCTGGGGATGGGGCAGGCAGAGAGACATGAAAGGAAAGGTTTATCCTGCAGAAATGCCCACTAGACCCCAGGGATTTTTTTTTATTGTAAACATCAAAGGGGAGCGCGACCCCTTGAGCAAGGCTCGCTCCTCTGTGGGTGGGGGGGGGGCAAGTATATTTTAGCCCATTTCTGCCCACTTTGGGGGCAGATCGGGCTATTTTTCTGAGGCCAATCTGCCCCCAAGAGGAGCAGAAACCATTAGACACCAACGATTTCTTTTTTTTGTTTTTTCTTTTTTTTTGTGTGTGCCAATTTCACACAAGGGGAGCGACCTCTTAGGCAAGAGTCACTCCTCTAGGGCAGAAATTTATTTAAGGACATTTCTGCCACCCTTGGGGACAGATCGGGCAATTTCTATTAGGCTGACCTATACGGGGGGCAGAGACCACTTAAGCACCAGGGATTGGTATGTGTGTGTTTTGTTTGGGGGGGGGCAGCCCCTTGGACATGGGTCGCTCCCCATGAGGGCACATTACTGTTGTCCATTTCTGCCATTTCTGTCTCCTTTATTGGCTCTGGGTACCTAAGGTTCTTGATGAACCTACAAGCCCTATATATCCCCGCAACCAGAAGAGTCCAGCAGACGTAACGGTATATTGCTTTCAAAAATCTGCCATAGCAGGAAAAAGGTCTAGAAGAAAATGTGGACAGAAATTGCTTGTTTTTTCACCTCAATTTCAATATTTTTTTATTTTAGCTGTTGCTTTCTGTAGGAAAACCTTGAAGGATCTACACAAATGACCCCTTGCTGAATTCAGAATGTTGTCTACTTTTCAGAAATGTTTAGCTGTCCGGGATCCAGCATTTGTTTCACACCCATTTCTGTCATTAACTGGAAGGAGGCTAAAAGCACAAAAAATAGTAAAAATGGGCTGTGTCCCAGTAAAATTCCACAATTTTGTTGAAAAATGTGGTTTTCTAAATCATGTCTGCCTGTTCCTGAAAGCTGGGAAGATGGTGATTTTTGCACCGCAAACCCTTTGTTGATGCCATTTTCATGGGGAAAAGCAGAAGCTTTCTTCTGCAGCCCTTTTCCCCATTGTTTTTTTTTTTTTTTTTAAACCCAAAATTTTAGCTGTATTTTGGCTAATTTATTGGTCTCCTCCAGGGGAACCCACAAACTCTGGGTACCTCTAGAATCCCTAGGATGTTGTAAAAAAAGGACGCAAATCTGGCGTGGGTAGCTTCTGTGGACAAACAATTATGAAGGCCTACGTGCGTACTGCCCCAAATAGCCAAAAAAAGGCCTGGCATAGGAGGGGGAAATAGGCCTGTCAGTGAAGGGGTTAAAGAGCAATATGTACAAAATAAGCTTGCATGATGTCATCAGATATGTTATCAATTGTCGTTTGCGATGCTATCAGTTATGCCATAAAAGATTAAATTTAACATGTCATGAGTGATGTCATATTTGAGGTCATAAACAGTGCATGGCGGGGACACAGGTTATAGTTGGTGCTGCTAAGTATAAATGGTGAATTTTAGTGAATTTCTGAAGTTTTTTAACCTTTGTTTATTTGTGGAATATATATATATATGTTCGATGGCATGTGTAGCTGCAGATACACATGCTGTGCACATCCCGCCATCTGGTGTTGGGTTTGGAGTGTTACAAGTTGTTTTTCTTCAAAGAAGTCTTTTCGAGTCACGAGACCGAGGGACTCCTCCCATTTCGACTCCATTGCGCATGGGCGCCGACTCCATCTTAGATTGTATTTTTTCCGCCATCGGGTTCGGACGTGTTCCTTTTCGCTCCGTGTTTCGGGTCGGAAAGTTAGTTAGAATCTCGGAAAAATCGTCGGTATTGTTTGCGTTCGGTATCGGGTTAGTTACAACAGATCGACACCGAATTAAGAAGAGCTCCGGTGGCCCTTCGGGGTTTTTTCGATCCCCGTCAGGGTCTGGTCGGCCCGGCCACGTGTCTCTTCAAGGCTGATGGAACGGACCCCATTCCGCTTCTGTCCAAAATGCCATAACAAGTATCCATATACAGATCAACACTTGGTCTGTAACTTGTGTTTGTCACCAGAACACAAGGAGGATACTTGTGAGGCCTGTCGAGCGTTTCGGTCCAGGAAGACACTCAGGGACCGAAGAGCAAGAAGACTGCAAATGGCGTCAGCGCCGACAGGACAAGGGCGTTTCGAGGAGGAGGAAGAAACATTCTCCGTCCAGGATTCGGACTCGGAGGAGATCGATCCCGAAGAAACGCCGAAAACCGTGAGTAAGACGTCAAAACAGATAACTCACGAAAAGACTGCTAAAGCCCAGGGGACGCCACCGCCAACCGGCCATGGCTTAACCCGAAAAATAGGTGACCGTCCATCAGCACCGAAAAAGGGCGAGCTGGTGTCGAAGTCATCCGACTCCGGTCGAGATACAGGCACGCAGCAATCTCGGGCCTGAGAGAGTGGCTCCGAAAAGATTTGGCATCGAGACAGCGGCACCGAAATGGGTCTGCACCGAGAGGGCACAACGCCGAAAGCAAAAAAGATTTCGTCGGAGCCGAAAAAAGCAGCCGAAAAGGTTTCGCTGCCGAAACATCCGGCCTCCGAACCGAAAATTAGTTCCTATTCAGAGGAACAAGGACTGTCCTCACAAATGAAGACACACAGATTTGAACAAGAATTAGAGACAATAGAGCCAGATCACACGCAAAGGCGGCTCTTTATTCAAAAAGATACAGGGCAGATCAGCACTCTTCCTCCAATCAGAATGAAACGAAAACTTGCCTTCCAAGACAAGGACAAGGACAAACAGCCACAAGCAAAAGTGGCTAAACAAGTAACACCACCACCATCCCCACAGCACTCTCCACAACCATCACCGGTAGCCACGCCACCAATGATGCAATCCCCAACTCATACGGGGATGAGTCAAGATGACCCTGATGCATGGGACCTTTACGACGCACCAGTGTCAGATAATAGTCCTCAATGCTATCCAGCGAGACCCTCGCCACCAGAGGATAGTACAGGCTACGTTCAAGTGGTATCAAGGGCAGCAGCATTTCACAATGTCAGCCTTCACTCAGAACCCATTGAAGATGACTTCCTTTTTAATACACTGTCGTCTACGCACAGTCAATAACAAAGTCTGCCGATGTTGCCCGGAATGCTAAAACACTCCAAACAAGTGTTTGAGGAGCCTGTCAAAGGGAGAGCCATTACTCCAAGAGTAGATAAAAAATATAAACCGCCACCAACAGACCCAATGTACACCTTATTGAACACTTACCAAAGGAGTTCCAAAAAAGAGCGCAGCAAGTGGTAGAAGAGGGACAAAATATCTCCAATAATCAAATTCGATCCGCAATGGATGCTGCAGACACAGCTGCTAGAACTGTCAACACAGCAGTAACAATAAGGAGGCATGCATGGCTGCGTACATCAGGATTTAAACCAGAAATACAGCAAGCTGTGCTGAATATGCCATTCAACGGACAGCAGTTGTTTGGGCCGGAGGTGGACACTGCAATAGAAAAACTTAAAAAAGACACTGACACGGCCAAAGCCATGGGCGCACTCTACTCCCCGCAGAGCAGAGGCACATTTCGAAAGACACAATTTCGAGGGGGGTTTCGAGGGCACACCACAGAAGCCACAACCTCACAAACAAAGCCCACTTACCAGAGCCAGTATCAGCGGGGAGGTTTTCGGGGACAATATAGAGGAGGACAGTTTCAAAGAAACAGAGGAAAGTCCCAAAACTCCTCAAAACAAACAGTGACTTCAAGGTCACAAATCCCCAACACATAACACCTGTGGGGGGGAGACTAACCAAGTTTTACACACATTGGGAGGAAATAACAACAGACACTTGGGTCTTAGCAATTATCCAGCATGGTTATTGCATAGAATTTCTCAAATTCCCTCCAAACGTCCCACCGAAAACACACAATATGTCAAAACAACATATAGATCTTCTAGGACTAGAAGTTTAGGCATTGCTACAGAAAGAAGCAATAGAATTAGTACCAAAAGAACAATTAAACACAGGAGTTTACTCACTGTACTTCCTGATACCCAAAAAAAGACAAGAGCCTGAGACCGATGCTAGATCTCAGAACATTAAATACCTACATCAAATCAGACCACTTTCACATGGTTACTCTACAAGACGTAATCCCACTGCTCAAACAACAAGACTACATGACAACACTAGACCTAAAGGATGCATATTTCCATATACCAATACATCCTTCACACAGAAAGTACCTAAGGTTTGTATTCCAAGGGATACATTACCAATTCAAAGTGTTGCCATTCGGAATAACAACTGCGCCAAGAGTTTTTACAAAATGCCTAGCAGTAGTAGCTGCACATATCAGAAGGCAGCAAATACATGTGTTCCCATACCTAGACGATTGGTTAATCAAAACCAGTACGCTAAAACGGTGTTCAAAACACACAAAATATGTCATAGAAATCCTACACAAACTAGGTTTCTCAATCAACTACGCAAAGTCACACCTGCAGCCGTGTCAAACACAGCAATACTTAGGAGCAACAATCAACACAGCAAAAGGGATTGCTACTCCAAGTCCACAAAGAGTACAAACATTTCACAATGTAATACATGCCTTGTATCCAAAACAAAGAGTACAAGTCAAAATGATAATGAAACTACTAGGCATGATGTTCTCATGCATAGCCATTGTCCCAAATGCAAGGTTACACATGCGGCCCTTACAACAGTGCCTAGCATCACAATGGTCACAAGCACAGGGTCAGCTTCTAGATCTGGTGTTGATAGACCGCCAAACATACATCTCGCTTCAATGGTGGAACAGTATAAATTTAAACCAAGGGCGGCCTTTCCAAGACCCACTGCCACAATACGTGATAACAACAGATGCTTCCATGACAGGGTGGGGAGCACAACCCAATCAACACAGCATCCAAGGACAATAGGACATACAGCAAAAACAGTTTCACATAAATCACCTAGAACTGTTAGCGGTATTTCTAGCGCTGAAAGCATTTCAACCCATGATAACCCACAAATACATTCTTGTCAAAACAGACAACATGACAACAATGTATTACCTAAACAAACAAGGAGGGACACACTCAACACAGTTGTGTCTCCTAACACAGAAAATATGGCATTGGGCGATTCACAACCACATTCGCCTAATAGCACAATTTATTCCAGGAATTCAGAATCAGTTAGCAGACAATCTCTCACGGGATCACCAACAGATCCACGAATGGGAGATTCACCCCCAAATACTGAACACTTACTTCCAAATTTGGGGAACACCACAAATAGATCTATTTGCAACAAAGGAAAACTCAAAATGCCAAAACTTCGCATCCAGGTACCCACAACATCAGTCTCAGGGCAATGCGCTATGGATGAACTGGTCAGGGATATTTGCGTACGCTTTCCCCCCTCTCCCACTCCTTCCATATCTAGTAAACAAGTTGAGTCAAAACAAACTCAAACTCATACTAATAGCACCAACATGGGCAAGGCAACCTTGGTACACAATACTACTAGACCTGTCAGTAGTACCTCATGTCAAACTACCAAACAGACCAGATCTGTTAACACAACACAAACAACAGATCAGGCATCCAAATCCAGCATCGCTGAATCTAGCAATTTGGCTCCTGAAATCCTAGAATTCGGACACTTAGACCTCACACAAGAATGTATGGAGGTCATAAAACAGGCTAGAAAGCCTACCACTAGACACTGCTATGCAAATAAGTGGAAAAGGTTTGTTTATTACTGCCATAATAATCAAATTCAACCCTTACACGCATCTACAAAAGATATAGTAGGATACTTACTACATTTGCAAAAAGCAAAACTAGCTTTCTCTTCCATAAAGATACATCTTACTGCAATTTCAGCTTACCTGCAAATTACGCACTCAACTTCATTATTTAGGATACCAGTCATAAAAGCGTTTATGGAAGGCCTAAAGAGAATTATACCACCAAGAACGCCACCAGTTCCTTCATGGAACCTCAACATTGTCTTAATACGACTCATGGGTCCACCTTTTGAGCCCATGCACTCTTGTGAAATGCAATACTTAACGTGGAAAGTTGCATTTTTAATTGCCATCACATCTCTAAGAAGAGTGAGTGAAATTCAAGCGTTTACAATTCAAGAACCATTTATTCAAATACACAAAAATAAAGTTGTTCTACGAACAAATCCTACATTTTTACCAAAAGTAATCTCACCGTTCCACTTGAATCAAACAGTAGAATTACCAGTGTTCTTCCCACAGCCAGATTCTGTAGCTGAAAGAGCACTACATACATTAGACATCAAAAGAGCACTAATGTACTACATTGACAGAACAAAACTAATTCGAAAGACAAAACAACTATTTATTGCCTTTCAAAAACCTCATACAGGAAATCCAATTTCAAAACAAGGTATTGCTAGATGGATAGTTAAGTGCATTCAAACCTGCTATCTTAAAGCTAAAAGAGAACTGCCTATTACGCCAAAGGCACACTCAACCAGAAAGAAAGGTGCTACCATGGCCTTTCTAGGAAATATTCCAATGAACGAAATATGTAAAGCAGCAACATGGCCTACGACTCATACATTTACCAAACACTACTGTGTAGATGTGTTAACTGCTCAACAAGCAACAGTAGGTCAAGCTGTACTAAGAACATTATTTCAAACTACTTCAACTCCTACAGGCTGAACCACCGCTTTTGGGGAGATAACTGCTTACTAGTCTATGCACAGCATGTGTATCTGCAGCTACACATGCCATCGAACGGAAAATGTCACTTACCCAGTGTACATCTGTTCGTGGCATTAGTCGCTGCAGATTCACATGCGCCCACCCGCCTCCCCGGGAGCCTGTAGCCGTTTAGAAGTAGATCTTAAACATTTGTACATTTGTAAATATATATTACTTTAAACTTCATTATGTACATACGCATTCACTCCATTGCATGGGCACTATTACTAGCATACACAACTCCTACCTCACCCTCTGTGGGGAAAACAATCTAAGATGGAGTCGAAATGGGAGGAGTCCCTCGGTCTCGTGACTCGAAAAGACTTCTTCGAAGAAAAACAACTTGTAACACTCCGAGCCCAACACCAGATGGCGGGATGTGCACAGCATGTGAATCTGCAGCGACTAATGCCACGAACAGATGTACACTGGGTAAGTGACATTTTCCATATATATATATTCTCTCTCTCTCTCTTCCCCCCCCCATAGTAAATGTTGTAGGGAGATATATATATATATATATATCTCCCTACAACATTTACTATGGCACCAGTCCCAGGGATCTGAAGATTGTCCATGCTAGAAAGTGATTTAGTGCATTATTATTAAATTCACATAAGAAAAAATTATATATATATATATATATATCATGTCTTGCTCAAGACACACATACTGTTCATACTCTTGCCCTCTAATTCTGGGCCCGAACGTTTGCAAGTTGTATTCTTTTTGTAGACATTCCAGTCACAAGACCTGCTGTGACTTCTCCCTTGTTCCAGAATGTATCAGTACAACAGTTCCACCTTAGTTTGTTGGCTTCTGTCATCAGGCTTGGACAATCTGGACACTGCTCCAAAATAAGCTGACATACCTTAAGCGGGTTCCGTGTCGGGTCCATCACCCCAGGAGAAGTTGTTGTTGAGAGGTCTGAGGTGATTCTTGAGAATGCACGGAAAACTTCAGCTTGAAGAGACTCCTTCGCCGCTTTTGTCCAGCTTGTATTTCTAAATATTTTTGGTCAGACCACCTCAGGGTATGCAACTGCTGCCTTTCATCTAACCATAAGGAGTCGACCTGTGAGACCTGCCTCAAGTTTCACTGTTAAAAAAAATAAAAAACCCTCAAACACCAATAGGACAGACGCTGGTCACATAAGTGGCAGGAAAGCCTAATTGATTCACCTGATATCTTTGGCATTAAAGATGTTGAAAATCTTCAGGTGGTTCAACAAGAAGAGAAGGGGGAGGGCGATCCATCAACCAGGCAGATCAAAGAAAAAGGCGAAGAGCTAGAAGCGCCAAAGTAATGTTGTGGGCCAAAGACTTAACTCAACACTTAATGCCTTGGTGTCACCCACAAGTAAGCTTTGAAAGAGCTATTGAGGTGAGGCTCTACCTATTTGGCTTTGAACCGAGAGCCAAAACCTAAAAAGCTGAAAGTCTTGATGCAGGCTCCTCTAGTTGTTGGCTCTACATTGAGCAAAGTGTAGGGCACTGCGCATTATTATGCTCCTATAATGGCGAAGAGTGCATCAAGACCACACTCATTGTTGAAACCTCATTGTCATGCATGTATACCAGCACCCTGGGTCGAAACCTCTAACACTTGAACCAACCAGCCTCTGGCCTGCTTCGGAGCTGAGGTTGACATAGAACAGTCATCACACATTGATCCTAAAAACAAAGTCTCAGCCTCTTGAGACAGGTAGGTTACAATCTTCAGAGTGGTCGGTACTCGAAAGGCTTGCAGATGTCCTTGATGAAAGACATAGAAAATGTTTTATTTGTTCTTACACAGTGAGGATTGCTACAATACCTCCAGCTCCAGGCCGACTACTAGTACTGAATAAAAGTCCTCTGGCTGGTGAGTAAGAGCCCCAGTCACCTCTTCTACTACCTCCAAGCCCCAAAATGGTTAGACACATAGTTCACAAGCCCCCCTTGTGCTTCCCACCTCTCCCAAATGCACCTCCTCCACCACCACCTCAGTATCCACCTCCAAATACTCAAGACACTAACTCGGACAAACAGAACTGTTATTATCCTGAGGACACAGGAAGAGCCATTTAGGCCACCGGGTAGAGTTGGAAGTTGTGAGAGTGGGGGAGTTAAGGGCAAGATTCTTGAAACAACTACATGTTTGATTATCCAAACATTGAGCCATATCCTGCGAAACCCTCCCTGCCAAATGATCCAAAACATATCATGCTGTCATACATAGATTAGCTTCTCACTACCAGGTAAAAATTGACACTTTTGCAAGGGGGAAGAAACCCCAAGAAACCCTCTTCAAAACTGAAGTCTGTCACTTACCTTTCTATGCTGAAGGGTATGTTAGACTGGACAGACACTGTTAAAGATCCAATCGAGGGTTGTAACACCCCACATAGAGAAGGAATATGTTACCTACCCTGTAATCATCTGTTCATGGCATGTAGTGCTGTAGATTCACATGCTTTGCATATTCCTGCGATCTAGTGTTGAGTCTGGAAGTGTGAACGTTCTAGATTTACAAGGTTTGCATACTCCTTCCTTCTAGAGTTGGGTTCAGGTGTGTGGACGTTTTTTCTTCAAAGAAGTCTTTCGAGTCACGAGGTAGAGTGACGCCTCTTCTTGGTTATAATGAGCATGGGCATCGACTCCATTGTTAGAGTGTTTCCTTGCAGGAGGGTGAGAATGGAGTGTAGAGTCAATGTGAGTAATGAGATGTCTAAATGAATAGAGAATAGAACTGTAACTGCCACAGTTCTCTGGAGAGGAGGGTGGGGTGAATATGAATCTACAGCACTACATTCCACAAACAGATGCTTACAGGGTAAGTAACATTTTCCGTTCGAGGTATGTGTTGGTAGATAGACATGATTTGCATAGACTGAAGCAGCCCTCCCGAAAAGTGGTGGGTGACCTGTGGGTGTTTCAGTTGTTTGAAAAAGTGTACATATCACCACCTGACCTACATTGGCTTGTTGGTGTGCTAAAACATCCAAACAATAACGTTTTGTGAAGTTGCGTGGTGTGGCCATGTAACTGCTTTGCATATGTCATCTATCGGAATGTTTCCTAGGAAAACAATGGATACTCCTTTTTTCCTATTAGAGTGTGCTCTTTAAGGTGTAGGTAAAGTTCCTTTGGCTTTAGAATAACATATTTGAATGCATGTAACTATCCATCTGTCTGTACGTGATTTGGATATAAGCTTTCCTTTATGGGGAGGGTTAAAAATAAAAAAATAGTTGTTTGGATTTCCTGAATGATTTGCTTCTCTAAATGTAGAACATCTGTTGTTTGAAGAGCCCTCTCCACAACTGGTTGTGGGGAGGTAACTCAGTTGATTGCTTGAGGTGAAAATGAAAGACAACTTAGGAATTAATTTGGAGTTGGCGCATAAAAACAACATGTTCCTATGAAGATGGAAGAAAGGTTCTTCCAGGGTTAAAGCCTGGAGCTTACTAACATGTCTAAGCAAGGTATAATGACTGAAAATGCCACATTCCAAGAGAAGAAAGGAGCTGAAGGGGGCATGTTTGTGGGGCTCAAATGGATGGCCAATGTTAAGGTTCCAAAAAGGTGCCAGTGGAACCCATGGTGGAAAGACTCCTGAGCACTGCCAGAAAGGCTTTAATGACTAGTATTTTGAATAAGGAGATGTGTTGTCTGTTCTGTAGCTAGGCATCCATTGCAGTAAGTTTTAATCTTATGGACGTGAATGCTAACCAAGCTGTTTGTAAATGAAGCAGGTAGCAGACAATGTCTTTTACATGGGCTTTGAAAGGGTCAATCTGTTTTGAATGACAAGAACAGCCAACCTTTTCTATTTTGCCACGTAATAAGCTTGGGTGTTGGTCTATGGGCTTCTTTAGGAATGGTTACACATTTTGAAAGTAAGACGAGGTAACCAAACTCTATGACCTCAAGAGACAAATCGCTAGGTTGAGAGTTTGTATCTGGGTGCCTGATTTCTCCATGGGTGGGAATTTCTTACGGGGAACTACAGAGAGGTCTATGAGTATGGTGAGCCAGTGTTGACAAGCCCAGGTTTAAGCCACTAGAATCATCGTGAGAGATGTTTGCCTGGGCTTCTGAACCAGAAATGGTAGTAGAGGGAGCGTGGGGAAAAGCATAGACAAATATCCCTGACCAACTCATCCATGTGTGTGGGAACCTAGAAGCGAAGTTTGGGCATTTTGCATTTTCTGCAATTGAGAAAAGTTCTATCAGGGAACCCCCATCTGTGACAATATGGGAAGAGGACTTCAATCAATCAAAATAATTTATTTGGCTGAAATAAGCCATGAAAGTTTAAAAACAGACCAAATACCAAAAAGTCAAAATAGTGTAGTATAAAATAATGTATAGACAGAACAAAATTTTTAAATGTTTAAAATAAAATTCAGTATAACCACAATCATGTCTAAGTTGCCCAGTCCCAGCAAAATTGTCAAATGTGGCAGTATGAGATCTCAGTCCAACTTCGAGCAAATGGCGGTGCAGAAAAAGCCTTCTTTCACGTAAATAAAATGTGCATAACAAGGTTAGATGAAGAGTGTATTGAGCAGCTGAAGCCCCACAATGACAAGGGTACAAATTCAAAAACCACATTCTCCTCCTAGGAAAAGCCAATAAAAAATGCAGTTTGTCAAGTTTAAATCTCATTAGAAAGAACTTGTTGTTCGCTGCCAACCACTTGAAAATAAAGTGCTGGTCGTGCTGGCTCAGTCCCATTTGGGCCTCCCCCTCCCTCAGTATCAACTCGGTTACGAGTATTACACATACATTTTAAAAAAAGCCCTTTCGATTTACTAATCAGAATGTTCTGGAGACTATCAGGATTATGATAAAGAAAGTGGGAGTTTCCAGCCTCTCAAAGCTCTTCTGGATATAGTCCAACCTACGAATTCCCGAGGCAGTGTCCAGCTTCATGCAATCTTCCATGATAAGCCTGCAAAGATGAGTCTCTGGATTCTTCCACAATCGTGTCCATATCAAAAGAGGCTGTATTTTGATAAGATTGTCTAAGCGTGTCAAGCTCACCTTTTCATGACAGAATGATACAGCTGTAGACTGCAGAATTGTCAGCAACCTTTGTTATGTGCAGTCTTCATTAATGTGCAATTAATAGAACTCCAAATGCCTGTTCCAAATTAACTAGTAGACACAAATTTGCTCTTGAATATGCACAATAACCCTTACACGTTTGTGGCCCAACCTTTTCGATAACCTAAATAATGCATCTATAGACCTCTGGAGTTGCATTATTCTTATATTCAATAAAATCTCCAGTTAAGATAAGTATGAACGGAACACCTAGGTAGCTGAAATGGGGGATTTTCTTAATTTCTTCCCCTGGAAGTAAAAAACTTCCTTGTCTTGGTCAATTTAGGTCCACATTTCATTATCAAAGACTTAGTATGATTAACTGCTAGGCCTACATTTTCCATAAGAGTGAAAAGCATTCAGAAAGGACTGTAGACCATCAGCTGTTCAAGCTAATAAAACAGCGTTGTCTGCATAAAGTAAGATTGGTATCTCTTGAGCATCAAGTTTGGAGACATCAGCTCTCTCCCCATTCTGATGATCCCCAAGGCCATTGATATAAATCAAAAAGAGAAGTGGCACCAGGAAACACACCTGTCTCACCTCTGTGACTGTTGGAAAATCTTCAGTGAGGTCTCCCTACCTTGTATAACGTACTCTAGCAGTGGTATGTGCATGTAATCTTTGGAGCAGAGAAATAATTGTGCTAGCTATGCCCATCTGAGATATTATTCCCCCATATCTTGGTCTACTGAATCAAATACATGTCAGGTCCATGATTGCAAGTTGAATACTGCCTTTTTTTAACCGTGGTATAATGGTTATTAAGGACAGATTTAGAGCCTGTTTGACAGTGCCAAGACCTGGGCGGAAACCAAACTGTAAGCCAGAGTCCATAATAATCCACTGCCCAGCTTGCCAGCTTCGCCAGAAGCACCCTTTTTAAGATCTTAATTATGCTGTCTAAGAGCTAAATACGTTGGTTGCATTTGGGTTGCCTTTTATCTCCCTTTTCAAAAATTGGCACAATTGTGGTCTCCTCCCAAGTTTGAACTAAGGGACCACAGATGACACTTCTCAACACTTTAGTAAGCAGAGGTCCCAGTATTGTAGGTTTGAATTAAAAAAAAAAAAAAAAAAAAAAAAAAGCAACAGGAATTCGATCCGGGCCTGGGGCCTTCCCGGCAGGACAGCTTTTAGTCGCTTTTATAACATCAGCTAAACTGTTTGAGGAGCTAAGGGCCGTGTTGGTGAGATGATCCGTGGCAACTTCGACCCTGTCATTGGGGACATCAAACCGCGCCTTCGGGCCAAAAGTCAATGAGAAGTGGTTGACCAAAATCTCCGTAAAGACCAGATACTCAACATTAGGGATTAGTTCACCTGAAAAGACCTGGGAGTTCAGTATTTGCCAAAGAGTCTTTCCACTTGCCGGCTGTAGGAAGTTGGCTCTGTATGTGCTATTTCAAAGTAAGGAATAGCATGCACAGAGTCCAAGGGTTCCCCTTAGAGGTAAAATAGTGGTAAAAATAGATAATACTAATGCTCTATTTTGTGGTAGTGTGGTCGAGCAGTAGGCTTATCCAAGGAGTAGTGTTAAGCATTTGTTGTACATACACATAGACAATAAATGAGGTACACACACTCAGAGACAAATCCAGCCAATAGGTTTTGTATAGAAAAATATCTTTTCTTAGTTTATTTTAAGAACCACAGGTTCAAATTTAACATGTAATATCTCATTCGAAAGGTATTGCAGGTAAGTACTTTAGGAACTTTAAATCATAAAAATTGCATGTATACTTTTCAAGTTATTGACAAATAGCTGTTTTAAAAGTGGACACTTAGTGCAATTTTCACAGTTCCTAGGGGAGGTAAGTTTTTGTTAGTTTTACCAGGTAAGTAAGACACTTACAGGGTTCAGTTCTTGGTCCAAGGTAGCCCACCATTGGGGGTTCAGAGCAACCCCAAAGTCACCACACCAGCAGCTCAGGGCCGGTCAGGTGCAGAGTTCAAAGTGGTGCCCAAAACACATAGGCTAGAATGGAGAGAAGGGGGTGCCCCGGTTCCGGTCTGCTTGCAGGTAAGTACCCGCGTCTTCGGAGGGCAGACCAGGGGGGTTTTGTAGGGCACCGGGGGGGACACAAGCCCACACAGAAATTTCACCCTCAGCAGCGCGGGGGCGGCCGGGTGCAGTGTAGAAACAAGCGTCGGGTTCGCAATGTTAGTCTATGAGAGATCTCGGGATCTCTTCAGCGCTGCAGGCAGGCAAGGGGGGGGTTCCTCGGGGAAACCTCCACTTGGGCAAGGGAGAGGGACTCCTGGGGGTCACTTCTCCAGTGAAAGTCCGGTCCTTCAGGTCCTGGGGGCTGCGGGTGCAGGGTCTCTCCCAGGCGTCGGGACTTAGGATTCAAAGAGTCGCGGTCAGGGGAAGCCTCGGGATTCCCTCTGCAGGCGGCGCTGTGGGGGCTCAGGGGGGACAGGTTTTGGTACTCACAGTATCAGAGTAGTCCTGGGGTCCCTCCTGAGGTGTTGGATCTCCACCAGCCGAGTCGGGGTCGCCGGGTGCAGTGTTGCAAGTCTCACGCTTCTTGCGGGGAGCTTGCAGGGTTCTTTCAAAGCTGCTGGAAACAAAGTTGCAGCCTTTCTTGGAGCAGGTCTGCTGTCCTCGGGAGTTTCTTGTCTTTTCGAAGCAGGGGCAGTCCTCAGAGGATGTCGAGGTCGCTGGTCCCTTTGGAAGGCGTCGCTGGAGCAGGATCTTTGGAAGGCAGGAGACAGGCCGGTGAGTTTCTGGAGCCAAGGCAGTTGTCGTCTTCTGGTCTTCCTCTGCAGGGGTTTTCAGCTAGGCAGTCCTTCTTCTTGTAGTTGCAGGAATCTAATTTTCTAGGGTTCAGGGTAGCCCTTAAATACTAAATTTAAGGGCGTGTTTAGGTCTGGGGGGTTAGTAGCCAATGGCTACTAGCCCTGAGGGTGGGTACACCCTCTTTGTGCCTCCTCCCAAGGGGAGGGGGTCACAATCCTAACCCTATTGGGCAGATGGAGGATTTCTAAAAGTCAGAGTCACCTCAGCTCAGGACACCTTAGGGGCTGTCCTGACTGGCCAGTGACTCCTCCTTGTTGCTTTCTTTGTTCCCTCCAGCCTTGCCGCCAAAAGTGGGGGCCGTGGCCGGAGGGGGCGGGCAACTCCACTAAGCTGGAGTGCCCTGCTGGGCTGTGACAAAGGGGTGAGCCTTTGAGGCTCACCGCCAGGTGTCACAGCTCCTGCCTGGGGGAGGTGTTAGCATCTCCACCCAGTGCAGGCTTTGTTACTGGCCTCAGAGTGACAAAGGCACTCTCCCCATGGGGCCAGCAACATGTCTCTGGTGTGGCAGGCTGCTGGAACTAGTCAGCCTACACAGACAGTCGGTTAAGTTTCAGGGGGCACCTCTAAGGTGCCCTCTGGGGTGTATTTTGCAATAAAATGTACACTGGCATCAGTGTGCATTTATTGTGCTGAGAAGTTTGATACCAAACTTCCCAGTTTTCAGTGTAGCCATTATGGTGCTGTGGAGTTCGTGTTTGACAGACTCCCAGACCATATACTCTTATGGCTACCCTGCACTTACAATGTCTAAGGTTTTGCTTAGACACTGTAGGGGTACCATGCTCATGCACTGGTACCCTCACCTATGGTATAGTGCACCCTGCCTTAGGGCTGTAAGGCCTGCTAGAGGGGTGTCTTACCTATACTGCATAGGCAGTGAGAGGCTGGCATGGCACCCTGAGGGGAGTGCCATGTCGACTTACTCGTTTTGTCCTCACTAGCACACACAAGCTGGCAAGCAGTGTGTCTGTGCTGAGTGAGAGGTCTCCAGGGTGGCACAAGACATGCTGCAGCCCTTAGAGACCTTCCTTGGCATCAGGGCCCTAGGTACTAGAAGTACCAGTTACAAGGGACTTATCTGGATGCCAGGGTCTGCCAATTGTGGATACAAAAGTACAGGTTAGGGAAAGAACACTGGTGCTGGGGCCTGGTTAGCAGGCCTCAGCACACTTTCAATTGTAAACATAGCATCAGCAAAGGCAAAAAGTCAGGGGGCAACCATGCCAAGGAGGCATTTCCTTACACCGGCAAGCCTTAAATCCTCCCAAGCCCTTTCTCTCAACTCTGATTTCCTTCTCAAGATCGCTTCCCTATAAGTTTTCCTGGCCATCTTAATACTTGTCCCATCTTGGGGGCATTTCTTTAAAGCCAACTTTAGAGCTTTTTGTGCTTTTGTACAGGCACCGTCAAACCACCTTGAATTGATCCTCTCACTTCTGGGTATTCTAATAAGTTATCTGCCAGGTGCTCTGTTAGGGAGGTGAAAGCCATGGTAGCATCGTGGGGGCTGGCATCCTCCTGGAGGGTCAGATTGATCTCAGGTTGTTCATGTGTATATATAAATCACTGTAAAAGGCTTCCTTGTCTATTTTCACCCAACAGATACTTAACCCCTTATTCCTATTAATGTCAATAGGGGGTTGTTGAGGTTCCCGGGTAGTCTTAAAAGGAAATACATTTTGGCATTCCAGGATTAAAGGGTTATGATCACTTATGCATGATGTAAGCGTTTTGCACACTGACAAGACTGATTCTAGTCACTAGAGATCAGAATGTGGTCTTTGAGGCCCTGCCCCCGAGCCAGTAAATAAGGGGATCTGGGGCCTCCACAGGCCCCTGATGTTGAGCAAATACCAGATCGCTTGTGCAAAGTAATCAATTTAGTGCATCACCGTATGGCGTATGTTTGAAATGCATAAGCAGATTGTCCAATTCATCACAGATGCCACAAATAGTGTGAGAGCAATTGTAATAGGGTTCAATATTAAAGTCACATACCCACATAATTAAGGCCTCCCTTCTTTCATCATTCATGATCCTTTGTAAGGCTTCCTCCAGACCACCTACAATTGTTGTCACTGTCGGGTTGAAGATGTTATGGTAATAATTGACCACAAGAACATCATAAGACCTGTTAAGCGATAGCAGCAGGATCTGGTAATGTGGAGAAGTTGCCAATTCTGCTACTTTGCACTCGACCAGAGCAGTGGCGACAAATGTCATCAAACCCCAGCTAGCACGGCCTGAGGCGGATGGAATTATAAATAGGTTATAAATCTATCCATTAAAGGGGGATCAAGCACTCAAGTCTCTTGGCAGCAGATGACTTGGTAACGATGCACTAGGCTTACCCAGTCAGGATTCTCTAACTTTGTGCGCAGGCCTGCTACTTTCCAGGAAATTAGTTAAAAAGCTCCTCCACCTGGTGAATCTCTTTTTGGGACTTGACTAAGTGACGCTTTGTGTTATTGCTGCCTCCTAATAGGCTGCAAGAGATAGTGACAATCAGCAGTAACTTGCTGACCTTCTACATAGGCTAGTCACTCCACCTCTACAGAAGCCAAGGGTAAAAACCTGCCTTGTTAAACAGTTACCTAATGCAGCGGGGTCAGGTTGGTATGATGAGGCATGCTTCATAACCGCAGATGCTGATCTCTGGGTCATTGGAGGGTAAAAAAAAAAAAAAACAAGGGGAGTGCTCTAATGCCCGCCCTACCAAAACCAGCTGGCTTAAAATATGTAACCAGGTTCGAACTAAGCAGGAAATTTTAAAGTTTACAATTATACAATCTCCCTCTGAAGTTTGTCATGTTGGACCAATCCAAGATGCCCTACAAACAGAAATTTTGTCTTTAGAGAGATCTGAGCCCCAGCCAGAATACTTTCGTAGGCAATGTTGAACCTTGTTTAAGAGATGCCTGTGACTCAAAGGTAGCCGGGGCCAGTGATTAAACATTCTTTAGAACAATAATGTAAGGGGGTGCACTCCAGTGGAATATGGGGCCTCGCATATGGTCGCTCAAGGTTGCGGAGCGCATGCTCTGAGATAGCCTCATTAAACGGTGTGGCTTTACTTAAATGCCTTAGGCCCTGCAGCCTTACAGCTGGGGCTACTACCAAAGGCCCAGTAGAGCCCGTAATCAGGCACCCATCTTTTGCAGCATTTTTACTAACACTAGAGGCACCACCTGTAACATCCATTTGGAAGCGCCTATTTGACCGACATGACATGGCATCTTGAAAGTCAGGTGGAGCCTCACTCACTAGATTCTGCTTTGAATGTAAACGACTAGGTGTAACATTAAAATTAGTAAAATGTGAATCATCAGTTTGCAAGACCCCGTCCCTTGGTGCCACCTTTGATCAGAAACTTTCTTAAGTTCAAGCTCAATTAAGTTCAAACGCTCCGCTCTACAAGAGGCTTTAATTTCTGGTCCAAAGCAGAGTTTACAACCTCCTTTATCATATCCCTCAAACTATCCCGCAAGTCCAACGGTTGTTAATTTCCCTTTGATGGAGTCTTCTGTTTTGAAATCTGAGTCACATTAAACTTTTGCATTTGGAGGTCTTGACTGGCTCCAGCCTCTTTCTCTTCCCTCCAACAAGCTTGTCTTCATTCCCAGGTTTGACTATCAGGATCTCCGGCTCGAGAGGTTTAAGATGACGAGAAACCTGTAAAGGAGCAGGATTCACTCAGTTAATCTGTTGTTGGCCTTGCATTTCTTGAGAGAAGGATGAGGGAAATGGGTCCGGTACAGCGTGAGTGTCTGTGTGGACTGGGTGATATGTCACCTGTAGGTGTGGGTGTAAAGAATATTGACAGATGACGTTCCGCCAACTCAATTTTCCTGTCTGTTATGCCCACCTCATGTGTTAAAAAGTAATCCATACTCATTCTCTGAGGGCCTGGTGTAGTACCGGGGCCTGTCTTTCGCTACCCAGTTTCTGCTTCAGGCATATTATAACTAGCCGGCGGCTTAAGCTAATTAAAATACATAGCATAGAGGTAAAGCAGTTTTCAGGAAAAAATATTTAATAAATTTGTACCTCTCAGAAGCCTTTCCAGAGCATGCTAACACCACCAAAGGGGATGGCCCAGCCACCTCTGGCCACATACGGATGCAGACGGGCCTGCTCTTGGTCTGGGCACACGACTTGCATGCGTCCCGTGCAGTGGGAGCAGCTGGCTGAACGTGTGCACCTCCGGGTGCAAGTGGAGACTAGTGGCCCTCCTCCTGCCGCTCTGGAGGTTGGGGACTGTAATTCAGGCTCCCCCTGTCGATAATGTGTCCCGTGCAGCGGGAGCAGCTGACTGAACTTACGTGGCTGCGGGCGCAAGTGGAGACTGGCGGCCCTCCTCCTGCCACTCTGAATGCTGGGGGGCTTTAGCTAAGGCTCCCGCTGTCAATAATATGAGGAGGACTTGTGGGTGGAGTTCCTACTCATGGACTTGCCGCTGCATCCTGCTGAGGAGGTCTGCACAATTGTTGTCTGTGCCCGGGAGGTATTCTGTTAACAGGTGAACGTTGTGATGTAGAGCCCATCTCCAAATGGTCTCTCCTACATGAGATGATTGTGGACTCTGTCCCGTCCTCCCACCTCCTGTTTTTGTAGATGGTACATGGCTGTCCTGTTGTCTCTCCGGACAAAGACAACCTTGTGAATGAGGTGAGTAGCAATGCTTTCAACGCTTGGTCAACAGCTTGAAGCTCTAGTTAGTTGATATGGAGACCCCAGTGTTTGTTGTCCCAGGTACCCTGTATTTTGAGATCCTTACGATGTGCAACCAATCTCGCTCCAAGTGCTAACTTTGATTTGGGGCCACCAATGAAATTACTCCAAATTTAATTTACTCACAAATGTAATCATTACCTTAAACCCAACTGATTTTGGAGTACAGATTTAAGGTAGGTTTTAATTGAAAGGTGTCTTTAGAAAGTCACCACTTTGTTGCCCAAACATTTGGCAGCCTTTCCTCACTATCTGCAGCGGTTGTCACCCAGACAGCATGCTGCCCCAGCTAAGAAGTGTGAAGTGCTCACAGGAACAGGAAACACAGAGGATTGCTGAAGGGAGGACGTGTGACACCTCCCACCCACAAAGGTTGAGTACTGGGCAGTGACAACAAATGACCAATCTTCAAATAGGTTACCTCCTCAGTGAAGCAACTGGCAAATGACAACACCTTTGTCCACCTGCTACTTTGTGTAGGCAGACAGTCTGGTATCTCCTCCAGAGGGGGAAAACCAGTTGCAAAACCGGTTTCCCAGGAGGTCTGGCTCGTTATGCTGGGGACTCCTCAGGGGTGTGTCCAAGGTTCCTCATCAGGGGAAAAAGGCTTGTGCCATCATGAGTTTGGCTAAAGAGGCATTGTTTAGTGGGGCCAAACTTCAGAAAGTTATGTAAAGTGGGAAGGGTAGCCTCATGGGATCTTTTGCCTCATTGACTAGTGTGGCCTCCCTTCCCACAAACGAGAAGATATCATAAGGGGCACACACAGCCCTCAGATCACTACTGGACCAGAATAAGACAGAAGGACTGCCCTGCTGCTCCCTGGTCCCAGAAAAGAGAGGCTGTATCAAAGACTGGACTGCACCTGCTACCCCACGGCTATGCCTGCTGTGCTCACATGTGGAAGAGAGTTCTACTTGTTCCCAGAAGGACGAACTGACTCCAAGGGATAGGCGGCTAGCCGCCTGTTAAGTTTCAAGGCCACCAAAAGTTAGAGACCTGTAACTGTCGAGACCCCAGCAGCCAGGAATGCCTGCCCACCGCTGGACAAAAAAGTGTATGTTGGACGATTGAGTCTGGACCATAGCTAAAGTCAAAATGGACACTGGCCTCCCAAGGAAAAGGATTTGCTTACCCGTAAGCGACTGCTGAAGCTTCTGCAACCAGGAGACCCGTTGATCAGTGGAAACTGGACCTGAACTGGACTACACTGCTGCAACATGGACATCGAATCCTGAGGCCAGAGAAACCGCTGAAGTTTGTGGACCCCAGGGTGGCCCCAGCAAAAAACTCCATGCATCTTTTCAGTATCTTCACAATATCAGCATCCTCACCATCTTATATCCATAGCATCAGGATCACTTACGGGCTGGACACACTCCCACAGCACTCTGTTTGCACAGAAGATTTGTCATTGGTCAATCTGTCACAGCCTTAACCTGTTAGCAGAGCATTTACAGGAAAGGACAGCCCCTTTGTGGATCTGTTCAGCAGGGCACATCAACAGATTTGTGTGTGGGAACTAAAAAAAAAAAATGCCACTCAGATGAGATTTTTAAAGATCCGGTGTGGGTAGGATGTTATTACATCATAGGTGGACAAAAATTGCAAAGCTGCACCCTCAGACAGACCTTACATTAAAAGGTCAGCTACCCCCAGACTCCTAATTATCTAATGTCCGAAAAGAGCAAGTTTGCAGACAACAACTGATGCCCCTTCACCTGTTAAAGAGTCAAAACTCATTTATTTGTTGAGGAAAAGAGTTGCTACACCAGCTGCCAACCATTGGCCAGTTGCTAACACCCAAGGGTTGTTAGCAAGGTATGACAGGGCCGATAGGGACTAAATGGAGAAACTCATCCAACATCTTCATGACTAGTTTAAAAAAAATAAAAAGTTATCAAATTGTTCAGGAGGGGAAGCTTATTTCCAATAATTCAATCAGATGTTCCATACCAGCATACTGCTGCGCAGACACGCTTGGCTACACATATCTGGCTTTAAGCCAGAAGTGCAACAGGCACTCCTAAATGCCCCTTTTGATTAGCAACATTTGTTTGGTCCCCACGTGGACCAGACACTAGAGAAAAGGAAAAAGGACAAAAACTTCGCAAAATCCCTGGGGCGTTACAAACCTCTACTCCTTGTGGTTCCTTTTGACACTACACAATTAAGCAGGGCAGCACGAAACTACCCTCAGATGCCTGTACCTCCTTCTACAGGAAACATCACACCTCCCATTCAAGGGGATACTACAGAGGCACGTATAGAGGAAACAATTCCAAGGTTTGTGGAAAAGGTGCCTTCCGTCGCAACGCTCCCTCTACGTCAAAACAGGGACTCTTTCCTCATTCTCCCGATCATTTAACACCTGCCGGGGAAGATTTCAACACTTCTATCACAACTGGGAAAACATCACAACAGATCAGTGGTTGTTGGATATCATTCAACATGGTTATTGTCTGGAGCTCATAAAAACACCTCCAAACATCCCACTTCGCAAACACAAACTTTCAACAGAACATTTAACCTTGCTCAAACAGGAAGTATAGACTCCCTTGCTCAAAGGAGCCATGCAGCCTGTCCCTCTTCAACAGCAAGGTTCAGGAGTCTATTCCCTATACGTCCTCATTCCCCAAAAAGATGGTTTGCTTTGGCTTGTATTAGACCTCAGGCCATTAAATTGTTACATACGTTCAGAGCATTTTCATATGGTAACGCTACAGGATGTGATTCCCCTAATACAACAGGGCGACGTTATGTCTGCACTAGACCTAAAGGGTGCTTACTTTCACGTCCCAGTACAACTAGCGCACCGCAAAAACCTCAGGTTTGTGATAGCTGGCACAAATTTTCAGTTCAAAGTGCTCCTGTTCGAAATCACTACCGCTCCAAATGTATTCAGCAAATGTCAAGCGTTAGTTCAGCACATCTCCGCAGAGTATTTAGGTTTTCCCATATCTGGACGATTGGCTCATCAAAGCCAGAACAAGTCTGTTGAATCTGCAACCTACTCAGTCAACTTTTTCATCAACTGGGATTTCCAATTAACATTCAAAAGTCTCACTTTCAACCTTCACAGATTCAGCCATAGTTAGGGGCTATTCACAACACACAGCTGGAATTAGCCTACTCCATTGCATCCAGGATCGACAGTATCACAATGCTGATTCAACAAATTAATCCCAATGGACACATAATAGAACAATTCAGAGACTTTAGGGCATGGGGCATCTTGTATTGCAATAATGCCTCATGCCAGTCCCTCATGCCAGACTTAGTACGTATGCGACCGCTGCAAGTATGTTTAGCAAGTTGATGGTCATAGTCACAGGGTCAGTGACGAGATCTAGTGTAGAAAGCCACACATCACTCTCTGAAGTGGTTGAACACACAAAACCCATTGAAAGGGTGGCCGTTTCTAGACCCAGTTTCCCAGATCATTCTCACAGCGGATGCATCACTATTAGGATGGGGAGCACACTTACAGAATCTCCCATATCAGGGTCTCTAGGACACCAAACATCAGGCCCTTCACATCAACTACGCAGAGCTTCAGGCAGTTCACCTAGCACTGAAAGCTTTTGTAGCCCACCTGAAAGACAAAGTTGTCTTGATCTGGAGAGACAATACAACAGCCATCAGTATATCAGTCATTTGTAGAGTGCGTTGCTGTCACCCCTAGGGGTATCTTGGCGCTGAGGTGCAATGTCTTTGTCGAAGAGTCAGGAATTGAGTGTCTTTCTGAAATCTGCCAGTGAGAGTGCACTTTGTAGGGGTAGGTTGTTCCTGGTCTTGGCAGCGATGCGCCATGTTCTTGGTGTGCGTGCAAGGGCCAGAGAGGAATAGCGCACGTGTCTGGTGGGTTGGTGGAAGTGAATATGGTGGTTGATGTGGTCCAGTCCTTGATCGTGTAGGGCTTTGTAGGCGTGCTTGAGGAGCTTGAAATAACATCTTGTAGGAAGTTGGCTCTGTATGCACTATTTCAAAGTAAGGAATAGTATGCACAGAGTCCAAGGGTTCCCCTTAGAGGTAAGATAGTGGCAAAAAGAGATAATACTAATGCTCTATTTTGTGGTAGTGTGGTCGAGCAGTAGGCTTATCAAAGGAGTAGTGTTAAGCATTTGTTGTACATACCCAAGCAATAAATGAGGAACACACACTCAAAGACAATTCCAGGCCAATAGGTTTTTGTATAGAAAAATATATTTTCTTAGTTTATTTTAAGAACCACAGGTTCAAATTTTACATGTATTACTTCAAATGAAAGGTATTGCAGGTAGGTACTTTAGGAACTTTGAATAATCAAAATAGCATACACAGTTTTCAAATAAATCACATATAGCTATTTTAAAACTAGACAGTGCAATTTTCACAGTTCCTAGGGGGAGTAAGAGGTTAGTTCTTGCAGGTAAGTAAACCACCTACGGGGTGCAAGTTTGGGTCCAAAGTAGCCCACCGTTGGGGGTTCAAAGCAACCCCAAAGTTACCACACCAGCAGCTCAGGGCCGGTCAGGTGCAGAGGTCAAAATGGTGCCCAAAACACATAGGCTTCAATGGAGAAGGGGGTGCCCCGGTTCCAGTCTGCCAGCAGGTAAGTACCCGTGTCTTCGGAGGGCAGACCAGCGGGGTTTTGTAGGGCATCGGGGGGGACACAAGTTAGCACAGAAAGTACACCCTCAGCAGCACGGGGCGACCAGGTGCAGTGTGCAAACATACGTCGGGTTTCCAATAGAAATTAATGGGAGACCAAGGGGTCTCTTCAGCGATGCAGGCAAGGGGGGGGCTCCTCGGGGTAGCCACCACCTGGGCAAGGGAGAGGGCCTCCTGGGGGTTACTCCTGCACTGGAGTTCCGATCTTTCAGGTCCTGGGGGCTGCAGGTGCAGAGTCTTTACCAGGCATCGGGATCTGGGAAGCAGGCAGTCGCGGTCAGGGGGAGCCTCGGGATTCCCTCTGCAGGCGTCGCTTTGGAGGCTCGGGGGGGGAGGGGCAACTCTGGCTACTCACGGTCTCGCAGTCGCCAGGGAGTCCTCCCTGAAGTGTTGTTTCTCCACAATTCGAGCCGGGGGCGTCGGGTGCAGAGTAGCAAGTCTCACGCTTCCGGCGGGAAACGCAAGTCGTTTTAAAGTTGCTCCTTTGAAACAAAGTTGCAGTCTTGGATGAACAGAGCCGCTGTCCTCTGGAGTTTCTTGGTCCTTCTAGAGCAGGGCAGTCCTCTGAGGATTCAGAGGTCGCTGGTCCCTGGGGAGAGCGTCGCTGGAGCAGTGTCTTTAGAAGGGGGGGGAGACAGGCCGTTAGAGCTGGGGCCAAAGCAGTTGGTGTCTCCGTCTTCTCTGCAGGGTTTTTCAGCTTAGCAGTCCTCGTCTTCTTAGGTTGCAGGAATCTGAGTTCCTAGGTTCTGGGGAGCCCCTAAATACAGAGTTTAGGGGTGTGTTTAGGTCTGGGAGGGCAGTAGCCAATGGCTACTAGCCCTGAGGGTGGCTACACCCTCTTTGTGCCTCCTCCCAAGGGGAGGGGGTCACATTCCTATCCCTATTGGGGGGGAATCCTCCATCTGCAAGATGGAGGATTTCTAAAAGTCCGTCACCTCAGCTCAGGTTGCCTTAGGGGCTGTCCTGACTGGCCAGTGACTCCTCCTTGTTTTTCTCATTATCTCTTTTGGCCTTGCCGACAAAAGTGGGGCCATGGCCGGAGGTGGCGGGCAACTCCACTAGCTGGAATGCCCTGGGGTGCTGTAACAAAGGGGGTGAGCCTTTGAGGCTCACCGCCAGGTGTTACAGTTCCTGCAAGGGGGAGGTGATAAGCATCTCCACCCAGTACAGGCTTTGTTACTAGCCACAGATTGACAAAGGCACTCCCCCCATGTGGCCAGCAACATGTCTCGAGTGTGGCAGGCTGCTAGAACCAGTCAGCCTACACAGGTAGTTGGTTAAGGTTTCAGGGGGCACCTCTAAGGTGCCCTCTGGGGTGTATTTCACAATAAAATGTACACTGGCATCAGTGTGCATTTATTGTGCTGAGAAGTTTGATACCAAACTTCCCAGTTTTCAGTGTAGCCATTATGGTGCTGTGGAGTTCGTGTTTGACAGACTCCCAGACCATATACTCTTATGGCTACCCTGCACTTACAATGTCTAAGGTTTTGCTTAGAC
Organism: Pleurodeles waltl; assembly: GCF_031143425.1. Taxonomy (NCBI): domain Eukaryota; kingdom Metazoa; phylum Chordata; class Amphibia; order Caudata; family Salamandridae; genus Pleurodeles; species Pleurodeles waltl. Next base: position 881,587,838 of record NC_090448.1, on the reverse strand, counting down.
ACTGTAGGGGCACAGTGCAAATGCACTAGTGCCCTCACCTATGGTATAGTGCACCCTGCCTTAGCTCTGTAAGGCTTGCTAGAGGGGTGACTTATCTATACTGCATAGGCAGTGTGAGGTTGGCATGGAACCCTGAGGGGAGTGCCATGTCGACGTACTCGTTTTGTCCTCACCAGCACACACAAGCTGCTGAGTGAGGGGTCCCCAGGGTGGCATAAGATATGCTGCAGCCCTTAGAGACCTTCCCTGGCATCAGGGCCCTTGGTACCAGGGGTACCAATTACAAGGGACTTACCTGGATGCCAGGGTGTGCCAATTGTGGAAACAAAAGTACAGGTTAGGGAAAGAACACTAGTGCTGGGGTCTGCTTAGCAGGCCTCAGCACACTTTCAAATCAAAACTTAGCATCAGCAAAGGCAAAAAATCAGGGGGTAACCATGCCAAGGAGACATTTCCTTACACATCTCTTCTGGACGGGGAGGCAGTGGAGGTTTGAGATGGAGCGTGATGTTGGTGCACCTGGGAAGATCCAGGATGAGTCTGGCGGCAGTGTTCTTTATTGTCTGGAGTCCCTTTTGAAGTTAGGAGGAGATGCCAGTGTAGAGAGCATTGCCATAGTCTAGGCAGCTGGTGATGAGGGCCTGATTGAGGGTTTTCCTGGTATTGGGTGGGATCCATTTGAAGAATCTGCTAGCGTGTGGGAACAGGAGGAGGTGACTGCATTGATCTGCCGCTTTATGGTCCGCTCACTGTCAAGGATGATGCCAAGAGAGTTGAGCGTCAGGCAGTTGTTTTTCATCCAGTCGGCCTCGGTGGTCATGACGTTGCAGAAGTTGGTTCTGGTGGTTGAGAGGTCTTCAGTGAGAGGATCAGTCGAGTATCGTCTGTGTAGGATCCAACAATGTTGGTTGGGGGGGGGGGGGGGGGGGGTCATGTAAGTATTGAACAGAGTGGGGCTGAGGGATGAACTTTGGGGTATACCGCAAATGATGCTCTTAGGTGCGGAGGTGAAAGGGGGTAGTCAGACGCTCTGAATGCGTCCTGTCAGGAAGGAGGTGATCCATTTGTGGGCCTCATTTTGTATTGCAATGTTGTGGAGTCTGTTGATGCGAGTGTGGTAGGAGACGGTGTTAAACACGGCTGATAGGTCGAGGAGGATCAGGGCGGCGGATTCTCCGCAGTCAAGGAGTGTTCTGATGTAAGTGGCAGCAATGAGTGCAGCCTCAGTGCTGTGGTTGGAACGAAAACCTGATTGGGAGGTGTCCAGTAGTTGTCCTCTTCAGCCATGTTCTATTTACAAAACAGGGTGGACACTCTTTCTATAGTTATTGTGCCTATCTCAGATTATTTGGGATTGGGCAATACGTCACAACATTCACCTATTAGCGGATCACCTCCCAGGGATGGATAACGACTTTGCCAACCACCGCAGGATGTGACAACAAGTCCACGAGTGGGAACTCCACCCACAAGTCCTCTTCTTATACTTCCACAAGTGGGGGTTTCCACCAATAGACCTGTTCACAACTGCAGACAACGCAAAATGCCCTGACTTTGCCTCCAGGCTCACACACCCACTATCCAAGGGCAATGATCCATGGATGAACTGGTCAGAAATACTTTCCTATGCTTGCCACCTCTCCCCCTTCTTCCGTTTGTGGTTCGGAAGCTCAGGCAAAATTCTCTCACCCTCATTCTAATAGCTTCCACTTGGGCTCGACAACCATGTTTTACCACACTATTTGAACTTTCTGTAGTGCCCATGTGAAGCTTCCCTTCAAACCCGGATCTTCTCACTCAGAAGCATGTTGAAGTCAGGAGTCCAAATCCAAAGCAACCTTGCAATTTGGCTCATGAGGTCATAGAGTTTGGTTACCTCAATGTTCCTTCAGAATGTATCACCATTCTCAAAGAAGCCCGTAAATCCACAACCAGAGCGTGTTACACTGCTAAGTGGAAAATATTTGTTTTCTACTGCCATAGTAAACATATTGACCCGTTTCATGCAGCTGTTCAAATATTGTCTGCTGTTTACTTCATTTGCAGACCTCTGGTCTAGTGGAAACATCAGTATGCCTGCATCTGGCTGCAGTTGCCTCCTACTTGCAAAACAGACAGCATTTACGACTTTTCAAAGTACCAGTTATTAAAGCATTCATGGAAGGACTTAAAGTAATTCCACCCAGGGTTCCACCTGCACCTGCTTGGAATCTCAACGTTGTACGTACCAGACTTATGGTTCCTCCTTTTGATCCGTTACATAACTATCCTCTCCTATTTCTGTCTTGGAAGGTTGTTTTTTAGTAGCCATCACTTCACTCAAATGTATCAGTGAGCTCAAGGCGTTCACCTTCCAGCTACACAAAGACAGGGTAGTCCTCCGAATTACCCCAAAATTCCTACCAAAGGTAGTCTTCTCTTTCCACCTAAACCAGTCAGTTGAATTACAGTTTTCGTTCTGCTACCTGATTAAGTGGCAGAAAGAGCCCTTCATACATTAGATGTGAAAAGAGCTTTAACATACTGTATTGACAGAACTAAAGAGTATTGCTTTTTCACACCCTCACACAGGGAAGCCCATATCTAAATCAGACATAAGATGGATAGGTAAATACATTCTAACTTGTTACGCCAAAGCCAAAAGAACTTTGCTCACACCTCCTAGAGTACACTCTACTCATAAAATAGGATAGTTCTATGGATTTCTTGGGCAATGTACCAGTAGCTTAAATATGTAAAGCAGCTACATGGTCCACTCCACACTCCATCAGTAAACATTACTGGGTGCATGTATTAGCATGCCAACATGCTAAGTACACTTTTTCAAACAACTGCAAAACCAACAGGTTAGCCACTGCTTTATAGTCTGTGCAGACCATGTGTATCCACAGCCACACATGCCATCGAACAGATTACTTACCCTGTAAGCGTCTGTACAAGGCATGTAGCGCTGTAGATTCACATGTGCCCACCCTCCTCCCTGGACACCTGTGGCCGTTACAGTAACTTTCTTATAATCTTATAGGCAAGGACATCGCTTTACTAACACTTACTCACACCCGACTGCAGGAAAACAATCTAACAATGCAGTCAATGCCCATGTGCAATATCACCGACCAGAGGAATAACTTTACCAAGTGAATCGAGAGACTTTTTTTTAAAGAAAAATAAGTTTCACACATTCTGACCCAAAACTAGATGGCAGAAGTATGCAGAGCATGTGAATCTACAGCACTACATGCCACTAACGTATGCTTACAGGGTAAGTAACATAATCCTTATTAATTGTGGCCCCATTAATAGTCCCCATGGGACAACCAACCCCAAGTACCCAAATCCTGTAATGTCAGCTGCAATATTTATTTTCATGTTGTGGCCAGCCAATCACAGCCCTCGTTCCTACGCAAAATGTTCGTGGTCCAGCTACTCAGAAGGCTCCTTTTGTTTTGTTTTTTTTTTTCTTGAAAGACTCCTGCGTTGCTACACATCACTATTTTGTTTTCACCCGTAATTTCTTTAAAGCGGCTAAACAGGATTACACCAACTCACAAAAGCAAACTTCCTGAGTGAAGCTCTAGCTTTCTGCCAAATTTTGTGAAATTCTGTTCAGCCATTTGCTCTATATCACTTTTCAAAACGTCCTATGCAAATTGCATGAGGGGAAAAAGTGTTTTTAGACCCCCCCACCCCACCACTCATTTTCTCTCAGCCCCAGCTTAAAGGACCATGCCAAACGTTTTCAGGAAGGAGCTAAAGTGGATGAATGTAAGTTTTGTGAAGATTCTTCAAACAACACACAAGTTATTGGCAAAAAAATGTAAAAACGGTGACTGTCACTGTACTATATATATATATATATATATATATATGTTCGATGACATGCACAGCATGTGTATCTGCAGTTACACATATCTCGCCATCTAGTACTGGGCTCGGAGTGTTACAAGTTGCTTTTCTTTGAAGAAGTCTTTTTTTGAGTCACTGGATCGAGTGACTCCTTCTCTTGGTGAATAGTGCGCATGGGCATCAACTCCTTTGTTAGATTGTTTTCCTGCAAGAGGGTGATGTAAGGAGAGAAAGATTGTGTATGTACAACTACAGATATATACAAAGTAAATAAGATGTCCATGCAAATGTATATACATATTTACAAATATGTACTACAACGACTACAGGGCCCCGGGGAGGAGGGAGGGCGCATGTGAATCTGCAGCACTAAATGCCACGAACAGATGTACACTGGGTAAGTGACATTTTCTGTTCGATGGCATGTGTGGCTGCACATACAAATGATGTGCATATATTAAAACACAGCTCTCCTCCCAAATAAGCGGTGGTTAGCCCGCAGGAGTTGAAGTAGTTTTAAATAGTGTTTTAAGCACCGCTTGTCCAACAGTGGCTTGTTTTCTAGATAACACATCCACACAATAATGCTTCGTGAATGTATGTGGTGTGGCCCATGTGGCCGCTTTGCAGATATCTGCCAGATGTACACTGGGTAAGTGACATTTTATATATATATATATATATATATATATATATATATATATATATATATATATATATAAATGTGCAGGATCATTAATTCCATTGCATTAAGAGTATGATGACTCAAAATCTTGAATGCCAAGTTTATTTAACTTTGTCAGTCATTCAAGCATCTGTTGAACATCTCATTACTGAATTTGTCAACTAACTCAGTATGGAGAAGTTCCATAGGTTCCCAGACATGCTTTATTTATTCCAGTACTAAACAAAAGTCCAATGCCAGCCAAGAGTGTCTTGCAACCCTCTGTCCTAAGTTTTTTTTATCTTTCCTCCCAAGCCAGAGTATGTCTGTGGTTAACCTACAACTTTCAGCTCTCTTGGAGCAGCACAAATACAAAGTTTCCAGTCTTGGCTTGGCTCATATAGGAACTTAGACCCTCATCAGCAAAATTCCAGCAAATCCTAAGGTCTTGGATCATCCTTTCAACACTGTTGGACATGCTAGAAAAGATTATACTCATGGAATGTGGCTTTGAGGAACTGTTTCATAGGTTTTTTCCACACTCCTCGCCAGTTGGTCTTATCAGGTGAAAGATACCTTCTTTCTGTGTGCTTGACAAACAACGCCTTCATCGCTGTCACCCCCTTCCCTCGTTCCCTGGGATCAGCTGCCTCCCCAATTCTCTTTAATATCTACATGATACCTCCTTGCCGATATGTTTGAGAGCTCAAGTTGAGCTATCATAAGTGTGCTGGTGACATGAGAATTCACATTGAAGTCTTGAACGATCCTGGTAGTTGTCTGAAGTTAATGGAATGGACAGCATTCGAAACTGTATTGGAAGCGCCTGTGTCTTAAATCCTCCAAGTCTGAAATTCTGTTTTTTGGTTTAAGTGTTTCTTCTACTTATTTGCTGGTCTCCCTCCATTGTGCCTGCACAAACATTTTCTCATAATGTCTGCAATTTGGGTGTGTGATTTTGATGCTAACTTAGATATCTCAAATGAGTAATGTCTCAAAATGCCTTTGACTTAATATATTCCAAATCTACCTCTGCAGATTCTGCCTCAAATTATTGCACCAGCCCTTGGAATGATGATTTCCAGAATACGCTATTGCAGTGGGTACATTGGTGGGCTGCCCTGCCAAAACCATGTTTAAACTGCAGTGAATCCAGAAAGCGTCCGGCCACATCTTACCTACTGTGACAATGCTTTGCTTCCCTCTCAGTGAAACAAAGTTTTCAGTTCAAAGGCTTAGGCCTTGTGAATGAAGCTCTTCACTGCTGAAATCCATCTTACCGCACCAAACTTGATTTCTTACCATCTGATCAGGCGCTCCAAAGGTGACCTTTTTCATTATCATAAAAGGGGGTTAAAAAGTATTCACTTTTATCATTACCTAGCAACGTAACTCTCGTCATTGAGTTACTTATATTTCATTAATGCACTGTATTTATTTAATATGCTTTTCAAAGTATGTGTACATCATTAAAAGTAGATCCCACCCGAATAGCATATATTTCACTTACATTTTTGTTACTGCCCTTTTGGATTATATACAGTCCTTGAATAACTATTTAAGCTCACACCACATTGGTGAGTGCCTATTTATGAAAGAACAAGCTATATTAGAGAGGAGTATAATTTCTCTTTCTCATATTCTTCCACTGTGTGGGTCTTCTTCTCTTGTAAGTCGTTTAATTAATCAGCAATCCTCGTATTAAGGTCAACCATCTTCTGAATTAACAGCCTCATCAGGATATATGCAAGGACCCAATCACATCTTCATTTTCTAAGGCAATGAGTGGGCTCGTTCACATGTAAATAACAAGGACTGATGTGATAGCTTCTTGAGAATTTGCACCCTCGTGATTTCAAGGGAACAGTAAAAAAACTGATTCTTAAAATCACCTTGTCATGGCTAGGGGTACTGGAGGCTGAAAGCCGTGCTGCTTTGTTTATAAGAAGTAACTGCTGAAGAGTCTTATGAGACCATTGGAACGCTCACCTTCGCCTGTGTGCCGATAGTTTAATCTGATTAAATGACCACGATAGCAGTAGAGTCAAGATGCACCTGCGCTACACGCAAGTCTTGCCATGGCAAATTCTTTTGTTTTGTTTTTCTTTCTTTACTTCTTTTTTCTGCCCAAGTGCCACTTGATGCGTAATAATAATAAATATATATGTTTTACTTACCTCTAGTTTTTACCATGAATATGCCTTTAATACGAGATTTTTGTGGTAAAGACATTCGTGGTAAAAGCATATGCATTGTAAAAACATTTTGTGGTAAGTGCACGCGTGGTAATGACCATACATTGTACTTACCGCATTGTATAGGCATGTGTTGTAAGTGCATGCGTTGTTCCATCATACATCCATAATAAACACTTCATAAATGTGTTTCCAAAAAAGGTATCCAGGCCAAATGTGCATCTTAAGCCCCCAAATGTTGGGAATTGTAAAGACACAGAGTTTTCTTGGATGCCCCTGGAAGGAATTGATAAAATAGGCAAATGTAACTTGTTATAAAAATGCTATCAACAAATGATTTGCTGTGCTAATGTCACCCATTTCCCAGCTTTCTGGAGCAGCATATTGTGGTAAAAAAGGGTTTTCTCCAGTGTTAGCAATTTTCTAGATCGTAGTCAGTATGTCCTTTTTGTGGTTTCTTCTTCATTGCAGTCTGTGGGAGGAAACAAGGTGTGAAACCCATGGGTGAACCCAGAAAGTTGTTCGTTTCTGAATAAAAAAATATATATCGGTGGCAATGTTTTAATTGGTATTTTTGTTGGCCTGATGTTTGATTTACAAAAGTAGCATACTGTTAACATCTGCCAGCCTCTTCATTCGCAGGGATACATAATGTTTGTTGATTGTCTAAACATAAGCAGTACCTCAAGCCAAGCCACCTAAAACGGATATGAAGGAAAGCTATGCATTTTTTAAATGTGCCCTAGAATCTGAGCTTAAGAATAGTGTTTATTTGTATGAATGAATTTAGGGCTATCCACAAAATCATGTGATTTAGAAGGTGTTTTGAAGGATATGTTTTTTTCCTGCAACAGACATCCACTTGGAAGCCAAATATTGATTAAAATGCAATAGCTAATAACAAATGTTGAACTATTCTTTATTCCCACACTTTCCCGGTTAAAACAGGACCCAAATTGTCTATGTGGGCAAATCAC